>NC_042980.1:10197398-10504898 GCF_901001165.1 Salmo trutta
TACTTTCTAGAATGATACACACCCCTCTGATTGTACTTGGAACAATGGAGCGTTTTCCAAAAATGAAATGTTAAATGAATGAGGCCCTGTTAAGTCAGCTTTGTTCAGTAATGGATACAACCTCTTAATTTATTAGCCTGTATTGTATCCCCATTGGAGAACATTTGGACAAGCTTAAGGGTTTAGTCTGAGCCACTGGATCTCCTTTGCGTCTTATCATACTACTGTAGCAAGCAATAGATGAATAACAACACAGGACATTGGTAATCTGCTCGAGTTATTTAATACTGGTGGAGACAAATAACCTCTGAGTTGATGTGGCTCTGAATCTATCTGGGTCTGGAAATTATACACTATGTCTAAGTTGTCATTTAAAAAAAAAGCAAAATAAAAATGTATCCCATAGCCAAACAAAATCATTAAATATGGGCCTTTTCTCCACAGGTGGTCTCTGATATTGTCAATGTATTTCTTAAAATGTCATCTTTAAATGGTCACTGCGCCTACCTAAGTAAAACGTTAGGAAGTCATTGGAGTGCAATGAACATAATTGGATTCTTCCACCAACGCTGTTCTTTGAAATACTCTTGCGTCTCTGAGTAACAGAGAGCATCACCTGACACACAGTCTGACTCCTGACACATCCGAAGCTCCAGAAGCTTGCCACCCCTGAGCCTCATTGTGGCACTGTTGGAATGGGTCTTATTTGGCAAGCTTCTCCACTCGGACGTGCAGCGGCCCACTGGATGCCAGCTTCTCCCACAATCCCCTTCCCTCAATTAGTGACAGCTGCTGGGATCTTTATTAATGACAGACATTTGTGTATAGTCCCTGGATGCACAAGATGGCTCAGAGATTTGCACACTGTGATTGTGACCGCAAAGTTAGGTTTAGCAAAGCCTTGACACTTCTAGTGTTGCTACCTGCTGTGGACACAGAATAGCTATGCACTTTTAACACTGCAATTCAACATAGAGTTAAAATGAGTTAAAGTAGGAACTAGGCTATTTATATTAATAGTATGACCTGCTTGGTAAAACTGATTTTATAATAAAGAACCAACACTACAAATTAGCGCTGGCTAAAATGACAGTACAGTATTAACACCTTTTTCATCCATGAGTCGGACGGGAGGGAAATAATACAGGACACCCAACCAGGCCCAGATCCCTGTCATTCGCTGGAGAAGGAAATGGAGATTTCGCAAAAAAAGATCAGGGTGTCTTGTGAGGATCAGGCGACGAGGGGCTAATCTGCCTTTGCCTTCCATCCTGCTAGCTAACGTTCAATTGCTGGGAAAAAAATGGGACGAACTGAAAGCATGTATATCCTACCAACGGGACATTAAAAATGTTAATAACTTATGTTTCACGAGTCGTGGCTGAACAAAGATATTAAGAACATACAGCTGGGCAGGTTATACACTCTATCGGCAGGACAGAACAGCAGCCTCTGGTAAGACAGGGGGCGGGGGCCTATGCATTTATGTAAACAACAGCTGGTGCATTATATCTAAGAAAGTCTCAAGGTTTTGCTCACCTGAGGTAGAGTATCTTATGATAAGCTGTAGACCACACTACCTACCTAGAGAGTTTTCATCTGTATTTTTTTCGTAGCTGTCTACATATCTCCAAAGACCGATGCTGGCACTAAAACTGCACTCAATGAGCTGTATACCGCCATACGCAAACAGGAAAACGCTCATCCAGAGGCAGCACTCCTAGTGGCCAGGGACTTTAATGCAGGGAAACTTAAATCAGTTTGACCTCATTTCTATCAGCATGTTAAATGTGCAACCAGAGGGGAAAAAAATGCTAGACCACCTTTACTCCACACACAGAGACTCGTACAAAGCTCTCCCTCACCCTCCATTTGGCAAATCTGACCATAATTCTATCCTCCTGATTCCTGCTTACAAGCTAAAATTAAAGCAGGAAGCACCAGTGACTCAGTCAATAAAAAAGTGGTCAGATGAAGCAAATGCTAAACTACAGGACTGTTTTGCTAGCACAGACTGGAATATGTTCTTTGATTCTTCCGATGGCATTGAGGAGTACACCACATCAGTCACTGGCTTTATCAATAAGTGAATCGAGGACGTCATCCCCACATTGACTGTACGTACATATCCCAACCAGAAGCCATGGATTACAGGCAACATTCGTACTGAGCTAAAGGGTAGAGCTGCCACTTTCAAGGAGTGGGACTCTAACCCGGAAGTTTATAAGAAATCCGGCAATGCCTCCGACGAACCATCAAACAGGCAAAGCGCCAATACAGGGCTAAGATCAAATCGTACTATACCGGCTCCGAGAGCTGCTTAGTGACACATGCCTACCAGAGGAGCTAAATAACTTCTATGCTCGCTTCGAGGCAAGTAACACTGAAAAATGCATGAGAGCATCAGCTGTTCCGGACGACTGTGTGATCACGCTCTCCGCAGCCGATGTGAGTAGGACCTTTAAGCAGGTCAACATTCACAAGGTCGCAGGGCCAGACAGATTACAAGGACGTGTACTCTGAGCATGCACTGACCAACTGGCAAGTGTCTTCACTGACATTTTCAACCTCTCCCTGTCTGAGTCTACAATACCAACATGTTTCAATCAGACCACAATAGTCCCTGCCTAAATGACTACCGACTCGTAGCACTCGCAACACCATTATCCCAGAAACCCTAGACCCACTCCAATTTGTATACCGCACCAACAGATGATGCAATCTCTATTGCACTCCACACTGCCCTTTCACACCTGGACAAAAGGAACACCTATGTGAAAATGCTATTCATTGACTACAGCTCAGCATTCAACACCATATTGCCCTCAAAGCTCATCACTAAGCTAAGGACCCTGGGGCTAAACACCTCCCTCTGCAACTGGATCCTGGACTTCCTGACGGTCCACCCCCAGGTGTTAAGGGTAGGTAACAACACATCCGCCATGCTGATCCTCAACACGGGGGCCCCTCAGGGGTGCGTGCTCAGTCCCCTCCTGTACTCCCTCTTCACTCATGACTGCACGGCCAGGCACGACTCCAACACCATCATTAAGTTTGCTGATTACACAACAGTGGTAGGCCTGATCGCTGACAACGATGAGACAGCCTATAGGGAGGTCAGAGACCTGACCGTGTGGTGCAAGGACAACAACCTCTCCCTCAACTTGACCAAGACAAAGGAGATGATTGTGGACTACAGGAAAAGGAGGACCGAGCGTGCCCCCATTCTCATCGACGGGGCTGTAGTGGAGCAGGTTGAGAGCTTCAAGTTCCTTGGCGTCCACATCAACAAACTAACATGGTCCAAGCATACCAAGACAGTCGTGAAGAGGGCACAACAAAACCTATTCCCCCTCAGGAGACTGAAAAGATTTGGCATTGGTCCTCAGATCCTCAAAATGATTTACAGCTGCACCATCGAGAGCAACCTGACGGTATGGCAACTGCTCGACCTCCGATCGCAAGGCACTACAGAGGGTAGTGCGTACTAGAAGTCGACCGATTAATCGGAGTGGCCAATTGTGGATATATTGAAGCAAGATCTCAAGACATCAGTCAGGAAGTTAAACCTTGGTCGCAAATGGGTCATCCAAATGGACAATGACCCCAAGCATACTTACAAAGTTGTGGCAAAATGGCTTAAGGACAATAAAGTCAAGGTTTGGAGTGGCCATCACAAAGCCCTGACCACAATCCCATAGAAAACTTATGGCCAGAACTGAAAACGCCTGTGCGAGCAAGGACGCCTACAAACCTGACTCAGTTACACCAGCTCTGTCAGGAGGAATGGGCCAAAATTCACCCAACGTATTGTGGGAAGCTTGTGGAAGGCTACCCGAAACGTTTGACCCAAGTTAAACAATTTAAAGCCAATGCTACCAAATACTAATTGAGTGTATGTAATCTTCTGCCACACTGGGAATGTGATGAAAGAAATAAAAGCTGAAATAAATCATTCTCTACTATTATTCTGACATGTCACATTCTTAAAATAAAGTGGTGATCCTAACTGACCTAAGACAGGGAATTTGGCTAAGGTGTATGTAAACTTCCAACTTCAACTTTACATATTACCTCAATTACCTCAACACCGGTACCCCCTGTATATAGCCCCGCTGTTGTTATTTACTACTGCTCTTTAATTATTTGTTATTCTTATCTCTTACTTTTTTTTGTTGGTATTTCTTAAAACTGCATTGTTGGTTAAGGGCTTGTAAGTAAGCATTTCACTGTAAGGTCTACACCTGTTGTACTCAGCGCATGTGACAAATAACATTTGATTTGATACTACGCACAAGTACAGGTAACTGCCAAAATAAAGGAAAATTAGGGATACAAAGTATATTGAAAACAGGTGCTTCCACACATGTGGAGTTCCTGAGTTCATTAAGCAATTAACATTCTATCATGCTTAGGGTCGTGTATGAAAATACCCAGTTGCCCATTATTTTGGCTACCATGGTTAGAAGAGATCTCAGTGACTTGGAAAAAGGGGTCTCAAAAGGAGGATAGGGGGTTTAAAGGGTGTGTGTGTGTCTCAGTCACCAGATCTCAACCCAACTGAACTCTTATGGGAGATTCTGGAGCGGTGGCTGTGAGCGTTTTCCAACACCAAATGATGGAATTTCTTGTGGAAGAATATTGCGACACCAGATGCGACCCCAGAGTTCCACACCATTGTAGAATCTATGCCAAGGCACAGTGAAGCTGTTCTGGCTCATGGTGCACCAACACCCTATTAAGACACTATGTTGGTGTTTCCTTTATTTCTGCAGTTACCTATCTGTCATTGATCGGCCCCAATGCTGGGACCATAACTTATAATATATTGATTACTACGAATATGGCTGTCTAGTACTACTTCCAGATATGCTTACAAATATCCCAGGATGCACCAGTGAAATAGTTGTGTAAGCACGTGCCACACTACAATGTGCTAAATCTGACACTGCATCCCTGCTCTCATGCTCGCTTATCTGAGTCTGAATCAATAATCAAAATACAATTAAGGAACCGGATTACACTAAACTAAGAAACATGCTTATGGACACATGAATGTCTGGGGGGAGGGGGGGAGACACCCCCATTCATATCTATTTTTCATATTTTCTTTTTTAGGGAAGGGAAGACTCGTAAGCAAGCATTTCCCGGTAAAGTCCACACCTGTTGTATTCGGCGCATGTGATTTATAAAATTAGATTTTGATTTGATGCTCAATACAAACACGGGGGGGAGTGCCACCCAATAGCTTATCCTATGATAATATTATTATTGCCACAGGGAAAGGTCAAACCGCAGCACACATGTTAGTTTTCATGGCCTCTGCTGTGACTCCACAGATGGCTTCAGCATTGCTGCAGGGCAAAGATTCTCTTAAGAGCCTATGGGGTGCAGGAGGAGGGCTGGCAGCCTTCCCAAGGTGCCATCATCTTGGCTCTGGACCCTGCCTTACCCTTGTTTGAAACTTCGATCAGAGCCGTGGGTATGCTGAGGCGCTCGTGTCCAGAACTGCTGCAGCAGCAGAATCTGCCCCATATGTGCTGCCTTTGGCACATGGGGGGGCATATCAGGCTGATTACTGGGGATTAAATGATCATCTTTTGAACCTGACCAGTCAGTTAAAAAGGTCAGTCATGATTTATTTTACCAGCTGTCATTCAAACCACCTGACATGTTGTTGCGTGTTGTTTTCCTGAGCCTATAGTTTATTACTAATAGTTAGTGCAGTAATTATCATAGCGCAGTCACAGACAGCCAATAATGCATTATACTAAACAAAAATATAAACAAAACAAGAAACAATTTCAAAGATTGAAATAAATAAAATGGATATTGGCGGGAACTGGAACAGGGCTGTCGTACACGTCGATCCAGAACATCCCAAACATGCTCAATGTCTGGTGAGTATGCAGACCATGTAAGAACTGGGACATTTTCAGCTTACAGGAATTGTGTACAGATCCTTGCGACATGGGGCCATGCATTATAATGCTGAAAAATGAGGTTATGGCGGCAGATGAATGGCACGACAATGGGCCTCTCGTCACGGTATCTCTGTGCATTCACAGTGCCATCGACGCAATTGTGTTCGTTGTCAAAAGATTATGCCTGCCTATACCATAACCCCACCACCATAATGGGGCACTCTGTTCACAAAATGGACATCAGCAAACCGCTCGCACACACAATGCCATACATATAGTCTGCGGTTGTGAGGCCGGTTGGATTTACTGCCAAATTCTCTAAAACGACGTTAGAGGCGGCTTATGGTAGAAAAATGTACATTCAATTATCTGGCAACAACTCTGGTGGACATTCCTGCAGTCAGCATGCCAATTGCACGTTCCCTCTGAACTTGAAACATCTCTGGCACTGTGTTGTGTTACAGAACTGCACATTTTAGAGTGGCCTTTTATTGTGCACCTGTGTAATGATCATGCTGTTTAATCAGCTTCTTGATGTGCCACACCTGTCAGGTGGATGGATTATCTTGGCACAGGAGAAATGCTCACTAACAAGGATGTAAACAAATGTGTGCCCAAAATTTGCGAAATACGTTTTTTTTGTGCATATGGAACATTTCGGTGATCTTTGATTCCAGCTCATGAAACATGGGACAAACACTTTACATGTTGCGTTTACAGCAAACAGCAAACTAGCTCCTCATTATACACAGTGGACTGTCCAGATGGAACATTATCACAAGTTATATAATCTCACATCACTGTGCCAATGTGCAAGGCCTCTACTTCTCAGGTTGTATTTGGAAACTGGGGCAACTGTACACCTATTTTGCAGCACGGTAACCTAACTCCTTTAACAAAGTCATCCAATCCAAAATAAATGATGTGCTATATTTACCATCCTTCCCACTCTATGTTTAGAATGGCAATGAGAAATTCATACATAGCAGCAAGATTGTTTTGATCATGCGGACTGGAACATGTTCCGGGTTGCCTCAGAGAATAAATATCGATTTAAACGCTGATTCGGTGAGGGAGTTTATAAGGAAGTGCACAGGAGATGTTGTACCAACTGTGACTATCAAAACCTACCCTAACCAGAAACTGTGGATAGAAGGCGGCATTCGCGCAAAACTGAAAGCGCGAACCACCGCATTTAACCATGGAAAGGTTACTGGGAATATGGAAGATTACAAACAGTGTAGTTATTCCCTCCGCAAGGCAATCAAACAAGCAAAATGTCAGTATAGAGATAAAGTGGAGTCACAATTCAACGGCTCAGACACAAGACGTATGTGGCAGGGTCTACAAACAATCACAGACTACAAAAAGAAAACCAGCCACATCACGGACCCCAACGTCTTGCTTCCAGACAAACTAAACACCTTCTTTGCCCTCTTTGAGGATAACACAGTGCTACCGACGCTGCCCGCTAACAAAGACTGTGGGCTCTCCTTCTCTATGGCCGAAGTGAGTAAGACATTTAAACGTGTTAGCCCTCGCAAGGCTGCAGGCCCAGATGGCATCCCTAGCTGCGTCCTCAGAGCATGTGCAGACCAGCTGGCTGGTGTGTTTACGGACATATTCAATCTCTCCCGATCCCAGTCTGCTGTCCCCACATGCTTCAAGATGGCCAAGAAGGCAAAGGTAACTGAACTAAATGACTATCGCCCCGTAGCACGCACTTCTGTCATCATGAAGTGCTTTGAGAGACTAGTCAAGGATCATATCACCTCCACCTTACCTGTCACCCTAGACGCACTTCAATTTGCGTACCGCCCCAATAGGTCCACAGACGATGCAATCGCCATCACACTGCACACTGCCCTATCCCATCTGGACAAGAGGAATACCTATGTAAGAATGCTGTTCATGGACTACAGCTAATGATTCATCACCATAGTACCCTCCAAGCTCATCATTAAGCTCAGGGTTCTGTGTCTCAACCCTGCCCTGTGCATTTGGGTCCTGGACTTTGATGGGCCGCCCCCAGGTGGTGAAGGTAGAAAACAATCTCCACTTCGCTGATCCTCAACACTGGGGCCCCACAAGTGTGCGTGCTCAGCCTACTCCCTTGTTCACCCATGACTGCGTGGCCATACACGCCTCCAACTCAATCATCAAGTTTGCAGACGACAACAGTAGTAGGCTTGATTACCAACAACGACACGACAGCCTACAGGGAGGAAGTAAGGGCACTCGGAGTGCGGTGTCAGGAAAACAACCTCTCACTCAACGTCAACAAAACAAAGGAGATGATCGTGGACTTCAGGAAACAGCAGAGGGAGCACCCCCCCCCCCTCCATCCACAGGACAGCAGTGGAGGAGGTGGAAAGTTCTAAGTTCCTTGGTGTACACATCACAGACAAACTGAAATGGTCCACACACACAGACAGTGTGATGAAGAAGGCGCAACAGCGCCTCTTCAACCTCAGTAGGCTAAAGAAATTTGGCTTGTCACCTAAAACCCTCAAACTTTTTCCGATGCGCAATTGAGAGCATCAAACACCTTACATGTTGCATTGATATTTTTGTCCAGTATAGTTGAAAATGCTCTTAAATACTCATGAGACAACTGCCAATAGGCGCCAAGTCCTTTGCCATCCTCAAGATACATTTTCTTTATTTTGCCAAATCAACACGTTAACCCTCAATTTGCTGTGGTTTTGGAGGGCCGCATTTGAGAGGCTTTCCGCAACACTTCATGTAGAAAAATGTAATGCTCTCAAGACAAGGTTTTCAGCTACTCAACACCCCCTTCAATTTCCTTTCACGAATGAAGATTGGCTTTAAAAGCTTCAGAAAGCTAAATGAAATAAAAGTCAAACATGTTTTCACACCAATGACAAACACAGAGCACATGTCTTTGGGGCATCAAAGTGTAGAGGTGAGGATCCATCAGGATTTAGTCTACTTGGAAACATTGCATTAGAGGGCTACATCTATTCCACTGTGGATCTGTCCGTTACTTCTTGCTCCACTTCTCTCATAAACTCACCACTTGGCGCCATGACTGATGGGTAACAGGGCTATTAAATAGTATCCCCAAGAAAATAATAATCTATTGAAAAGCACTGCAGGAATACAAATATTAAGCATTGCTACACATAAGAAAGAAGTGGGTAAATTGTTGTACATGGAAATAGTAACACAATGTTCTATATTAAGTAAGTGTGGAGAGATAACCCTAAGGTTTCCGGTGCTAAACCCCATGATAACCACCACCACCTTGCTCATGTGGAGTTGATCAAAACATTTTAAAGCCACGAACCATATGTCCACAGGGCACCAACTGTTAAATTCTTACTGCATCTGAGCTTTATTTTCAGCAAGGTAATTGGAGGTGTCTCGCTGTGACTGCACTTTTGGGCCAACCACAGAGAAGCAACTACTTTCATTTTATGGGCATCAAGTACACACTGTGATGGCATTAAAAGGCACTAGTTTGCAGGAGTGGGAGAATTTTTAGACACACCACATCAATTTCATGGGTCAATGGCATCTTCAGTGGGGTCAATGATTCTTCTGTTTTTGATTTTGAAATTATATATGTCAACAAGGTCAATAGTAAAAACTGTATTTTTAAATCTAAAGTCTAACTCAGTGAGTATCTCTGAATAGTAAGCATCTCACTGATAGTAAGCTCTAATAAACAGCCCATTGTTTAATGAGTTCAAAAATACCATCACAACTAAAATACTGGATGATCACATCCCATGTTTATCAGTAATTGTCACTCACTGTAAGAAAGAAATAGAGAAATACATTACAAAATATAACAAATATGCTAAGGTCCATTTTAGAATACATTATTTTCATCACAATAAACAAAGTGTTTTCTACAGAGCTGAGACTAATACGTTCCTGAGTATTGTCGCGAACATAGTACAACACCTAACGATCTCTTGTGGGCTCCCGAGTGGCACAGCGGTCTAAGACACTGCATCTCAGCGCTAGAAGCGTCACTACAGACCCTGATTAGATTCCAGGCTGTATCACAACCGGTGGTGATTGGGAGTCCCATAGGGCGGCGCACAATTGGCCCAGCGTCGTCCGGGTTAGGGTTTAGCTGGGGTATGCCGTCATTGTAAATAACAATTTGTTCTTGACTGGCTTGCCTAGTTAAAAGGTTAAAATACATTTTAAAAAGGTTTGGACTAAGGATGCACGATTCATCCTTAGTCGCCTGATAAGAAATGAAAAATATTATATCGGCATCAGTCCGATGTGGAGACAAAAGCTGATGTTGGGAACTGAAATATCTCTCCTATTAGCAGCGGAGACAAACTGAGTGTTCTGTAGTCAACAATGTGCTGCTTAGCTCATAGAACCGTAGTTACGTGAGTTAGCTTTGATATCTGCAAATAGCAGTTGGGACAAACTGAGTGGTTTTTGTTTTCTTCCAACGGTTTTGGCTCGAGCTAAATAACCCCCTTCCTTGAAGCTAAGACTCTCAGGAACATGTATGTGTATTCTGTTTCCCTCTAAGACGCACAAGCCATGTTAGAAGAGGGACTGTGACAAAACTGCAGTTGAAAGCAATGCAGATATTTTTTCTACACACACAATTATTGCCTGATGATCTTCCCTTTATGTTTTCCTGAACTTTCCAATAACACACAGTGGCCTCCATCATTCTTAAATTAAGAAGTTTGGAACCACCAAGACTCTTCCTAGAGCTGGCTGCCCGGCTAAGGTGAACAAGAACCCGTTGGTCACTCCGACAGAGCTCCACAGTTCCTATATGGAGATTGGAGAACCTTCCAGAAGGACAACCATTTCTGCAGCACTCCACCAATCAGGGTGGCCATAAAGTATTCACGTGCATATGTATTCACCTCCTTTGCTATGAAGCCCCTAAATAAGATCTACATTTACACACACCTGTTCTGAACATTAAGATATACATTTACACACACCTGTTCTGAACACCACCAAGCAAGCGGCACCATGAAGACCAAGGAGCTCTCCAAACAGGTCAGGGACAAAGTTGTGGAGAAGTACAGATCAGCGTTGGGTTATAAAATAATTACTGAAACTTTGAACATCCCACGGAGCACCATTAAATCCATTATTAAAAAAATGGAAAGAATATGGCACCACAACAAACCTGCCAAGAGAGGGCCGCCCACCAAAACTCACGGACCAGACAAGGAGGGCATTAATCAGAGAGGCAACAAAGAGACCAAATAAAACCCTGAAAGAAGCTACAAAGCTCCACAGCGGAGATCGGAGTATCTGTCCATAGGACCAATTTAAGCCGTACACTCCACAGAGCTGGGCTTTACAGAAGAGTGGCCAGAAAAACACCATTACTTAAAGAAGAAAATAAGCAAATACGTTTGGTGTTCGCCAAAAGGCATGTGGGAGACTCCCCAGACATATGGAAGAAGGTACTCTGGTCAGATGAGACTAAAATGTAGCTTTTTGGCCATCAAGGAAAACACTATGTCTGGCGCAAACCCAACCCCTCTCATCACCCCGAGAACACCAAAGTGAAGCATGGTGGTGGCAGCGTCATGCTGTGGGGGATGTTTTTCATCGGCAGGGACTGGGAAACTGGTCAGAATTGAAGGCATGATGGATGGCGCTAAATACTGGGAAATTCTTGAGGGAAACCTGTTTCAATCTTCCAGAGACTTGAGACTGGGACAGAGGTTCACCTTCCAGCAGGACAATGACCCTAAGCATACTTCTAAAGCAACACTTGAGTAGTTTAAGGGGAAAAATGTAAATGTCTTGGAATGGCCTAGTCAATGCCCAGACCTCAATCCAATTGAGAATCTGTGGTATGACTTAAAGATTGCTGTACACCAGCGGAACCTATCCAACTTGAAGGAGCTGGAGCAGTTTTGCCTTGAATGGGCAAAAATCCCAGTGGCTAGATGTGCCAAGCTTATAGAGACATACCCCAAGAGACTTGCAGCTGTAATTCCTGCAAAAGGTGGCTCTACAAAGTATTGACTTGGGGGGGTGAATTGTTATGCACGCTCAAGTTTTCATTTTTTTTGTCTTATTTCTTGTTTGTTTCACAATAAAAAATATTTTGCATCTTCAAAGTGGTAGGCATGTTGTGTAAATCAAATGATACAACCCCCCCCCCCCAAAAATTTTTTTTTAATTCCAAGTTGTAAGGCAACAAAATAGGAAAAATGCCAAGGGGGTTAATACCTTCGCAAGCCACTGTACAGTTGTGCCAAGCTTGTAGCGTCATAGCCAAGAAGACACAAGGTGGTAATCGCTCCTAAAGGTGCTTCAATAAGTACTGAGTAAAGGGTCTGAATACTTATGTAAATGTGATATCAGTTTTCTATTTTCAATATAATTAGCAAAAATGTAAAAAAAAATGTTTTTGCTTTGTCATTATGGGGTATTGTGTGTTGATTGATGAGGGGGAAAAACGATTTAATCAATTTTAGAATAAGGCTGTAACGTAAAATGGGGAAAAAGTCAAGGGCACTGAATACTTTCCGAATGTACTGTATATATAATTTTATTTATTGTTCAGTGTAGTTTCAGGTTTCATGTTTTATTTGTCGGATTTGCGGATAAACACAGTATACACCGTCCAATGAAATGCTTACTTGCAGGTTCCTTCTCGACAATAAGACAACAATAAGACAATAAAATAGAAGAACACAAACATAAAGTACATGTCTCATTAGAATAGAATAAACATTTTAGCAGAAGTATAATACAGGAAGGCACAATTTATACTCCCAATATTTCAACGTGTTTTGGGGAAGTGGCAAGTGTTTACATTTTGCAGTATTAGCAATCATAATAAGAGTCTGGTAGCAGTGTGTGTGTAGCATGAATGTGTATGTCTGTGTATCTGCCTGCGTGAGTGAGTGCATCTGTGCTAAGGTGCGGAGAATCAGAGCAGGTGGTCAGTCCAGTTCAACTGTTCAGAAGTCTGATGGCTTGTAGATTGAAACTCTCTGAGCCTGTTGGTATCAGACCTCATGCTCCAATATGGTCTGCCCAACGATAAGGGAGCGAACAGCTTGTGGCTGGGGTTTGTGGGGTCCTTGATGATTCTGAGGGCCTTTCTTCAGGCACCGTTTCGAGAAGATGTCCTGGATGGGTGGGAGCACGGTCCCAGTGATGTACTGGGCCATCTTCACTTCCCGCTGGATTGCCTTGCGGTGGTGATGGCCATGATGCAACCAGTCAGGACACCCTCAATGGTACAGCGGTAGTATTTGGAGAGTCCAAATTAGAAATTTGGGGCTCCAACCGCTGTGTCTTTGTGAGATGCAGAGTAGGTGAATGGATGATCTCTGCATGTGTTGTTCCCACCGTGAAGCATGGAGGTGGTGTGATGGTGCTTTGCTGGTGACACTGTCAGTGATTTATTTAACCAGCATGGCCACCACAGCATTCTGCAGTGATGCGCCATCACATCTGGTTTGAGCTTAGCGGGACTATCATTTGTTTTTCAACAGGACAATGACCCAACACACCTCCAGGATATGTAATGGCTACTTGATCAAGAAGGAGAGTGATGGAGTGCTGCATCAGATGACCTGGCCTCCACAATCACCCGACCTCAACCCAATCGAGATGGTTTGGGATGAGTTTAGACCGCAGAGTGAAGGAAAAGCAGCCAACAAGTGCTCAGCATAACTGGTAACTCCTTCAAGACTGTTGGAAAAGCATTCCAGGTGAAGCTGGTTGAGAGAATGCCAAGTGTGCAAAGCTGTCAACAAGGCAAAGGGTGGCTACTTTTTTGGTTACTACATGATTCCATATGTGTTATTTCATAGTTTTGATGTGTCCACTATTATTCTACAATGTAAAAAATAGTAAAAATAAAGAAAAACACTTGAATGAGTAGGTGTCCAAACTGTTGACTGGTACTGTTTGTAAATGTGATAGTTCTGTTTTTGTTGTTGTTGATTAAATTGTTTTCCCCCCTTCTCATCAATCTATAAACAAACCCCATAATGATGAAGCAAAAAACAGGTTTTTATAAATGTTATAAAAACCTGTTTTTGCTCGTCATTGTCTTTTAATTTTTTATTTATTGAATATACGAAACATACAATATACTTGCAGTGAAGCCACTCAACAACTACATCATACCAGTGATCCAACAGATTTCCATTCAGAGCGACACACAGAAGCATCCAGGGTCAATGCCCTGCTCAAGGGCATGTTGACCGATCTACCACCAGGCAAAAAAACGTGAACCCGAACCCTCCAAGATCCCCCCCACAGTTCCCCAATAGCTGTCTCTCAACCATTCAAGACCCCTCCCACAGCCCCCCCCCCCCCCCCAGGAAGAAAAATACAAAATACAATGAATTCCATTCCCCACCCCCAAGAACCCCCCAATGCACCAACATTATTATTAGGTTTTTGTTTATAGATTGATGAGAAGAAGAAAAAAAAACAGATTTAATCAATTTTAGAATAAGGATGTATCATAACAAAATGTGGAAAAAGTGAAGGGGTCTGAATACTTTTAGAACACACTAACATCAAAGATCCACCACTATATTTTTCAGTTGGTATGGGGTTCTTTTCTGCTTATGCATCCTTACTTCGACAAAAACACCACTGGTGTGCGTGGCCAAAGAACTATATTTTCATATCATCTGACCATTGCATCGGTTCCAATCCAAGTGCCAATTATGTTTAGCAAACTCCAGGCATTTATATTCGTTGGATGACATGACAATAGAGCTCTTTGGCAATTTTTTTTCCATTTTGTGCACCTGCCCCCTGAAAGGTCTGTGCACTGCATGATTTTAAGTGTTAATCACTCAACAATGAGGAAAAACATGGCCAAAGGAAAGCAAATGTAATAGGGGCCGCACTGGCAAGAGATCAAATTTGGGTCAACAAGCAACAAGTCACCACTCAGCAATTTTGTAAGATGGAACATGGTCATGGTCACTATGGTCATTATAAAACCAGTTTTCATCTTTTCCTATGGCCAAACATGCAAGCAATATTACATTACTCTTTCCAGAATATATCTATCTGATATAGCTACCGTTGGCACTCTACACCCTGGCTACCTCAACTAACATTCACACCCACCTGCTGGGATTGGCAGAAATTCTTCCCTCTCTAAAGGGCAGCCATTCTGTTCACCTGCACACTGTGGTACAAACCCACTGTGAGGGCACAGTGCCTGGCATAATGCCAACGTCAACTGAGGTGACCCATACAGGCACCAACACAACCAGGATTTGAATTTGGAGAAGGCCTTGTGTGCACTTTTCAACCGCAAGGCGAAATAAGGTCAGACAAGGACAAGGGGAGGGGAGTAGGCTGAGCTTTCGCAGGCATTCACAGTATTTGAGACTATTCTATACAAACACAAAACACAATTTTACAAATATACACATTACAGTACAGATAAAATGTGCAGACGTCATATGAAAAACGCTAAAACCAGTGGTTTATTTGAGTTGGAATCTGCTGGAACAGGATCGGGCACCCCTCAGATTTGACCTCTCATGGCATGATTTACACTGAACAAAAATATACTGCTCAAAAAAATAAAGGGAACACTTAAACAACACATCCTAGATCTGAATGAAAGAAATAATCTTATTAAATACTTTTTTCTTTACATAGTTGAATGTGCTGACAACAAAATCACACAAAAATAATCAATGGAAATCCAATTTATCAACCCATGGAGGTCTGGATTTGGAGTCACACTCAAAATGAAAGTGGAAAACCACACTACAAGCTGATCCAACTTTGATGTAATGTCCTTAAAACAAGTCAAAATGAGGCTCAGTAGTGTGGGTGGCCTCCATGTGCCTGTATGACCTCCCTACAATGCCTGGGCATGCTCCTGATGAGGTGGCAGATGGTCTCCTGAGGGATCTCCTCCCAGACCTGGACTAAAGCATCCGCCAACTCCTGGACAGTCTGTGGTGCAACGTGGCGTTGGTGGATGGAGCGAGACATGATGTCCCAGATGTGCTCAATTGGATTCAGGTCTGGTGAACGGGCGGGCCAGTCCATAGCATCAATGCCTTCCTCTTGCAGGAACTGCTGACACACTCCAGCCACATGAGGTCTAGCATTGTCTTGCATTAGGAGGAACCCAGGGCCAACCGCACCAGCATATGGTCTCACAATGGGTCTGAGGATCTCATCTCGGTACCTAATGGCAGTCAGGCTACCTCTGGCGAGCACATGGAGGGCTGTGCGGCCCCCGAAAGAAATGCCACCGACACCATGACTGACCGACCGCCAAACCGGTCATGCTGGAGGATGTTGCACGCAGGAGAACGTTCTCCACGGCGTCTCCAGACTCTGTCACGTCTGTCACATGCTCAGTGTGAACCTGCTTTCATCTGTGAAGAGCACAGGGCGCCAGTGGCGAATTTGCCAATCTTGGTGTTCTCTGGCAATTGCCAAAAGTCCTGCACAGTGTTGGGCTGTAAGCACAACCCCCACCTGTGGACGTCGGGCCCTTATACCACCCTCATGGAGTCTGTTTCTGACCGTTTGAGCAGACACATGCACATGTGTGGCCTGCTGGAGGTCATTTTGCAGGGCTCTGGCAGTGCTTCTCCTTCTCCTCCTTGCACAAAGGCGGAGGTAGCGGTCCTGCTGCTGGGTTGTTGCCATCTCCTGATGTACTGGCCTGTCTCCTGGTAGCGCCTCCATGCTCTGGACACTACGCTGACAAACACAGCAAACCTTCTTGCCACAGCTCGCATTGATGTGCCATCCTGGATGAGCTGCACTACCTGAGCCACTTGTGTGAGTTGTAGACTCCGTCTCATGCTACCACTAGAGTGAAAGCACCGCCAGCATTCAAAAGTGACCAAAACATCAGCCAGGAAGCATTGGAACTGAGAAGTGGTCTGTGGTTACCACCTGCAGAACCACTCCTTTATTGGGGGTGTCTTGCTAATTGCCTATAATTTCCACCTGTTGTCTATTCCATTTGCACAACAGCATGTGAAATTTATTGTCAATCAGTGTTGCTTCCTAAGTGGACAGTTTGATTTCACAGAAGTGTGATTGACTTGGAGTTACATTGTGTTGTTTAAGTGTTCCCTTTATTTTTTTGAGCAGTGTATAAAGGCAACATGTAAAGTTGGTCCCATGTTTCATGAGCTGAAGTAAAAATCCCAGAAATGTCCCATATGTACAAAAAGCTTCTCAAATGTTGTGCACAAATTTGTTTACATCCCTGTTAGTGAGCATTTCTCCTTTTCCAAGATAATCCATCCACTTAACAGGTGTGGCATATCAAAAAGCTGAATAAAGCCCTAGTGAAGAGGTCCCTACGCAATCACGTCATGTAGCCTAGGGTAGCTAGCAGTCTCCCTAGTCTACTGTTAATTCTGAATTTGAAAAGTGAGATTGCCTTTTCATATCAATTGTTAAAGGAGGCTATCTAGTTTAATGACCTTTATCAAGAAGAAAAATCCATAGAAAGATGAAACATCTAACCCGAATCAAGCCAAAGAACTGCCAGATCCAGAGGAAAGGAGTGAGAGGCAAGCTGCCCCTGATGGAGATGACTTAGCTAACAGCGCTTCTAATGCTGCCAGTTCAGTATCACCACGGCACCTCCACTTGCTATTTGGCCTACTAGCGAGTCAGACTTGGCGGGAACGGGAGACAGGAAGGATAGTGCATCCACCAATGAAGTCCCCGGACCCGGTGCAATTTGGACGGAGGCTCTGTTCGAGAACAAGCAAAACTATAACCCTTGGCCTGTCATGCAAAATTCGAGGCTGGGCTGTACAACATGCAAAAAGGTAGGGAGCTTGGGTCCGGAAAAGACTGGAGGGATGAAACTCGCAACAGAGTGGGTGGAATGTACAGTAACCTCCAACATTACAAGAAAACAAAGAGCCCTCAGAAAGAAACCTGAACATGCCCAAACCAAGGCCCATTTAGCAGCAGCAAGCATTGTACAAAGCTAAAGAGGACACCTTAAAAGGGCAATTCACCTTCTTTTCAACCGCATATTCATTATCTCCAGCACCAAAGCAGGGTCTACATATGTGACCGACTGGCTCAAATCGGTCTTATGTCAAATTTAAAGTGTTTTTTTTACATTGAGTCTGTGCTTTTATCCAGAGCTACAACATGGTATATCACACACTACAGTTGAGGAACAAAGGGAAAGTAATATTGCTTTGAAAGTTCATAAACTTATTAGAAAATTGCCTTTGAATGTTTTGGTACTACTACTGGAGAGCCCTTCTTTGTCGACACCCATTCAGCATCATTCACACCCTCTTAAGCTTTAGCCCCACCCATCTATTTAAGGGTTGATCCAAGCGTTCTGTACTAACAGCAGCAGTCAAGCACCCAGGCTAACCTGCTAGCAACTTCCAGACACAAATGAGAGAACGGCTCACTGAACATTACTCATCCAAGCAGAGCTGGTTAGGCTGTTATGTTACCCAGAGCGTTGGTGACTACAACTGTGCTGTCAGATTGTCCATTCGTAAATTCAGAGCGTTTCGCCAGAGCGCACACTGGCCAATGAGTAGGGTTGATCCGAACGGTCTGACCTCACAACGGCAGTCAAGCACCCAAGCTAACTGGCTAACATTGGCTAGCTTGCTAGCTACTTCCAGACACAAATGAGATAACACCCCACTGAGCATTTTCCTCGCCCTAGCAGAGCTGGTTAGGCTGTTTTCATGTTATCCAGAGCGTTGGTGACTAACTGTGTTGCTGGCAACAATTGAATTACGTTTTTTTTGCCGACGCTTACTGACACGGCAATATTCAACGGGTGTTGAGCGTTCGTATATTCATCAGTTATTCTGCACTCTGGCACACTCAAACAAGAGAGTCCTTTGATTAGACATGTAGCTAGCTAGCTAGGTAAACAATGAACCACAATCCCAACTCATGACATTACTACCCTGCATGAATCTGCAGGTAGCTAACCAACCAGGTTCAATGTTAGCTAGCTAACATAAGGCTATAACTAGTCAAGCAAATGGCTCTGAGATACGAATAATAAGATCATACACGTAACGTTAGCTAGCAAGCCAGCCAGCTAACATTAGCTAGCTAGCTAACAATACACTTTAACTTGAAATGAAAAGACTATGTCAAAATTAGAAACATGTAATATCTGAAAATGTAGCTAGCTAGAATATCTTACCCGTGGTCTGAAATCAGAGTAGATAGCCAGAGCAAATTTACCAGCTAGTACACCTATCAACAGTTGTTGGTGACATTCTATTGAAATGGATACTTGCATAGTGGAGTCCTTTGTTAAGACATGTCATACACGTAACGTTAGCTAGCTAACAGAACACTAACTTGAAATAAAACCACTTTCTGTCAAAATTAGAAACGTGTAGCTAGCTGGACTATCTTACCCGTATACATCATGGATGGATGGGTCTCCTGTCAGATGCCATGGTTGCCCTTAGTTTGACGATATAATCCAGAGACAGGTGTTTTCTCCATCTCCTTTGCTATCATACTCGAATTCCACTGATTTCAAAACTCGGGCCTCCAGAAAGTGGAGAGCATACATGTAACGTTAGCTAGCTAACAGTACACTTTAACTTGACATTAGGCTTATGCAGTTTTACTACGCGATACATTTTTTAAAAAGCCACGTTAGACAGGTTTACCTAGAAATACAGACCAGCTCAAATAGACAGAAGCGTGCTATATGGCAGACCAATTCAAACTCATCTCTCGGCATGTCCAGCCCACTCATTATCTCAGCCAATCACGGCCAGTGGGAAGGTTGCTTACTTTTTCTGTGGCTAAACCAACTAGGCTCTTGATTTAACAATTGTATTCGTATTTACAGATGGCATACAAGTTTGTTATTAAGGCACATGAAAGTTCACATGTTCGAGAAGACATTTCTGCCAAAAAATATACTTTGGATAAAAAAAAAAAAGGTTATGTTCAAACGGCTCTCCTGTGAAGTAGTGACCCGCGACATACGCCTAGTTTCCTGAAACGGGTCACAAATGTGAAAACTGCGCGTTTCTAGAAAAACGCTTCTCTGTGACATCACAGGGTAGGATTAAAAGTAAGAAAAAAAACAGTGATTTTCAAAACCGGCAATGATTTTCTAGCCAGAGGGAGGGTATTTTCTTGCTCCCCACATCACTGAGAATCTCACAATGTTTGAATATCACTGTTTTTAAAATGTTTAAACTTTTGATGATCTCGTCAGGCCCTTTTCTACATCAGCCGATGTCAAAGTGCTGTACAGTAACCCAGCATAAAACCCCAAACAGCAAGCAATGGCTAGGAAAAACTCCCTAGAAAGGCCGGAACCTAGGAAGAAACCTAGACATCCAACCAGGCTCTAAGGGGTGGCCAGTCCTCTTCTGGCTGTGCCAGGAGGAGATTATAACAGTACATGGCCAAGATGTTCAAACGTTCATAGATGACCAGCAGGGTCAAATAATAATAATCACAGTGGTTGTAGAAGGTGCAACAGGTCAGCACCTCAGGAGTAAATGTCAGTTGGCTTTTCATAGCCGATCATTCAGAGTTATAGACAGCAGGTGCGGTAAAGAGAGAGAGAGAGAGTGTCAAAAAACAGCAGGTCCGGGACAAGGTAGCCGTCATTTTACCGTACAATTTTTTTTTCTACAAAATGCAGAAATGCATGCAGACACTGGTATTGTACTGGAGATAATTAAAATGAGGTTGAAAAGTGGTGGAGCTGCCCTTTAACAGATGTCATACTTAACACTCAAAATACATAAAAATTGGCACTACAAGAGTTTTCCGAACAGCTTACAAAGGAGGCTAAACGTCACAGGCCCGCTCATGACTTTAAGCAAGAAATCAACTGTCAGGAGTTAAATGGACTTGACATGGGGAGAATTCTCCATTCCAATAACGCTGGCTGCAACACACAGCAACATATTTAATCCGAAATGAAGCGAAAACTATTTGAAAGAAAAGTATAGGGCGCTCCCAAAATCAGCTTAATGCTGGATGAGGCTACTAGTTTGAATAAGAAAAGTGCCTTGATTGTATATATCAGACTTCAGCTGGCAAATACGGACATACCTGCAAAAAATGTTTTGACCTTGTAGAACTGGATGATTTATCTGCAGAGGGATTAGTGCGTAATCTGTTATCTGCATTAGAGGGTGTGAAGTTGACTGACAACTTTCGATCCAAAACGCTCATTGGAATAATGTATGATGGTGTGCCTGTCATGCTGGGACGCAAGAGTGAAGTAGCAACCAGGCACCAGGCAATGTGGTAAAAGAGATGGGAGCTATCAATCATTTTAAAATAGTGATGGACAAACTATATGCACTTTATTGCGTATCTAACAAAAACCAAATGTAGCTGAGGCAGTGCGTAGATAGTTTAGACATTCAGCTGTGCAACTTGGCAGGATCCTGGACACTATATGGGTGGCATCCAGTTTTAGAACTGTAGATACTGTTTGGAAGCATTTCAACACAGCAGCTGAGGATGCCTCCCGCGACGGCGTGACTCGTCAGAGCTATAGTGGCCTTGCTATGCTCATATCCTTGCATGCGTTAACAATCTAGGCCTTGTGTAATGTACTTCAAGAACTGAGTTGTCACTCGAGCTGCAAAAGAGAAACTGCACAATTATTAATGCACACAGGGCTGTCTTCAGAGAAACAAGGGTGGTCAGTGCAACAGCACAGCAGCCAGGCTGACACACAACTCAGCCAGACAGGAACTCAGGAGAACTCTTTCCAAGGCGTCAAACTGAATGGCGGAAGACCCAGCAAAAGAGTCCTTAATCAAAGGGAGTTTTTTGAGAGCTTGGCGAGGAACTTGGAGGCTAGAATGTTCTCTCAAGGACAAGCAGTGAACAATACAGGACAATGCCAGTTCATCGAGGAGCTGAACGTACTTTGTACAGGGAAACAGAGAGAGAATCTCTCTGCCAGCGGTTTGGAATTGACAGTCCAAGCGGGCCTACAGACAGTACAGGGACACCAAAGGTAAAGGAGACATTCCAGATGGATTGAAAGAGCGGTTTGTGACAGACAGCACCATCCCCAGTGCAGAATGCAAGATGGGATTTTCTCGAATTAACCTGATATGCACCTCACTGTACACCACCAGAAACCGTGGATAGATGGAGAATACAAACAGTGTAGTTATTCCCTCCGCAAAGCAATCAAGCAGGTTAAACATCGGTATAGGGACAAAGTTGATTCCCAGTTCAACGGCTCAGACACCAGACGTATGTAGCAGGGTCTACAGACAATCACGGATTACAAAAGGAAAACCAGCCACATCACAGACACCAACATCTTGCTTCAGGACAGGCTGAACACCTACTCGCTTTGAGAATAATACAGTACTACCGACGCGGCCCGCTATCAAGGACTCCTTCTCTGTGGCCGACGTGAGTAAGACATTTAAGCGTGTTCGCCCTCGCAAGGCTGCCGGCCCAGATGGCATCCCTAGCCGCGTCCTCAGAGCATGCGCAGGCCAGCTGGCTGGTGTGTTTACGGACATATTCAATCTCTCCCCATTACATACTGCTGTCCCCACATGCTTCAAGATGGCCACCATTGTCCCTGTACCTAAGAAAGCAAAGGTAATTTAACTAAATGACTATCGTCCCGTAGCACTCACCTCTGTCATCATGAAGTGCTTTGAGAGACTTGTCAAGGATCATATCACCTTCACCTTACCTGTCACCCTAGACCCACTTCAATTTGCTTACCGCCCCAACAGATCCACAGACAATGCAATCGCCACCACACTGCCTTGTCCCATCTGGACAAGAGGCATACCTATGTAAGAATGCTGCTGATTGACTATAGCTCATCATTCAACACCATAGTACCCTGCAAGCTCATCATCAAGCTTGAGGCCCTGGGTCTGAACCCCGCCCTGTGCAACTGGATCCTGGACTTCCTGACGGGTTGCCCCCAGGTGGTGAAGGTAGGAAACAACACCTCTTTGCTGCTCCTCAACACTGGGGCCCCACAAGGGTGTGTGCTCAGCCCCCCCCCCCCCCCCCCCCACACACACACACACACACACACAACCTCTCACTCATCAACAAAACAAAGGAGATGATCATGGACTTCAGGAAACAGCAGAGGGAGCACCCCCCCCCCCCACATTGATGGGACCGCAGTGGAGAAGGTAGAAAGCTTCAAGTTCCTCGGCGTACACATCACTGACAAACTGAAATGGTCCACCCACACAGACAGTGTAGTGAAGAAGGTGCAACAGCGCCTCTTTAACCTCAGGAGGCTAAAAAATGTTGGCTTAACACCTAAAACCATCACAAACTTTTACAGATGCACAATTGAGAGCACCCTGTCGGGCTGTATCACCGCCTGGTACGGCAACTGCACCGCCCACAACCGCAAAGCTCTCCAGAAGGTGGTGCAGTCTGCCCAACGCATTACCGGGGGCAGGGGCAAACTTCCCGCCCTCCTGGACACCTACAGCACCCGATGCCATAGGAAGGCCAAAAAGATCATCAAGGACATCAACCACCCGAGCCACTCCCTGTTCACTCGCTATCATCCAGAAGGCAAGGTCAGTACAGGTGCATCAAAGCTGGGACCGAGAGACTGAAAATCAGCTTCTATTTCAAGGCCATCAGACTGCTAATCAGCCATCACTAGCACATCAGAGGCTGCTGCCTATAGACATAGATTAGGAATCACTGGCCACTTTTAGAAATGGATCACTAGCCACTTTAATAAATGTTCCATATCTAGCATTACTCATCTCATATGTTTAAACTGCACTCCACACTATTCTACGGTATCTTACTCACTTTTAAATTGTGTTTACATATTGCGTCACCCATCTCATATGTATATAGTGTATTCTATACAATGCCACTGTATCTTAGTCCAATGTCGCTCTGACATATGTGTATATATACACTCTTAATCCATTCCTTACTTAGATTTACGTGTATTTTGGGTTTATGTTGTAAAACTGTTAGATATTACTTGTTAGATATTACTGCACTGTTGGAGCTAGAAGCACAAGCATTTCGCTACACCCACAATAACATCTGCTAAACACGTGTATGTGACCAATAAATTACATTTTGACCATATCAGGACAACTTTTTCTGAACCTTGTTGGCCTACCCCTGACCAAATTCAACCCCTTATGTGAGGTCATGGATTGCTAAAGGACAAAGATGTGGCAGAGACACCGGCAAAAAAACTGGGAGAAGAAACACGAGTGAATGGCTGTCTTGTGGGAGGTTTTGGAAAACTAAGGATGGCACATATGTTGTTTTTGACAAACTTGTTCTGTACTGTGAAGTTAATCTGAATATGCGCTTCATATCATCACATAGGCAAGCGGCAGACCTATATATTTTGATATGTGTGTTCTGCTGTATTCTACATTGACATATTTTATCAGAAATTGTAAACTGGGTGGTTTGTTCCCTAAATGCTAATTGACTGACAGCCACCGTATATCAAACCGTATAACACGGGTATGATTATAAGTTTTTTACTGCACTTATTACGTTGGTAAGTGGTTTTTAATAGCAATAAGGCACCTCAGGGGTTTGTGGTATATGGACAATATACCACGTCTAAGGACTGTATCCAGGCACTTCTCGTAGCATTGTATATAATATACCGCACACCCTTGGGCCTTATTGCTTAATGATATATGAAGTTCGGGCATGTAAAGCTCAGAGTTGAGTATGTGGGCATATGCGTATGGTGAGTGTTCTGCAGTGACATCTAAAATGCTTGGAATTAATCAGCACCTTGGAGAGCGCTGTCCATTTTAGTGCCATTGTACTGAGTGTATTCAGGTAAAAACTATGAGACCATATTAATGTCACTTGTTAAATCCACTTCAATCAGTGTAAATGAAATGGAGGAGACCGGTTAAAGAGGGATTTTTAAACATGGAGACAATTGATACATGGACTGTGTATGTGTGCCATTCAGAGAATGGCCTTTGAATGGGGTATGGTAGTAGGTGCCAGGAGCACCGGTTTGTGTCAAGAACTACAATGCTGCTGGGTTTTTCACACTTAACAGTTTCCCGTGTGTCTCAAGAATGGTCCAACACCCAAAGGATATCCAGCCAACTTGACACAAATGTGGGAAGCATTGGAGTCAACATGGAACACTTTCAACACCTTGTAGAGTCCATGCCCCGACGAATTGGGGATGTTTCGAGGGCAAGAGTTGGGGGGAGGGGGGGCAACTCAATATGAGGAAGGTGTCCTTAATGTTTTTTACACTCAGTGTGTAGTAGGCTACCTAGCTGTTTCATTTGTCTTCTGCGCTGTTAGGCTGTTTGCCCCACAGCTGAGTATTGGCAAATGTAAACTCAACAAAAAAAGTGTCACTTTTTCAGGACCCTGTCTTTCAAAGATAATTCATAAAAATCCAAATAACTTCACAGATCTTCATTGTAAAAGGGTTTAAACACAGTTTCCCATGCTTGTTCAGTGACCAATGAACAATTAATGAACATGCACCTCTGGAACGGTCGTTAAGACACTAACAGCTTACAGACGGTAGGCAATTAAGGTCACAGTTATGAAAACTTAGGCCTTTCTACTGACTCTGAAAAACACCAAAAGAAAGATGCCCAGGGTCCCTGCTTATCTGCGTGAACGTGCCTTAGGCATGCTGCAAGGAGGCATGAGGACTGCAGATGTGGCCAGGGAAATAAATTACATTGTCCGTACTGTGAGACGCCTTAGACAGCGCTACAGGGAGACAGGACGGACAACGGATTGTCCTCGCAGTGGCAGACCACGTGTAACAACACCTGCACAGGATTGGTACATCCGAACATCACACCTGCGGGACATACATAGCCCATCTGTAAACAGCCCATCGAACTACCTCATCCCCATACTGTATTTATTTATTTATCTATCTTGCTCCTTTGCACCCCAGTATCTCTACTTGCACATTCATCTTCTGCACATCTACCATTCCAGTGTTTAATTGCTATATTGTAATTAGTTCGCCACCATGGCCTATTTATTGCCTTACCGCCTGTATCTTACCTCATTTGCACTCACTGTATAGACTTTTTTCCCCTACTGTATTATTGACTGTATATTTGTTTATTCCATGTGTAACTCTGTGTTGTATGTGTCGAACAGCTGTGCTTTATCTTGGCCAGGTCACAGTTGTAAATGGGAACTTGTTCTCAACTTGCCTACCTGGTTAAACAAAGGTGAAATAAATAAAAAAAAGTACAGGATGGCAATAGCAACTGCCCGAGTTACACCAGGAACGCACAATCCCTGTGCTCAGACTGTCCACAACAGGCTTAGAGAGGCTGGACAGAAGCCTTGTAGGCCTGTTGTAAGGCAGGTCCTCACCAGACATTACCAGCAACAATGTCGCCTATGGGCACAAACCCACCGTCGCTGGACCAGACAGGACTGGCAAAAGTGCTCTTCACTGACGAGTCGTGGTTTTGTCTCACCAGGGGTGATGGTCAGATTCGCGTTTATCATCGAAAGAATGACCGTTACACCAAGGCCTGTACTCGGGTGCGGGATTGATTTGGAGGTGGAGGGTCCGACATGGTCTGGGGCGGTGTGTCACAGCATCATCGGACTGAGCTTGGAGGGTCGGGCTACCTCGGAGGGTGAGGGCTAGGGCCATTCCCCCCAGAAATGTCCGGGAACTTGCAGGTACCTCGGTGGAAGAGTGGGGTAACATCTCACAGCAAGAACAGGCAAATATGGTGTAGTCCATGAAGAGATGCACTGCAGTAGTTAATGCAGCTGGTGGCCACACCAGATACTGACTGTTACTTTTGATTTTGTTGCAATTGCATGCCAATTGCACGCTCCCTAAAAAAACTTGAGACATCTGTGGCATTGTATTGTGCTACAAAACTGCACATTTTAGAGTGGTCTTCTTTTGTCCCCAGCACAAGGTGCACCTGTGTAATGATTATGCTGTTTAATCAGCTTCTTGATATGCCACATCTGTCAGGTGGATGGATTATCTTGGCAAAGGACAAATGCTCACTAACAGGGATGTAAACAAAATTGTGCAAAACATTTGAGAGAAATAATATTTTTGTGCCAATGGAAGATTTCTGGGATATTTTATTTCAGCTCATGAAACATGGGACCAACACTTTACATATTGCATTCATATTTTTGTTCAGTATAAAATGCTGTGAATAAAAGGCAGCGCTGCATGGTCGATCCTACATCTGCATTGGTCGTGCAGAATTTACGGTGATACAGGCTCTGCAGAAGTCAGGGCATTCATACTTCTCGCGCTTTGCAGAGCAGCGCAGAGCTGTTAAGCAGCGCTTTTATGAAGAAAGTTGTCAAGGAAGTGAGTCTGCGTTTATATAGGACTTCCCGCCCCCACCTACCATCAACCAATCATGTTAATGCACAGCTATACGGAGCTCTCTGCATTGTTACACAATTTGGGAGGCACACGGCGAATGAGTACAGAACTTATTTTGGCCTCTGCATGCCTCCGGATGCTCCGCAATTGCGTCACACCCTCCATATGGCGCCTTCGACCACATTTTCGGATCAAGCATAAATTGTCTTTTAATCAGCACCGGAGAGCGCTGTCCATTTCAGCACAACTATATAGTAAGCTACCTGGCTGTTTGTGCTGCTATGTTGTGTTTGACACTTTTTTTCATTCGTTCCAGTACCTCAGAACACCCCGGTTCACCCCCCCCCCCCCCCCCCCCCCCACGATCAATTTTGTTCTGCCACCTCCCGATTTACAAATAAAGCCCAGATAAAAGAATACCGGTACACACATATTGACCAAAAATAGAAACATTGGAAAGCTATCAAAAAGCTAATACAAATGGTAAATCTGTGGTCTTTGAATCTTAACTGGAATGTTGCCCCTCCGTAATTGATGGCAAGGGATTACAACTACGACTCATAATAACAGGTTGGATTTATTTTGCGCTTTCCACCAGGGGGAATTTGGTCCCAAGTCAGCACCTAGACAAGATTCTTGTGAGAATACAAACATCCCTTCATCAACTCTAACATGTTGCATACGGTGGAAGCATTTTGGGGTAACATTTTATATTTTCTGTCTCATCCACTGCTAATCCAATACTGACATAGCAACTCTGTCAGAAATAATTGACCATAATCCTGTTACTCCAGCTCTTATGTTTGACATTTCTAAATTATTTGTGAACTATGACATTAATGATCCAATGGGCCCAACCTTTGTTAAATCGAATTGGACAATCCTTGAGACCTTTCAACAGCTTGAATTAAACAATAATAAAGGCCTATTTTCTCTCAGAAGGAACGGGTGGGCTGTAAACTGTACCGTCTTATTTACCAGCTAAAGAAGGTAAGTTGGATGAAAGTACCATACTAGGAAAACGAGCGAGAAACATTCTAGAACTTAAATCCTTTTTAACAAGCCAATGAACTTTCACTGCTTGTTCAACTGCAACACCAGGACCAGGGAAATGCTGACATTTTTCTTTCCTCTAAAGCAATTTATCTTCGCAATGTCATCATCATAATTGTTAATAAGGGGATTTGCTAAAAATGTCAGCTTGTGCAAAGAAAAGTCATGTTTCTTCAAGCTAATCGCTATCTGGAAACACTCAAATGATTTGCATCCGCTCTAGTCTATCGCTTAAGCCAGGTAACATGGAGAGGGTTGATCTCCTCACCAAACAGCCAAAGAAAAGGCGTTCCTTAGGGATCAGTGCTGGGTCCCCTAATGTTGTGAAGGTTTTACATTTGTCTTTTTCAACTCAAGATTACATTTGTCAATTTACCTACCATAATGGAAAAATCTATTAATTTGATATTCTACCCTTCCTGGAGTGAGTCGGATTTGAAACCCGTTGGCCACAAGCCTGGGATCAGAGAAGAAGGCCACTCCACTCAGCTCAGGACTTCCCTTCTCCATGTTCCAGAGAGCCTGAGTACACTCAGCCACCCACTAGGAAACTAGAAAAATACAAGAACAATTAAGACACCAAATCTGTACCTGATACCAAATGGGACATTGTAGTACTTGTTTCAATGAATCTCACAGTAATCCAAAAAGTAATTATTTATGTAATTATAAAAAACTACACAGTTTTATTTATAAGTATATCAGGTAAATAGCAAACTGTAAAATTAAGTGTAACTAGATACATAAGGGGTGCTACATAATAACCAGATTATAGAATGCGCAAGGAAATCGCTCAATTTATGAGCTGAGAACAAGATCGTGTCAATGTTCCCTTTTTTGCTGTCAGTTGAGAAATTGGAGTGATATGTTACCCATCTGTTAACTGTATAGGGTTCTGCAGGATCGCTGCGGGAAGTATATTATTCAGCAGAAGTCTCCTAAACAGCAAGGCCTCCTCCACCCGAAACGGATTTAACAACATGAGCTTTCTACCAAATAAAACGACCCAGGCGTTTTGAGAGGCCAAGCCGTTTACAAGCCTGTGGCCCCGAAGTCTTGGGACGCTCTGGGACGAAAGGCGGTAGTTACGGTAGGGGTTGTGAGGGCTTGGGCCCGGGGGTTCTCTTCTTCTGGAGTTGGGAGGAGAAGAGCTGGTCCAGGACCGGCTGGTTAGAAGGCAGGTCCTTGTGTTTCTAACCCTGGGGCCGACTCAGTGGGGAGCCCAGACTGAGCCCCCTCTCGGGCTCTCTCACACCTCGATCTGAGGCCAGCTTGGTCTGGAGGTCATAGCATTCCAGGTGTTTCTTTGCCTTATCTTCATACCTGCAAGGACCAGAAACCCTTTAGCCAATTAAGAAATGGTATATTATCATCTCCTGAAAGAAAGGAAAATCAAGTACTCACTGAAATATTGTCTTTTTTTTGCAGCAGCAGAGGTCAAAACAAATGTTTCTGAGATAGCCTTCATCAGTGTTTGGAGAACTATAGACATCCACCCATATTTATAGCGGACGTCACATTGTAGTACTGATTTTTCACAATCATTATTTACATACATTTTCTACTGTTATCCCACAAAATAAAAAGAAACAAAGAAAACTACACATTGCTCACAGGAAGTAACCTAACGAGTTTTTCATTAAGGCCTCTAGGGCTCTCTGTTTTGTAAGACATGGATATAATATGCCTCTCTCTGTAACAGTCATTTTTTCTCTATTACCTCCTCTCTTATGTGGCTGTACAACTTGGAACGTCCTGGAACTTCAGTTGGCACACATGTCTGACCGCATTAAAGTGTCTGGCTGCAGGGGACTTCTCGTCACCAGTTCTGATGTTGCACTTGTGCTCTGTAATACAAACTTTCAATTCACTCTTAGACTTTCCAACATAATAATAGCCACATGAACACTTGACAGCAAATGGACCACAAATGTTGTTTTCATTCCCGTATGAGGGTGAAGAAAGAAATCACCATTGGTCATTGCATTACAGTTCACACAATTATGACATCGCAGTTCACACAATTATGACATAGAAAATTGCCTGGGGGGAGGGTATACAGAAAATGTTGAAGGGGTACATATTAATCTGCTCTTACCAGGCTGTCCCTTAGGTTTCTAGCACGTTTAAAAGCGAATCGAGGCATAGTCTGAAAAGCCCGACCCACAGAGGGGTCTGTAGAGAGAACATGCCAATGCTATTTAATGGAGGATTTAACAGCCAGAGACATAGGGGAATACATACTAGGGCTGTCCCCAACTAAAAAAAAATCTTGGTCGACCGAAAGTCTGTTCTTTCGACTAATACCTAGGTGTCTCGCTAGACTGTAAACTCTCCTTCCAGACTCATAATAAGCATCACCAATCCAAAATTAAATCTAGAATCGTCTTCCTATTTCACAACAAAGCCTCCTTCACGCACGCTGCAAAACATACCCTAGTAAAACTGACCATCCTACCGATCCTCGACTTCGGCGATGTCAATTACAAAATAGCCTCCAACACTCTACTCAGCAAACTGGATGCAGTCTATCACAATGTCATCCGTTTTGTCACCAAAGCCCCATATACCACCCACCACTGCGACCTGTATGCTCTCGTCGGCTGGCCCTTGCTACATATTTGTCGCCAGACCCACTGGCTCCAGGTCTTCTATAATTGTTTGCTAGGTTAAGCTCCGCCTTATCTCAGCTCACTGGTCACCCTAACAACACCCACCCATAGCACACGCTCCAGCAGGTATATCTCACTGGTCATCCCCAAAGCCAACACCTCCTTTGGCCGCCTTAACCTCTCTGGGACATGTGGGACGCTAGCGTCCCACCCGCGGGACACACTGCCAACAGCCTGTGAAATAGCAGGACGGCATATTCAAAACAACAAAAATCTCATAATTCAAATTTCTCAAACATACAACTATTATATCCCATTTTAAAGATAATCTTCTCGTTAATCCAACCAGTGTCCGATTTCAAAAGGCTTTACGGTGAAAGCATAACATTAGATTATGTTAGGACAGCGCCGAAACAAGAAAAACCACACAGCCATTTTCCAAGCAAGGAGAGGCGTCACAAAAACCAGAAATACAGCTAAAATGAATCACTAACCTTTGATGATCTTCATCAGATGACACTCCCAGGACTCAATGTTATACAATACATGTATGTTTTGTTCGATAAAGTTCATATTTATATCCATATATCCATTTTACATTGGCGCATGATGTTCAAAAATGTTTTGCCTCCCAAAACATCCGGTGAATGAGCACATCAATTTACAAAAATACTCATCATAAACGTTGATCAAATTTACAACAGTTATTGAAAGAATTATAGATACACTTCTCCTTAATGCAACCGCTGTGTCAGATTTCAAAATAGCTTTACGGCGAAAGCACATTGTTCAATATTCTGAGTACAGAGCTCAGCCATCAAAGCAAGCTATACAGTTACTCCATATTTATGTCCAAATACCTCCGTTTTGTTTGCGCATTCAGATCACTAATCCAAAGGCATAATGCGCGAGCACAAAACCCGAGACGAAAAGTCAAATAGTTCCATTACCGTTCGTAGAAACATGTCAAACGATGTTTATAATCAATCCTTAAGGTCTTTTTAACATAAATCTTCGATAATATTACAACCGGACAATAGCGTATTCATTACAGAGGAAAAAGAAGGAGCGGCACGCCTGCGTGAGTGCGCAGTAAACAACTCACTGGTCCCAGGCTTGAGACAGCTCTTATTCTCTCCCCAGTAACAGTAGAAGCATGAAAAAAGGTTCCAAAGACTGTTGACATCTAGTGGAAGCCTTAGGAAGTGCAAAATGACCCCACAGACATTGTAGTTTGGAAAGGCAATCAGTTGAAAAAACGACAAACCACTTCCTGGTTGGATATCTTTCTCAGGTTATTTTGGGCACGTCATTCATCTGAATTTCCGAATACTGCCCCGTCAGTAAAAGTTAAATTCCAGTTATTTTTTTGTTGCTCTTCTGCACACCAGTATTTCTACTTGCACATCATCTGCACATCCATCACTCCAGTGTTAATTTGCTAAATTGTAATTACTTCGCTACTATGGCCTATTTTTGCCTTACCTCCTTACTCCATTTGCACACATTGTATATAGATGTTTCTATTGTGTTATTGACAGTACGTTTGTTTATCCCATGTGTAACTCTGTGTTGTTGTTTATTGTCGCACTGCTTTGCTTTATCTTGGCCAGGTCGCAGTTGTAAATGAGAACTTGTTCTCAACTGGCCAACCTGGTTAAATAAAGGTGAAATAAAAAATAATAATAATCGTTTGGTCAAAATATTTAAAAGTGTATTTTTCCATATATAGACACAACCTATATGTTTTAATAAAATAAACTATATATGCATTGAGCTTGTCTGATGCTATAGAGATTGTAGAGGAATACAAATACCTGGATGTCCTCTTGGACAATAAGCTTCAGTGGAGTAAATGTACAGAACTGATCTACAAAGAGTCAACAGAGACTGTACTTTCTCAAAAAGCTGGGATCTTTTAATGTTGACTGCACTGACTCTGTTATACAAATATTTTATTGAGAGTATTTTAACTTTTTGTATTGTTTGTTGGTTTGGCAATGCCACAGTCAGCCAGAAATATATGGTGAGAAGGATTATTACCACAGCAAGCAAGGTACTTGGAGTCAAACAGACAGGCCTGGATGAGATCTTTTAAGGTCAGGGCCTTCCGCAAGGATCACAAAATCATTTTAGACCCAAGCCACCCCCTGTACCCGGACTTTGAACTACTCCCCTCTCGGCGCAGGTATAGCGCACCCCTCAGCGTGAAAAACAGAACTAGACTTTAATTTGTGCCAGGCGTGATATCCCTCCTAAATAGCTTGGGCTAATGTTCCTATCGACCCAGTAAGGCCAGCAGGCTAGTCTCTTGTTATTGGTATGTAACTGTTATGGAAGTTGTATTGTCATGGGGACAATAAAGTCAGTAAAGTTAAGCTCACTGTTAGATGAAATAAGACACTAATGACTCAAGAGGGAGCCAGAGATAAAGATAAGAAAAAAAACATTTTAAGAAAATGTTTAAAAAAATTAACCTGTGCAGAACATCCTCCTCCCGCTCCTACTGGCTTTCGCAGATTCTGCTGTTATACTCCTGAAGTTGCCGGTAATAGGCTACACGAGGCGTCGGCAAACTTTCTCATGTGGAATGGCAATTTATCTTACCATTTCTACCGATCTGGCGTGCCAGTTATGATTTTCATATGGAACAGTTTAGTTTCATTTATAATAACGTATTTGTATCTCCAAATCATTGTCATGTGGTTAATCAAAATTCTATCCAAATCTAAAAAGTAATTTATATTGCCATTGCCAACTTCTGTATGTAAAAATAGCCTATAAAGCCAATAAATAAAAACATTGCTGCCTTCAGGTAGAAAATATCCTGATAAAAATAAATATCCTATAAATTTCAATGGCTACACATGGCCTGTCTGCAACAAACTTGAAACACTGTATCAACTATTAACTTAGGTCTGACCTGAAGCTCCTTGCAACATTGTATAAAATATTCTGGGCCCTCAGTTTCCTGCGCCAGTGAGCTCGGGACAGACTGTAACGAGTGCGCTGAGAGTCGGGAAGCAAGTTCAGGGAGTGAGTGTTTTAATAAAAAAAAACACAACATAATACAAAACAAGAAACACTAACAGCACACAGACAAGAAACCTAGAGAGTTCTCATCTATATTATTCGTAGCAGTCTATTTACCACCACAACCCGATGCTGGCACTGAGACCGCACTCAACCAACTCTAGAAAGGCCATAAGCAAACAAGAAAATGCTCATCCAGAAGCGCCGATCCTAGTGGCCGAGGACTTTACTGCAGGCAAATTTAAATCCGTTTTACCTCATTTCTACCAGCACGTCACATCTGCAACCAGAGGATTTTTTTTTTAATAATAAAAAAATAAACTCTAGATCGCCTTTACTCCACACACAGATGCATACAAAGCTCTTCCCCGCCCTCCATTTGGCAAATCTGACCATAATTCTATCCTCCTGGTTCCTGCTTACAAGCAAAAACTAAAACAGTTAGTACCAGTGACTCGCTCAATACGGAACTGGTCAGATGACACGGATGCTACAGAACTGTTTTGCTTGCACAGACTGGAATATGTTCCGGGATTCATCCAATGGCATTGAGGAGTATACCATCTCAGTCATCGGCTTCATCAATAAGTGCATTGACGACATCTTCCCCACAGTGAACGTATGTACATATCCCAACCAGAAGCCATAGATTACAGGCAACATCCGCATCAAGATAAAGGCTCGAGCTGCCGCTTTCAAGGAGCAGGACATTAACCTGGGCGCTTATAAGAAATCCCTCAGACGAACCAACAAACAAGCAAAGCGTTAATACAGGACTAAGATTGAATCCTACTACACCGGCTCTGGCGGTCGTCGGCTGTGGCAGGGCTTGAAAACCATTACAGACTACAAAAGGAAACCCAGACGCGAGCTGCCCAGTGACGCGAGCCTACCAGAAGAGCTAAATGCCATTTTATCCAGACGGATTACAAGGACGTGTACTCAAAGCATGCACGGACCAACTGGCAAGTGTCTTCACTGACATTTTCAACTTCTCCCTGACCGAGTCTGTAATATCCTACATGTTTCAAGCAGACCACCATAGTCCCTGTGCCCAAGGAATCGAAGGTAACCTGCCTAAATGATTACCGCCCCATGAAGTGCTTTGGAAGGCTGGTCATGGCTCACATCAACAGCATCCTCCCGGATACCCTAGACCCACTTCAATTCGCATACTGCCCCAACAGATCCACAGATGACGCAATCTCAATCGCACTCCACACTGCCTTTTCCCATCTGGACAAAAGGAACACCTATGTGAGAATGCTGTTCATTGACTACAGCTCAGAGTTCAACACCATAGTGTCCACGAAGCTCATCAATCACTAAGCTAAGGACCCTGGGACTAAACACCTCCCTCTGCAACTGGATCCTGGACTTCCTGACGGGCCGCCCCAGGTGCTAAGGGTAGGCACCAACATGTCTGCCATGCTGATCCTCAACACTGGGCCCCCTCAGGGGTGTGTACTTAGTCCCCTCCTGTACTCCCTGTTCACCCACGACTGTGTGGCCAAACGACTCCAACACCATCATTAAGGTTGCTGACGACACAAGTGGTAGGCCTGATCACCGACAACGATGAGACCGCCAATAGGGAGGAGGTCAGAGACCTGGCAGTGTGGTGCCAGGACAACAACCTCTCCCTCAATGTGAGCAAGACAAAGGAGCTGATCGTGGACTACAGGAACAGGCCCCCATTAACAGTGACGGGACTGTTGTGGAGCGGGTCGAGAGTTTCAAATTCCTTGGTGTCCACATCACCAACAAACTATCATGGTCCAAACACACCAAGACAGTCGAAGAGGGCACGACAACACCTTTTCCCCCTCAGGAGATAGAAAAGATTTGGCATGGGTCCCCAGATCCTCATTTCTACAGCTGCACCATTGAGAGCATCCTGACCGGTTGCATCACTGCCTGGAATGGCAAATGCTCGGCATCTGACTGTAAGGCGCTACAGAGGGTAGTGCGTACGGCCCAGTACATCACTGGGGCCAAGCTTCCTGCCATCCAGGACCTACACTACCGTTCAAAAGTTTGGGGTCACTTAGAAATGTCCTTGTTTTTGAAAGAAAAGCACAATTTGTCCATTTAAAATAACATCAAATTGATCAAATACAGTGTAGACGTTGTTAATACATTTCTAAAAAAACTGTTTTTACTTTGTCATTATGGGGTATTGTGTGTTGGATTAAATTGTTTGTTTTTTCATCAATTTTAGAATAAGCCTGTAACGTAACAAAATGTGAAAAAAGTCTAGAGTTCTGAATACTTTCCGAATGCACTGTAATGTTACTGCATGATTGTAGCGGGTTTACTAAAGCGTTAGATCTATTAGCTATTTTGACTATGACGTTACTTTAGCTAATATGGTGACAACGATTTAGGCTGTGTGTAGCAGTTATTGTTTGGCTTGGAAAGGTTTTTTCGCCTGGTCACATACAGCTGATGTGTTGTGCATTAAAATCCACAAACAAAGGAAAAAGATGAGAGGAGGAGAGTGCGGATGTGACAAGGAATACAACGTGGCTGTTATGAATGTGAACTGTGTTTACGTGTGACCAGGGGTGTATTCATTTTGCCGATTCTGTTGAAAAACATTTAAGTGGAAGCAATAGAAACTCTCGTTTGCAACTGTTGGACTAATGATTACAGCCAAGATCAGGTAGATGCAGGCAAGGCGGTATTGAATGTGTCGCTGTCTGTCCACTTAATGTTCTCTCGACCTGTGCACCAACGTTGTAATCTTTTGTTCATAGACTAGGTTGTAGCAACCTCATGATGGGTACAGGGAAAATTAGAGTATCATGTAGTAGCCTAAACCTATCAATGTTACATTGAACTGGGTAAAGAGAATATGAATGACAGTCATCCAATATGCTGTAATAGAAATAAGGTCATGCTCTTTAAAAAATAGAATTGTCCTCCCTCATTTTAAACGGCACCGACCGCCACTGATTGAATTTAGTCTTCAAGATCAAATCAAACTTTGTCACATGTGCCGAATACAACAAGTGTAGTAGACCTTACCGTGAAGTGCTTACTTACAAGTCCTTAACCAACAGTGCAGATCAAGAAAGAGTTAAGAAAATATTTACCAAATAAACTAAAACAAAAACACAAAATAACGAGGCTATATATAGGAGGTACCGGTACCGAGTCTATGGGGGGGGTACAGGTTTGTCGAGGTAATTTGTACATGTAGATAGGGGTAAAGTGACTATGCATAGATAAAACAGTGAGTAGCAGCAGTGTACAAAACAAATGGAGGGGAGGGGGGGCTCAATGGAAATAGTCCGGTGGCTATTTGATTAATTGTTCAGCAGTCTTACGGCTTGGGGTAGAAGCTGTTCAGGAGCCTTTTGGTCCTACTGTAAACTTGGTGCTCCAGTACCGCTTGCCGTGAGGTAGCAGAGAAAACAGTCTATGACTTTGGTGACTAACCCCGCCTAGTATATACACTACCATTCAAAAGTTAGGGGTCACTTAGAAATGTCCTTGTTTTTGAAAAATCCCATTTTTGTGTGCATTAAAATAGCATAAAATTTATCAGAAATACAGTGTAGACATTGTTAATATTGTAAATGACTACTGTAGCTGGAAACTGATTTTTAATGGAATATCTACATAGGCGTACAGAGGCCCATTATCAGAAAACCATCACTCCTGTGTTCCAATGGCACGTTGTGTTAGCTAATCCAAGTTTATCATTTTAAAAGGCTAATTGATCATTAGAAAACCCCTTTGCAATTATGTTAGCACAGCTGAAAACAGTTGTTCTGATTTAAAGAAGCTAGTTGAGAATCTGGAGCGTCAGCATTTGGGCGTTCGATTACAGGCTCAAAATGGCCAGAAACAAAGAACTTTCTTCTGAAAGTTGGTCTGAGAAATGAAGGCTATTCCATGCAAGAAACTGAAGATCTCGTAAAACGCGGTGTATTACTCCCTTCACAGAACAGAGCAATCTGGCGCTAACCAGAATAGGAGTGGGAGGCCCCGGTGCACAACTGTGCAAGAGGACAAGTACATTAGTGTCTAGTTTGAGAAACAGACGCCTCAAGTCCTCAACTGGCAGCTTCATTAAATAGTACCCGCAAAACACCAGTCTCAACGTCAACAGTGAAGAGGCGACTCCAGGATGCTGGCTTTCAATACTTTGTTGAAGCACCTTTGGCAGCGATTACAGCCTTGAGTCTTCTTGGGTATGACGCTACAAGCTTGGCACACCTGGGGAGTTTCTCCCATTCTTCTCTGGAGATCCTCTCTAACTTGGTCAGGTTGGATGGGGAGGGTTGCTGCACAGCTATTTTCAGGTCTCTCCAGAGATGTTCGTTCAGGTTCAAGTCCAGGCTCTGGCTGGGCCACTCAAGGACATTCAGAGACTTGTCCCGAAGCCACTCTTGCGTTGTCTTGGCTGTGTGCTTAGGGTCGTTGTCCTGTTAGAAGGCGAACCTTCTCCACAGGTGAAGGTCCTGAGTGCTCTGGAGCAGGTTTTCATCAAGGATCTCTCTATACTTTGCTCCGTTCATCTTTCCCTCGATCCTGACTAGTCTCCCAGTCCCTACTGCTGAAAAACATCCACACCACCATGCGTCACCATATGGATGGTGCCAGGTTTCCTCCAAACGTGACGCTTGGCATTCAGGCCAAAGAGTTCAATCTTGGTTTCATCAGACCAGAAAATCTTGTTTCTCATGGTCTGAGAGTCTTTAGGTGCCTTTTGGCAAATTTCAAGCGGGCTTTCATGTGCCTTTTAATGTGGAGTGTCTTCCGTCTGGCCACTACCATAAAGGCCTGATGGGTGGAGTGCTGCTGAGATGGTTGTCCTTCTGGAAGGTACTCCCATCTCCACAGAGGAACTCTGGAACTCTGTCAGAGTGAGCATCGGGTTCTTGGTCACCTCCCAAGAGCCTTCTCCCCCGATTGCTGAGTTGGCCGGGTGGCAAGCTCTAGGAAGAGTCTTGGTGGTTCCAAACTTCTTTCATTTAAGAAGGATGGAGGAATCTGTGTTCTTCGGGACCTTCAATGCTACAGATATATTTTGGTACCCTTCCCCACATCTGTGCTTCAACACAAGCCTGTCTAGGAGCTCTACAGACAATTCCTTCAACCTCATGGCTTGGTTTTTGCTCTGATATGCACTGTCAACTGTGAGACCTTATATAGACAGGTGTGCGCCTTTCCAAATCAAGTCCAATCAATTGAATTTACCACAGGTGGACACCAATCAAGTTGTAGAAACATCAAGGATGATCAATGGAAACAGGATGCACCGGAGCTCAATTTCGAGTCTCATAGCAAAGGGTTTGAATACTTTTGTAAATAAGGTATTTCTATTTTATTTTCGTATTTATGGGTTATTGTGTGTAGATTGAGGACTTTTTATTTAATTAATTGTAGAATAATGCTGTAATGTAACAAAATGTGGGAAAAGGTATGTTTTATTTTTAACAAGAAAATCTTAACAAGAACATTTTCTTAACAAGAAAATTTCCCAGGACATCGACATTTCTTATATGGGCAGAAAGCATACATTCTTGTTAATCTAACTGCACTGTCGAATTTACAGTAGCTATTACAGTGAAAAAAGACTATGCTATTGTTTGAGGAGAGTGCACAAAAAAACGGATCACGGCAACTGGTTTGATACTGCACATTCACCTCGAAGGTAAATAATGTACTTCCATTCAGTAATCTTGCACTGATTTGTCATCCTGAGGGTCGCAGAGATAAAATGTAGCATAGTTTTGTTTGATAAAATCTATTTTTATATTCGAATGTAGGAACTGGATTCTAAAGTTTGAACCCCTGTTGTTTCTAAGTCTATGGAAGGGGGTGTGAACCATGAGCCTCCTAGGTTTTGTATTGAAGTCAATGCACCCAGAGGAGGACGGAAGCTAGCTATCCTCCGGCTACACCATGGTTCTACTCTAGTGCTGTTGAGGCTACTGTAGACCTTCATTGCAAAACAGTGTTTTAATAAATTATTTGGGACATGTGAATATATTTAGTATAGATTTATCTAAAAATAATATTTTAAGTGTTAAAAAAAAATGAAATTTCACTGAGGATGGCCCTCCCCTTCCTCCTTTGAAGAGCCTCCACTGAAACCCATATAGCATCAGATTGACGAGGTGAAAAAACTGATTGTTTGACTATTGTAACATGCAGTGATTAAAATGATATTGTCCCCGTCCAGAGCCCAGGCTTTTTCTGTAAATGGTAGAGTTCTTGTTTCTGGACCACAGGATCTTAAGATTGCGTTCTACTAAGGTACTTATCTCGCGCTACATTGGTGACCAGGGTGGGATCCTTTCGATACACCTATGGGGCCAGGGCACACACATTCTCCTAGAGAGAGGGGGGGGATTCTGAAGCATGCGTTGATGACAGTGCTACTTCCCCTATCAGAGGCTTAGGCTTTTGGCATAGATAGTAAAAGCTCTCATTTCTGGACTGCAGAATTGTAAGATGGTGCGCCTCATGGCACATCTCTCTATATATACACACACACACATCGATTAGTAGCCAGGTTACACTATATTTAGATACTTCAAATATTGCCTGAGAAACCGCAGGCTCCATCTGCAAATTACCTGGCTCCATCTGCACCTTTGTTTAAGAAACTCAATATCTTATCTATTTACGACGTTAATGTACACCAATTATGTACTTTCATCTTCAAATACTCATTCCTCCCAGACAATTTACATAAACCATTCAATGGACTACAGGTTAATTCTGAAATCCATCTATAGAACACAAGACACTGCGATAACCTTCACCTTCCCCACTGCCGCACCTCGTATTGTATCTGATTGTATCTGAGAATTGACTGAGGTACCATACTCTGGAATTCTTATCTTCACGTTGTCAAATCACTGTCATCCCTCAATAACTACAAGCTTAAACTGGGGGTCAGCCTGATGAACCAAACTACCAAATAATCCCCTCCATGTAGCCTAACTTGCACAACATTTTTTACATTTTTAGTCATTTAGCAGACGCTCTTATCCAGAGCGACTTACAGTAGTGAATGCAGAAATGGCACATTTCATACATTTTTTCTCCGTACACAAGAAACATGTTTGATTATGTATACTGAGTATATTTTGTACAATTATAATTAATATGCTTTGTTTAACTGTCTGAACAAACGTTTGTTTGTACATATATTTGTGGTGTGGTTTTCATAAGCCCTTTTGCACTTCCAACCTCACCTGCACACTGTTTTCACAATTTTTTTTAAATCGGTTAGTTTTGTCTTTCACTTTTCTTTAGTGCGAATAAATAAAATTGTATACATTGTATACATTTTTGCCCAGCTGTTTTTTTAGAGAAGATTGTATTGTAAGATAGCTGTAATGTTCGTTTTTAAACCTCCATTCTAGCATACATGACACACACATTTTTCAATCTACATGCTTTTATTTGGGTTTCTATGCTAATTATATAACTGAATGTTTCTTTAAGCTAGTTACTTGAAATTGTATAAATATAACCATGCCAACACATGATACAAACAGTTAATTCACCAACAGAGACAGAACTAATGAAGCACTGGCTTCTTCAGCAGGCAAATGTACATTTACAGTAGCTTGCTAGGCTAATCAAACTAACATTAGCCAGCTTCAATAAATTGGCTAAGTGGTCAATGGAGTTAACCCTTCATATGATCAAGACAATGTTCATTGCAAGCTGTATTTTTCAAGTGCACTCAAACAGATATTTATGTTACTTCCGTCATTACACACAGACAGCAGCTCGTGTTTTCATGTGAGGCTGTGTTTCAATGACTGTAAATCTGTGTTTACATCTTAGATAGAAGCCGGCCATTGGTTGCCTTCATCACAAGGGGTATGTACGGGAGTTCTGATTGGTTCCAAGTTTGGCAAATGTGCCTGTGCAGACAGTGTTGAAATATATTTTTTATGAAAATGTGCAAGACTTGAAGGTGCCAACAAATTTTCTAGTCTTTATAACAATGTTTCACTGATATAGAAATAAATCTGCTCCCTCGAAGGAGATCAATCAACTTCACGTTTTTCGGCTTTCTGCCCACCACCTAGAATGTTGAGGCATTCCACAATGGATGCCTCAGAAGAATCTGCAGAATTTTCTGGCAAAATAAAAACCACCAACGACGAACTCTACAGGAAGACCAAAGGCCAGAGCATCACATACCAAATCAAGATAAGAAGAATGCGTTCGCTTGGCCATGTTTACCGGAAGGAGCAGGATAGCATCCCAAAAATTGCCCTAAGGTGGACCACCAGGGAAAAGAGAACCTAAAACTACCGCCAGGTAGAGAACCTAAAACTACCGCCAGGTAGTTTTAGGAAGACCTAAAACTACCTGGCGCAGAACTGTGACAGACGGACGAGCTGGCCAAGATGAACCTCTCGTGGGGGCAAGGCACAACACGTGGCCAAGGACAGAGAGTGGTAGAAGGAACTCTCATTGTAGCCTTATGTCCGATAGGGGGAGAAGGAGTAAGTAAGTATAATGTAGATTGTCAATCAATTAAGCCCAAAAGGTACACTACAATAACATAATATTGCTGCTAATGCCTCTGGACCTTTCATCAGAGGGCAATGAGACGAAATCCCAGGTGTGCCACTGCTGCTATGTCCTAGAGGTAAGGTAAACTAAATTACACTCGTAAAAAGCCTGGTTTGATGTAAGGGGGTAAAGGCAATTGAATCTGCTAACTTGCACTCCCATACGCTTCCGAGTAAATGATTGTTTTGGCTTATGGCACTGCATCCACACATGCAACTGACCTGTGTTACTAGAGTTCACGTGAGAGCGATAACGATTCCTAGAAGTGGCGTGCCCCTTAACAGTGGCGGCGGAAAGGAGCCAAATATTTGCCTCGTCTTATTTCACGTTTAAGACAGCGGTAACACAAGGCGGGATTCTAAACAGATGTCTTTTTCCATACACTCGCCCATACCTTACATAAGTTCCCCACGTAGGCTAACGCTGAGACACATTTTCCGTCCTTTCAATGACTTTCAATTGGTACGCAGTAATCCACGATAATTGGGTGGAGTGCTTTCAGTAGAGGGTAATGATGTTATTCCATGATGCTGGTTGAGTTGTTCAGTCTCAGTGGATGTAGATCAGAAGATAATGCCATTTATGATTTGTTTTACTGGCATGTGGATGTGCATCTGGATGTTGTTAGAAAAGAAAAAGGAAAGGGGGATACCTAGTCAGTCAGTTGCACAACTGAATGCATTCAACTAAAATGTGTCTTCCGCTTTTAACCCGACCCCTCTGAATCAGAGAGGTGCGGGGGGGCTGACTTATTCGACATCCACGTCTTCGGCACCCGGGGATCAGCGGGTTAACCGACTTGCTCGGGGGCAGAACAACAGATTTTTACCTTGTCAGCTCTGGGATTCTATTTTTTCGAAAGTCACTAATGGCAGTACGACGTGTATTGCTTATCTTTGATATGGGGCGGCAGGTAGCCTAGTTGTTAGAGCGTTGGACTAGTAACCGAAAGGTTGCAAGATCAAGGCAATTAACCCACTGTTCCTAGGCTGTCATTGAAAATAAGAATTTGTTCTTAACTGACTTGCCTAGTTAAATAAAAGGTTAAAAAAATTATATATATATGTCCAATTTAAAACAATTCTTCACTATTAGGGAAGCACAAAGGTGAGTGACCTCTCTCGTGCTGAATCATGAGTCACTATTACAGTGTGCTGTACTATACAGATACCACCGAAAATCATGGCCTCTCAGCTGTGGAAAGGCAATTAAAGCAGGGTCACAAAATGCAAGGTTTGTGTAACTTCCTAAAGTTTCACATTTTCTTATAAAAATGTTCCATTGCATTTTCTGAATTTTATTCATATCAGTTTCGTTCTCCTATCTTATTTTTATTAGACGAAACCGCAACAAAGTGAAATACTCGAACATGTTCATAATTTATATACAGAACAAAAATATAAATGCAACATGTGAAGTGTTGGTCCCATGTTTCATGAGCTGAAATAAAAGATCCCAAATGCAGCAAAGGCTTATTTCTCTCATATGTTGTGCACAAATTTGTTTACATCCCTGTTAGTGAGCATTTCTCCTTTGCCAATTCATCCACCTGACAGGTGTGGCATATCAAGAAGCTGATTAAACAGCATGATCATTACACAGGTGTACGTTGTACTGGGGGCAATAAAAGGAGACTCTAAAATGTGCAGTTTTGTCACACAATCCAATGCCACAGAGGGTGCAATTGGCAAGCTAACTGCAGCAATGTCCACGAGCTGATGCCAGAGAATTGAATGTTCATTTCTCTACCATAAGCCGCCTCCAACATCGTTTTAAAGAATTTGTCAGTACGTTTAACCTCACAAACACAGACGATGTGTAACCACACCAGTCCTCCACGTCCAGCTTCTTCACCTGCGGGATCGTCTGAGGCCAGCCACCCGAACAGCTGATGACACTGAGGAGTATATCTGTCTTTAATAAAGCCCTTTTGTGGGGAAAACCCATTCGGATTGGCTGGGCTTGGCTACCAAGTGGGTGGGCCTACAGCTGGGCCTTGCCCAGTCATGTAAGGTCCATAGATTAGGGCCTAATGAATTTATTTCAAATCGTTAAAATTGTTGCATTTATATATTTGTTCAGTGTAATTCAAGAAATGTGGCCCATCTTATGCACTTGCTGATTTTCCTTAGAACATCTTGATTACGAACAAGCCGCACCAGACGGGCAAGACAAAGGAGAGGGTTAGTGTGTGTCCACATACAGAATATTAAATTTATTAACCGTCTGACCAGCAAAATACCTTTGAGTGCTCAAGATGCATGGCATACTTTGGAAAAAGGAGATATTTCATGCAGAATACCTGTTTTACAGTGGAAAATATTGACCATGTAACCTAGTAATCAGATGCAGTCTGGAAAATATAAACATAGCTCATATTAACAATTCTGTCTGGGTAGCAACATGAATAAGCCAAGCAAAATTTCCAGGGCCATATTTTACACATGCAAGTGACAGGTCAATCTTTCTTTTTTTTGCCTTGCTAATAATAACAAATGGAAACTGCTTCGAAGGTAAAGTCTGGAAACTCACTTCTTTCGGTCCTCCTCCCCCAGGTTTTTCCATCTCTCCTGCACGGCAGAGGTGATGTCCTGGAGGCTTGCTGCGGGCTCCACCTGGAGAACCTCTGCCCGGGTCTCCCTCTCAAACAGGCAGCGGGGGACAGGGGGGTCCTCATGGTACGGCTACTGATCAGGTTGTAGGCCTTCAGTGACGCACGTTTCTCTGTTATAGCGTTGGACACCTTTTTGCCAGGGCTGCTCTGATCCTTGGCCTCGACCAGGCCCAGGTCACTGCTGCATCCGGTGGGCAGGTGGACCTTGACGGACTGCAGTGGCTCTCCTGTGGAGGGGTCTGTCAGAGCCGTGCCTCGGCTCCAACTCACTGCTGATAACTGCTCAACGTCTTTGTCAGGATGTTGGTCATGGCTGTTGAGCCTCTCCAGGCCTTTAGCTGGGCCTGGATTTGTTATCTCGCTGCAGGTCAAAGCAATTTCATCTTCCAATAGTAAAAAAGTCAAAGTCCCCTGGGATTTGGTTGACTATCCAGTCTTCAGAGGAAGAGGAGGAGCTAGTGTTTACTGTCTGGTCACCAGCCACTACCCTGGATGGAGAGCCATCACTGTAGCCAAATGGCGCTTTGTCCACCGTGACACTGTGCTCCATAAGACTGTCCTCTACGTCAGCGTTTCCCCTACAGTTGCCCAGTGATAATGGGCAACTGTAGGCATCTTCTACAGTGACTGGTGGCACCTCAGCAGGAGACCGCGAACCAGGGCCATACAAGGAAACCAACAGCGTCTCCAATGCTGCCAGCACAGCCTCCTAACAGTCACAGTCTCTGTGAGAAATAACATAACACACTAATGCCCATGCTGTTCACTTTCCCTTCTTTACAGGCAGTGGCTGTGCACCCAGGTAACTGCACATTTAGTTAATGTGGCTAAGGAACTGATTGGCAACTTACTGTTTACTGTCAGCACTTCCTATTTTTATCACAGAAAATCAATCAAGTTATTTTGAGGAGATAAATGAGATAGTTGGACAAAGGGCAAAGGGACAGTAACGTTAGCTAGCCAAAGCAAGTAAATGGATTCCTTGCTGTACCGTAGAGGCTACATGTAGGGAAATCATACATTTGTTTACTGGATCTTGCATCGCATATTTGCAGCTGAATCGGTCAGAAAGCTGAAAAGGATGAATTGACTGGTAACTGGTTCTGCAGCTACTGTCCGTTTTTATAAATCTTTCGAACATCCTCAATCATATTTAGTTTCCCCTAAGTTTAGTATTCTTTCAACCAAAGCTCATAGAATGATAGTGGTAGTGTGGAACATGAATCTGTCCGCAAGGAAATTGAGGAAAAAAAGAGAAAACGGAACCTTGTTCTGGTGCAGAATCTGGGTCTTCTTGGGGGTCAGGTTGACGTCTACAGTGGATGCGGGAACAGTGATGTCGAGCATCATAGTGGGATAACAGCTGCGGGCAGAGTCTGCCGGGTACTGAGCCAGGTAGTGCTGCCGGACCACCTGATGGTCAAGCAGAGAGAACGTCTCAGAACTGCAGTGGTGATACTATGAGCAATGCTTCACAGTGACAGTGGTTTAGCATCTACATAACAAAGTGACTTTATCAATGACAGAGAGAGCTACTTTTGGGATAACAGACAGGCCTATGTGATGACAAAGTGATACTTGAGAGGATCACAATGGAAATAAGCCTTCATTGCTGTCTTCAGCTGGAGCGGCTTTACATATGTATTTTTAATCTTCAGGTAAATAAAACATTGGGTGTGCTTCTAAAAAAAAAATCCTAATTATGAATGCGGTCTATGACTTCCTTGGACGACTTGTGTGAATGTAGGGTAAACGAAGTGTGAATGTAGGGTAAATGAAGAATGAATGTAACATGTGAATGCTCACTGTACAACTAAGAGAACAAATACCCACATCTAAAATACTTTGTCCAAGCAATTTGAGAAGCTATTGTTTATAGAAAACCTCTATCATATTGGCTGCCTATTTTCTTTACCCAAACCACAACAAACATCTGAAACACGTGTACATTTCATGAACACAAAAAGCATGTTTTTAACTTCATGATATTTTTCTGGTGTACAGGTCGATCATTCAAAGATAGATGTTTTGTTGGGGTTACTGGAGCTTGCTAAAGAGCAATCCATACCAGGTTTGGGAAAGAACCCATCCATCACAATCTGTTAAAAGATAGAAAATCAATATACTAACTGGGGAACAATTTCAGTGAAAAACAAATGTATAGTACACAGGCTGGTAGAATGTTATGTAGACATCTTTACATAGCTACTGTAGTTACAAACATGCTTTTTGCATCATTTGTAACAATATGTAGCTATCTACACTGTACTTACAAGGTATCTGTCATTTAAAGTGTAAAAATACATAATTGCTAAAGGGATAGTTCACCCAAATTTCAAAATTACTTATTTGTTTCCTTCTATGAACAAGGAGAGACAGTTCTCTATGCTTCATTGTTTACCTAGGCACTGCACTGTCACCAACCGCTTCCAATAACGTTTTCTTACCAAAAACCAGACGCCCAATATTAGCATGTTTACAATTTCACGGCCAAACCATGTTAACTTCAAACCAAGTTATTGAAAAATACAATCTCATGGACTTTGAGATTTTAAAAAGTACACTATCAAATTCATGTCAGATCCTCAAGGGTTTTAAATCTTAAAGGATTCACATGGCTTTTTCTTCTCAACACAAAAACATCACACGCTGTAGACACTTTGAAAAAGCTTGAACAACCAATGACACCTAAATGCTGTTGTCTTCTAAACTCAAAGAAAACTGTTAATGTTGGCGGCATGCGATAGACAAGTGTTGGCGAAAAGAGAAACTGCTCTAAATGACTTAATTAGCAGATCTCTCACTGCATGACTTGGGCAAACAATTCTAAATTAACAAGCTTCGCAGTTGACGAGCATCAGGGTCATACAACTGGAGTTTTAAACTCTCTAATTACTGGCATTGAGACCTTGATAATAGCTGTGTACATTACATATACTTTGCCATTACAACATTAGTCAATTACTGTGATACAGTTGATCCTGCCTGCCTGGCCATGAATGAGCCCTATTATTCTATTCTGAGTCGTGTAGAGGCATCTGGGCCTCATTGGCAGCAGTGTTCACTGCCACAGGACCCTGCTCTGGTAATTAGAAAAGCAGCACAGAAAAACTGACCCAGGTCCACTGACTATACTTTGATACATTTAAAGCTAAGTCTCTTAAACTCTCGATTTGTCCACTCAATCAAGGAGTGACCACGAGTATGGACTTTTTTCCCCCCAATAATATTTTTTATATTGAAAATGTGTTAAACAAGTCTATCTTGCCTAAAGTGATGAAATACTTGAGAAAGATAATAGGCTCCAGAGATATAGGAAAATAATAAAACAAACCAAGTGAGAACTCTGAGGTTTGTTAAATCTGCAAGAAGATCTACCTAAATCTGCAAAACAGAGGTCCTAGGATTGACACAAAGTCCTAAGATTGATGCAAACTTTTCTCAGGTGACATGAGCAATAGCCTGGGGCTGTGTTCCCCAGTCTGTCTGCACACGTCTTCACGTATCACACCCACGAGCCCGGAACTGGAACACATCTTGGCTTGGTGTCCTACCTGATGAGTGATCATCTTTTCCTGGCTAATGACTGATTATTCAAGCAGATCTCTCACCGCATAAATTAAGAGGGTGGGACATTCTAAGAATTGTTGAGAGAAAAGTACAATAAATTTGTACACAAAAACATTTCCTTATCCTGCAAATGATGTTCATGAGCCAGACTTATGGCTAATATTATATAACAGGCAAGAGAGGAACAAATTGCAAAGCAATCACTGTGGCTGGGCTATATTTAGTGCTGTACCACAAAACAAAACACTATCCTCACACATGGAAGAAGTAGTTCCAGGGACACATAGTTTTGTTTTAGATTGGCACACTGATCATTTTAATGAGCAATACAAAACTTCTCATAACTTTTAAAACACATAGTAAATGGAAAGCCAGTTCATTGATGCAACACTGTTTGAGGTTTTGCGGGTACATGTGGTTTCCTCTCGTTCAGCTCATTATCTACTCATTAGGTCAGGTTATGAGAGCACCAATGGCACCTTTGCTCAAAAGGGCATGGTTGTAGGTTGTCACGTTGCCAAAATAAGTGTAACATTTTGTTCCACAAGGGGCATGGCTCCTACATCAACTTGCCAGAGTTGTGTGTGGAATCTTTGAACTGGATTCCGTGATCGCTAAGCTTCGGCCAGAGAAGGGGGAGGCAATAAGTGTTCTTTCATTGCTACAGGGAGTGGAGGACAAAGGCCAAAGGTCCTTGTCATAACTGGGCTCCAGAGTCCTGCTGCAAAATAACAACAAAGGAAACGGGGGAAAAGGGACTTGCGCTCCATATCTGTCAGGCCACATTAGCCGGGAGATGCACGGCAGGTAGCAGCCACACAACGCCTACCGTGACCAAGCAGAAACTTAACGCTCCACAGCCAACTCAATTACCAGCAGCAAAGCAAATCTCTCTCACACAGAAGGAGAAAAGGGCATGGACATAGCTGCCCAACAGCCAGCCAACATCTCATACTGGCTTGATTTCAAGAGTTCTTGATGCAGCCATTTTACAAGCTTGCTGTCTAGTATTTCTCTAGGGTTTTTCACTTGCAGTCAGTCACACAGACAGTGGACCTGTTTGTCTTGCAGCTCAACCACCACCTTCCAGAGAAAGGTTCATGCAGACTGGAACACACCCAGGGTATGGGGAGAGGGTCTCTGGGACCCCTGGTGTTGGCCAAGACTGGAGGGCAGTGGGAGGACGAGTGGCTGGGTGCCAGTGCACCCGTGCTATGTCTCTCTATGACGCTGGGCCATCGACATGCACCACGGGCCACAAATTTGACACATGCTATCTTTAATGGTGACCAGTTTTGCATCACTCATTGTTCTCCTAATCCTGGTTAGGAGAAATTGCCAATCTCAGGGCACTTACTGTAAAGCAAAACAATGTGACATGTACTTTTGGGAGATATGGAAGTCTGAATTGAATCAGTAAATTAGTAATTGGTGTCATTGAGCACTACAGGAAAGGACAGCACTGCAAGAGCAGCAATATTTAAGTCAAGCTAAGTGTGGACACCTCCAAGAACAGCTGCCATCAATGTAATTGTCTGCATCTGCATCATTTCCAATCGCCATAAAAAAATACGTCAATATATTTGTATATATTTTCCTTTATTATTTTACCTTAACCCTACTACCCCTCCCCTAACTGGAGTAAACTAATGGACATCTGCACCTAGGCTTCTACTTCCAGCTTATACATACTACATACACTTTACAGACACAGTATATTTTACAATAGTTATCTTTTGTTTGTATTTAGTCTCATCCTTCAGCTACCCTCAACCTCTCAAGACCATCCAGTTTTGATTTCTATTTGCCATATTTAAACTGTACCACAAATGTTCTGGACCTCCATACATTTTACAGACACAGTATATTTTAAATTAGTTATGTTCTTTCTAGTTCCACCCTTCAGCTCCACTCAACCCCTCCCATTTATCTCTGAACACCATCCAGTTTTGATTTCTATTTGACATATGTTTTTCAACTGTGCTGTTTCACAAAAATTCTGAACCTTTCTATTCTCATAGTTTATTTTTAAATCACCCAGCAGTGCTACTTGCAGAGTTAGCTCCAGATAAGTGTTGCAATTCTTCAGCCATTCCTGAACCTGCGACCAAAAACAAGCTACATATGGACAGCACCAAAACAAATGATCTGTTTGTCTCTTCGCAGCAAAATAGGCAACAAAAAAAATACAAATCTTTGTCTTTCACTTATTTAGCATTGTTACATGACATTTTTGCAGTATAAGAGTGTTGTTTTATCTCCGATGACTGGTTTGGATGGAGCAGGGCCATGACGGAGTGATGCTGGTGTTTGACTGACCTCTGGTTGTTCTTGTTGATGGTGGACTGAAAAGCAGGTGGGCCACAGCGTTGGCCCACAGCATAGCCATGAGAGCAATCCTGTGATCGGACACCTTGGCCTTCTGCCACACCACCACCTGCAACAACACGCAGCAGCTTATTTTCAGTCCACCTAAAAAAAGACCACCTGCCGGATCTCGCATTCAAAACAGCAGACCCTGATGACCAATCAAAGCCTCTTCTTCAGCATTTCCCTTACCTGTGTGGATCGCTCAGAGAGAGGTTCAACAATAGCCCTATTCGCATGGGACTTGAATTACTATAGAACGTAGGTTATGTAATTATTTCCCCCCAGTATGTCTGTTTTTCCCCAGAGGACGATTCGGACGGGATTAGTTTTACCAAACTGCCCCCTGTAATTATTTTTTCCCCCATTATGATGGAAGCCTGGAGGCTGTTCTAGGCGTGAGGATATTTCAACTTGTCTAAGGATAGCCTAATAATGGCTTTCAGTTGGAAGAATGTCAAAATGATATCAATAAGAACCATGAACTAACTTCATGCAGACATTTAATTAACTGGCAATTTTGGCAATTTATCAATTCATTGGCACAATATCATCCGCTTACTCTTTAAAAAGAGTAAAAAGCTGACGAGACAAAAACAGATCATTAATCTATAGGGTACGTGCATAGCATTATATTTTAAGCATCCATTTGTTCCCATGTTCTAACCCAAACTGCAAGCAGCACCTGCTAAACACAGTAATACCCCCTATGTATTATCAGAGGACCTTGGAGTCTGCATGCCAAAAAACAGTAGGTTATTCTGACTGGAATGATCACTCTCCCGTCATGTGAAAATGATTGACATGGCATATTCGCACAGATGTGGTGTTTTGTGCTGTGCACATAATTACATTACCCGACCTCCCCCAGTAAAACTAATCCCGTCCGAATAGGGCTTATGTGTCTCATCTGTTCTAAAAAGGCCTAAACCAGACCAGAGGAGTTTGGGGATGACTAGAGAACAAGCTACTGTGCGCTGATGCCTATGTCACGTCACAAACTGTGAGAGCAGTTCGACTGAATGAACGGACAGTACTTCACACCATTCCCAAATCAGCAGGTTGTCTGAACATGTTATTCAACCCACTGGATCAATGTACACTACATAATGAAAGCAGATACACAGTGACCACAAGGTTACGCAATCTTCCTCATCTCTGTGCAACCTCCACCGAAGGCTTGGAATCCTCTACTTTTCCTTCATGTCCGATATATGTGAGAGAAAATTAGTCCGAGACTAAAAGAGAACATATTTTCACACCCATGGGTGGGCTTGTCGTTGACGTGTCCACCAGCGAGTATATCTCCTGGGTGTTGATTTCTGAAAGTATGCTGTCCGCAGCAGCACACGTCTCTGCTATGAAATATGCAATTTGGTGACTGTAAACGGATCACACCCGTAAACAGCACTTGGAGAAGCCATGAAACCCAACACAGGCCGAAGTGCAAAGTTCGGGATACAGATATGCCTCCCAAGTGCTGATGCCATGAAATGGGGGCACGCTCCTCCCTTGATGATGTCAGAGTGATTTCAATGAAAAGTATACAGTGGTGTTATACCTCTGACCCCTTCCCTTAATGTTTTATTCCAAGTGGCCACTGACTGAAACTGAATCTGGGGTTAAATCTGCAACCCAGTGTTCTACAGCTTTCTCTGCCGGTCTTCCTTTCTTCCATAACTTAGCTCCAAAGGCATCCAGAGTTCACTAAATATGACTACGGGAGGGAGTGGGTTCAGGTCATGGGAAATTGCGCATCTTTTCACTGGCACCACAAAATAATCTCTGTAATCTGGACAGCGTGCCCGGCAAGAACTGAATGGATTCCTGCACAGCATAAACATGTCAAATTCCCACACAAATTTGGTATACTAATTGGTGTGCTATTAAGTGAGAACCTGCGTAAAAAAAACTTGAATTCTCAAGATACTGCAGTGACAGCATAAGCAATGTGTTACTAGGTTTTTTTTAACGATAATTCCTTATTTCTCTTCAATACTTTGTCTCCCATTTAACCTCCTGGAAAGTTGTGATAAACGGTGGAAAAACTGCATCTTTACATAGATGCCATATCTAATAAGAGTTTACTTTGTCAAGCAGAAACTTAGGCTAAATCACGCATTTTCCACAAAATCAATCTCATTCACAAAATAAACCCACCTGTGCTCAATATACGGACATTTTAGGTGAAAAGAAGATAAATGTCCATGAAATTTTGGAGGAAGGCTTTTTGACATAGATGTGATGTGTGTTGTGTTAAATACACTGGAACTACTCCAATGCAGGTAACTTTTGAAAGACAAGGGCCATTGATGAAGCTCTAACTAATAGCTGAGAGCAGTGACAGTGTTCGAAAGAATGAAAGAGACGTATGACTAAAGAAAAAAGGTTCGCTTCACGTTTAAACCCTATCAACGACAACACTAAAGTATCAAATCATTGATGGCATTAATGATGCTTAAGCAGTGATTAATGGAGTTGGTATGCGGGGATTGGGTTTCACCCATGGAAATGCAGACAGATGAGGACACCTTGTGGTAGGAAGTGTTATTGTGTGCAAAAAGATGAATAAACAGTGAGAACGAAATTATACCTTACTGTGAGTGAGGGTGAGTCTCAGGTTTTACAGTGGCATACGCCATGAGAAGGTCCTGCACCTTCTTCTGCTCCTCCTTGTACTTTTTCATGTTGGCGTAAAACTGCCTCCTCACTGGGAGATTCTTAAAAAAAGCTTCAGCGCACAGACTGTGGTACCTGAAAAGACATCAAAGCCCATGTCTACCTATAAAATGTTTCTCTGTGACGTATACATAATAAATACCGTCGGAAACTGACTCCATTTCAGTAAAAAGGGAAATGCCAAACCTTGCCCTAGGTGAGGGCTTCTGGGAAACGACCCTGCCCGTGAGGTCAAGCGTGTACTGGGTGCCGACGTCGTCCTCGGCAGTCTTTGTCGTGACAGCTACCAGGTGGGAGACCACGGGGCAAATCTATCACAGCTGCTTATTACCACTTTGTACTTTTTCAAGCAGAATTTAGTGTAAAAGAGAGCCGCTTCTGACCTCTGCCACGGCGCATATGGAGCCCTGGGCCTTTCCTCTGAAGCCATATGTCTCCAGGCGCTCCAGGCCATCGTGGGCTGCAGATTTTAGAGGTGTAGTATTTCACAGCCATCACAGCAGTATCAGCAGCTTTTATGCCTGAGCCACCGTCTATGATTTCTATTCAATCCAGACCATAATTCTCCTAAAACACATGAAATACATAAAATAGAGAATGTTCCGTATTGTCCCTTCAAAGAGCCTTGAAATCAGATTAGATTTTTTTGGTGTCATATTAACAGCTATGTGTTGTAAGTTCTTAAAGCCTCTTTTGTGGATTGATCTGATTATTATATACACTGAGTGTACAAAACATTAAGAACACCTGCTCTTTCCATGACAGACTGACCAGGTGAACGCTATAATCCCTTATTGATGTCACTTGTTAAATCCACTTCAGTGTAGATGAAAGGGAGGAGATAGGTTAAAGGAGGATTTTTAAGCCTTGAGACAATTGAGGCATGGGTTGAGTATGTGGGGGTGTTCCTATTAGGAAGGTGTTCCAAATGTTTGGTATACTCAGTGTATGTTAGTGTCCACCCCAGCTCTGTTTCAATGAGGTGTAAGTACAAGAAATTATAAATTGTGCTTCAAATAAATTGGGCTCCTCAGTGGCACAGCGGTCTAAGGCACTGCATCTCAGTGCTAGAGGCATCACTACAGACCCTGGTACGATCCCGGGCTGTATCACAACCAGCCGTGATCGGGAGTCCCATAGGGCGGTGCACAATTGGCCCAGCGTTGTGCGGGTTAGTGGAGGGGTAGGCCGTCATTGTAAAATAAGAATTTGTTCTTAACTGGACTTGCCTATTTAAATGAAGGTTAAATAAATACAAATAAAAAATATTTGCTTCCTTCCATACAGGCAGGTTTATGTGCTAGAGATACTTGGAGGTCGTTTGATATTGATCATGTGGTGTTCAGTTCCGGAAAAATGTTTTCCTCTTGATAAGTGGATTTGCTTTCCTCTTGGCAATATAGGAGAAGAGTTGGAAATATTAGTCCAATAAAAAAGCTTCACTATGTCCTCAGAGGCTGGCTGTGCTGCCTGAAAGGATTACCGCTGACAGCTCATTAAGAAATGGCTCTGAAGTGGGCAAAGAGTGCACTCATGAGAGAGAACTCAAGTATTCCCCCATGCCAAGAAAAACAAATTCACAGAGAGAGCAGGTGAGCCGAGCCCACTCGAAATGGGAAAATATCTGAGGAATTCAGATGACATGACCATATGAGTACACTATAACCATTTCTGACAGTATTGGGAGTTGGAGAGGGTGTGTGTATAGTTGCATACATTTTATCAGGACATGTGGACGGACAGGATACCTTTAAGTAGGCCTAATTCCAACCAGGAAAAACAAGTAAAATAGCTATGTGCTTTACAATGTGACAATTTCAACATGTCATAGTGATTTGCATGTGCTTCACTGGCCAGGCTAAAGGGTGAACACACTTTTTTTACCAGTTTAATGTCGATTCTCAAGGCACCAGCATCCAAGGAATTCACCAGCAGTTCCTTCACCACGTTTACCAAAGAGGTGATGACCTCACAGCTGGACAGAATGCACACAGTTTCTGCAGGCAGCTGTTTCATGATTAGCTACTGTTTATGGACACCTGCAATATGGAGAAAGAAAACACTGATGTGACATTGTTGTGCAATGAGCTGTCATTCACAACTGGAGGTTCTAGTCTGGGAGGTTCTAGTCTGGAGTGCCCGGTTAAATTGTGGTTGAGGGTATTTTTAAAAACTCTAAATTGTTAAATGAGTGAGAAATAGATGTCATTGTTGCAATAGTTTGTGAGTGGGCAACATATACTATCATCTTAAATTGACATGTTTAATTATTTTGCCATATTAAAGTATATTGTGCTAATTCACCTAATGTGGACAGTTTGTGTTACTACCTTACACAGGCTTGCGTTTTCACCCATACAATTGAGTGGAATTACACATCCTTTTTATCTCAGATTGGTGGTTTTAGTATAAAAGTTTAGTCATTACGATGACATAAGACTGATTGCTTCAAACAGTTCAATATCTTTGGTTTTGTTCGTCACACGCGCCGGGATGTGCAGGATTTAGAACGCGGAGTTAATCAAATTGCCAGGAAATGGCACAGAATATTGGGGGTGGGGTCTCTATAAAAGTCGCTGGCCACAAACCAACACATGGATTTGACAGTCGGTCTTTCACTTAAGTTATCCAACAGAAAAAGTGTTTTGTTCCCTTTTCCGTGGTGGCAGCCTCCCGAAATCAACATCCGACATTGCAAAATATAGATATAAGCATTCTACAAGTAATGAGTGACGTGCATGCGCTTCACTGGCCACACTAAAGGGTGAAATACCAACCATCTATTGGTCCTTTCTACCATGTATAGATTATTCCAAGTTTCCGTGTGGCCTTTGAATTGTGTTCGTTTAAACAGCGCTACACCCCAAACGTTTTACCCTCTATTCTACTGAATTCAGCGTGATATCCATAGAAGTTATTAACAAAAAAAGTGTTGCGTTTAAACTTACAGCGTTGGCGACCCACTTGAATCAAAATGTAACTAGCTGCTCGATACAAGTTGTCCTCTAACCAGTGACGTCAAATCTAATTGTATTTGACCCTTGTATCCGGCATGAAATGCTTAATTACGAGCCCTTCCCCAATAATGCAGTTAAAGTACCAACATTAGCAAATAAAACAACACAAAATACCTATATACAAGGAGTACCGGTACAGAATCAGTGTACTGGGGTACGAGGTAGTTGGGGTGATTGATTGCGGTAATATACACATTATTCCCAGATTCCATGTGTTTTTTCCAGCTGTGTTAGTTAACAGGCCGTGAAACCTCATCTCCCCCTCTCCCGCAATTGATTTCAACGTGATATCGATATGTGTGATTGGCAAATAAGTGTTGCGTTTCTCTTCTCATTTTGGCGACCCCCCCCCCCTTGTTGAGATCCCTTGTTGATACGAAAGACAAAGGGCATATCGGCTTGTTTCGAAAACCGGGTTTAAAGTGATGATTGTTTACTTTTCTAAACGTTAAAACACACCGCGTCGGAATTGTAGTTCACGTGGAGCCAAAATGCTGGCGGATGTAACCGGGGAAAACTTTACATTGTGTTTCAACAGCGCATTACCTGATTTTTCCCTCTAATCGATATCAGTGATTTATTACCACTTGTAAAAACAGGGTTTTTGGTGCTTGTTTAAAATGATTACTATTGTTACAACTTGCTATCCATCTACACATGCGTGTGTATGTTTAGGCTTTCAATATATCAGGATTTGTTTCTGCATCTTGGATATTGATTTGGACACGTTACATGTTTTGTCACTGGGCTATTTATCAAAATGTCTAGTCAACAGGAAGCAGCGACGAAAAAATAATTTAAGTAAAACATTCAACTTAAGTTTTATGAATTGAACTTCATTTCCAATGGTATAGTTTCTAATGGTATTTAATCAGGCAAAAACGGCCGCATGAGTCCAAAAACGTTCTACGATGAATTTACTTGTATGATATAGCAGAAATCTCCAAAACAGGCCTAGGCTGAGTAGGGTTTAATTAGTTAACTAACGTTACCTGCTAGAGTTAGTTATAACCTTACCTGGCAATCATTAACACTTGAAACTAAGAACACATTTACAATACATTATGAATAGTGACTCATTGGTGGACTGTGTAGTTATTAAACAATATTTATTTGAATTGACAAGGTTATTGCATGATAGCTGTCTCCTCGTGCACTTCTTCTTCTTCGGTGGAGTTTTACGGCGGTTGGCATCCAATATATTGGATGCCAACCGCCGGGGGGCAGTACAAAAATAAAAAATGTATGAAATGAAGTGTATGCACTCAATACTGTAAGTCGCTCTGGATAAGAGCGTCTGCTAAATGACTAAAATGTGAAATGTGAAAAATATTGCATTACCGCCCCCAACTGAACTATAGTATAAATCCATTACACTTTGTGATACGAAAGGGAAAAATAAATATATATTTTTAATTACCCTACCAACTAACATTGCACACATTAAAACCCACCACCATATTCCACTACTTTAACCCTATCTGATCCTACCCCATGCCATGATCTGAGAGGACAGGACACTACCACTCAACACACCCTGTAACTCTACTGAAGTCAAATCTCCTACCCCCAAATACTTCTCTGCAAGCTGTCACCACAACATCTATTTTCTGTGAAGTACGTTTCATTTCTGTGATACAGATAACCATTGCTATGAACGCTAAGAAGACAACCTTACTGAAACATATACTGTATCACTCATTGGCTTATTCCTCTGTTCTGGCACAGATCTACTCTTCACAGAGATACTCTCAGAATCCCTCACCCTTAATCCACCCTCCTACTTTCTTCACTGCCCCAGCATACGACATCTTCTGCACTACTCTGACCCTGGCCACCTCAATATGCCTCTCTCGCAAAGGAAATCTCCGATGCACAGCAAAATGGTCACCCCTACAGTTGACACAACTTTTTCCACCAAAACTACACATTCCTCTGTCCCATGTCCTCCTGCACACTTCCCACATTTTGGAATCTCCCTCCTACACACTGCTGTGACATGCCCATAAACATGACACCAATAACACAGCAGTGTATTCAGCACAAAAGCTCTAACAGCATAACTAATATGTATCCTAACATTACTTTGTCAGGTAAAGACTCTCAATTAAAGATCAAAAGAACAGACTGTCACCTCTGTTACACCACGCTCCCCACCGGATGTGTGGCGCACCAAACAGCGGGCTTCACAAACACCAGGAATCTTCAACCTAAATTGCTCCACCTCCACACTTAACGCTACCCCAGAAATCACTCCCTTCAATGGTGCCCTGTACTTAAGCGCAAAGCAAGATACAGGTCTTTCCCCAAGTTGTGTCGCACGGAGCACCTGCTCCCTCTGATCTGAAGAAACACAAACATACATCACAAGTCCACTTTGGGTAACTTTCACTGACAACAGCACCCACCATCTTTTCCACCCAACATGAAACCACCCATGGATCTGCCGAAAGGCCTGGTTCCACCCTCTTCAAAAATCTCACTTCCATCGGACCAAACGTATCTTTATCATAACCATGCCCATCAATGCAAGGCTCTGAGCTCCTCACAACACCTTCCACCCCTTCTATTTCACCTCCAGAACTCAAACTGGGTTCCGCCACACTCTTTCAACTTGACATCAATCTTCCTCAAAATACCCTCTCCCTTGTTATTGCTAGCGTTAACAGATTCAAACCCATCCTCTACCTCCCTGTCTTTTCAACCTCCTCTCTCTTTCCCTCCAATCCTCCTCCCTTAACGAATTACCTGACTCCTGAAAATATTAAACATTTCCAAGCCAAAAACTATTTTTAGCCTACTCGAGAGACATGCTAAGCCCTGTACTCCCTTCACTTCAAACTCAAGCCCGTCTCGTGCCCAACTGGTTCAATAACAATGAAAATGTGCGCAATCACCCCCTCTAGCTTGTGATCATTCTTGTTCTTTTAGTGGTGCATGACTCCTGTGGTTGGTTGAAGGAGTCGACCCTTGCTCGACTCCCTAAACACGTTGAAACAGATGCATATACGCCACCTCATTACTTCAGAGTCCTACTTGGAAGACCACAGGGTGGGGGTGATGGGAGTAGTGAGGTTTATAGGGAATTATTTCATTTTATTAGAAATTCAGGGTAAGTTTAAGAGAACATAGTGACCGGCCTCACACTCCAGTACAGTAGGTGGCGGGGTATGCACCTGTCAGTTGGTTGCAATCCACCAATAAAAACTTGAAGAAGAAGACAGAAGACTATTTGCTCCTAGAGGACTGACGTGCATGATGCTGACCCCCCCCCCCAAAAAAAAGTGCATGATGCTGCCTATTTGCTCATCAATTTAGCCTATAAAAAGCCTATTTTGTTAAATATTGTGTTGCAAAAGTCAAGGGGTCTGATATTTATTTAATCCATTTTAGAATAAAGCTCCAACATAACAAAATGTGGAAAAAGTAAAGGGGTCTGAATACTACCCAAATGCACTGTATCTGTATCATTCATCATCATCAATAGCGTCTCCCAGTTCTTCCTCACATTTTTGTTTAACATGTTTTGTGTCATCGGGAAAGGCCTATATCAACCCTTGATACAGTTTGGATATCAACTTTGGAGGTTTGTCAGACTGCCTTAAAATAGCATCTGGCTTGTCCAATGTTTTCTGCACAGAGAATAAAGTTTTGTATCTGCAAAAATTCACCTCAGCTGTCACAGACTGGTGCTGCCTGGCCCTGCTGAGACCCCTGTCACAATCTGATCCTCCTATGATGAGACATGACAAAGAATTACCTTAGTGTACATTTATACATTACATTATCCAAGAATAGAATCAATGGTTCAATCATTTAAATTACCATTATTATCCCAGACTAGCCTTAAGCTTAAACTGCTGTCATGTAGCTACTGTAGGTCTACCCATCAATTCAAGATGGAACTTTGTATCATTTACTGATATTGTTAATATACTGCAAAATTCACCTGAGCTCCATAGACTGGTCCTCCCTGGCTGTCTGACCCTGCTGGGAACTCGGTCACCATCTGATCCTGCTAAAACATACCGACTGTGCACTAGAGGGCTGCATTCCTGCTGGATGCCTATGGGACCTGCTGGTCCTGAGAGAGATAATTGCGGCCTGGTCGCCATTTTTCATGCTGTGGGCAGTCAAACAGGGATGAAAATATTTTTGTTGGCCCAGATTATTTGGAAACGGTCTTCTTTCTGCTTTTTTATGCGTTAGCCTACCTATTGTATTAAAAGCACATATTTTTTTTGCATTATTCACACACTCAGAATTCGCTGCTTTAACTTCAGTAGCCTACCTAGTTAGGCGTGAGATTTCAAGTTTGCCTAGTATGTGGGTCTCATTGAAAATAGAGTAGGCTGCATACATTAAATATGAAATGAACTTAAATATGATTAGAATGTAGTTTACTACAGTGTTTGTAAATACATTTTCATAATGGAAAGAAGTGGAGGGCGCTCAACCAACGTGAGTCGAAGTGCAATCAAATAATTTATTGAAAGGGAAAAGACACAATGCGCTACTATGGTAAGCGAGACTTGCACCTTTTCATTTTCAATAAGTATTGATTCCCCATTTATTTGTCTCTGCCTGCAAATTGTCCTCCTAAAAGGTAGGCTATATCCTATAGGCCTATGCAAAACATAGCAATTGTTGCTGTCATCATTCATTCTGCTTCAAGTTCAGTAGTCATACCAGAGAGATCAGGTGCACGTGTGATCTAAATTAAATAATATCTTGACAAGGTCGCAATTGTAAATGAGAACTTGTTCTCAACTTGCCTACCTGGTTAAATAAAGGTGAAATAAAAAAGTGCTGGGACCATGGCTGGCAAGTGAGCTGCATCACATACGCCTAAAATAACGTTGCGGGACTGTGGTTGGGTTTGGGACCAGTTCTTGCGGTAACAGGTGGGAGTCGGACAGAAAGCCAGCAGGTGGAGTGTGGTATGAAAAGCTTCTGGAGGGGGATGAAGAAATTGCTCCCGCACAGACCTTTACTGTGCACCGTGACAGTGAAGCCTGTAATGTTAGAGCTGTTTATTACTGTGTCAGTGTGAAAAGTAGGGAATTAGCTAGGGAAACAGACAGATCGATAACGTTACATTGGCATACTGACTAATAACTCACATTGCACTGAAAAAGCGTCAGAATATCAATCTTCAAACGTTTGGCTGATGGTTTCATCGTTTGATTCAGTTCTATTGTGATTGAGGCAAAAATAATAGCTAACGTTAGCCAACTTTTAGCCGGATCTCCCTCTCTCACTCTTTCACTCTCTCTCACTCTCTCCAATGGTACATCAACTGGCGAAAGCTAGCCAAGTTCATTTACTTCTGTTGACATGGGACAAAACAAAGGCTACAATATATTTCCATACAAACAACTGCTTTCAGATAGTAATAATAGCCACCGCATATTGCTATCTGACAGATAGCTAGAGGTTTGAGCTGACCCAGCTGTGGTATCCACTAGCTAGCGTAGTTAGCTAATTCATTCACCTGAAACATTATGTAACATTACATGTCAGTTACAATACTAGCTCAGCACCAAGAATAAACACTAGTTTAGTTTTTTGGTTTGTTAAGTTAAACCGCTGTTACCTTGCCAGCTACATCAGTAAATTGAAGAGTAGTCAGTTTATGCTCTGCTTGCTTTTACAACTCGGTGAAAGAGTGCAACACACACTATTGTCAACTCTCCAGTGCTAACCCAGCCAGCCTTCCAGAAGCGTTGCTTTCACACAGCCTGTCAGCCCGCTTTGTGGTGTCTGCACTGTCCTAAATCCAGCCGGCTGAACACTCCAAACAGCCTACCCGACCGCTCAGAGTCGTCCGCATGGTCCTAAAGCACACGTTGCTGTTTTTTGTATTAACATTGCAATGATAATACTGGGGGGGACAAAATGCAATTTCAGAATGTAGGGGGGATATGACACTGTTCGCAGTGAAAGTTGCGCCCCTTGGTGTCCCCACATAATATTTAAATTGATGAAGTGTGATCATAATCATTATTTTAGCGATCTATGGTGGTAGACGTCTTTCCTAAGAACAATGCCCCCCCATCCCAGTTGATTTGAGCTGCAGAACCGTGTTTGCAGAACCGTGTTTGCGGATGAAAGAGTAAACTTCCCCTAACCTTAACCATTTTAGCTAACCCTTCTCCTAACCTTAACCCATTAACCTAACTTCTAACCTTAACCCTAACACCTAGCTAACATTAGCCAGCTAGCTAACGTTAGCGTTAGCCATCTAGCTAACGTTTGCCACAACAAATTGGAATTTGTAACATATCATACATTTTGCAAATTTGTAACATAATCTGTGACGTATCATACAAAATGGAGGAAGGTAATCCACAAATGAATACATACCATACGAATCCTATCATACTAAATGGGGTGTCTCGGCTTTACGAATTTAATAATACGAAATGCTCTGAGACTATGTTGCAGCGCAACCAAGAAGAGTACTATGTTCGGATTCTGCATCAGTTTTTTGCAGTATAGGATCTGGGAAGTCAGAATTTTATTAGCGTGAGAATTTTATTAGCGAAACAAAGAAATGGGATAGAGGTTCTGTTTTGTTGTATCCCTGCTCATACAGGTCTTGTAATGGGAACAGAAGAGAGAAATAATGATGTCTAGGATGAGATTAGAGCATACAGGATTTCATGATTTCAAAAAAATTGACAGGGAAGCATGGTACTGGAATGTGCAATGGGTGTATGGTGGAAGAAACAGTTGAACATGTATTAACATAGTATTATTATATTGTGAATTTTATGATGTATATAGGGAGAGTTTACTTGACAGGGTAAGAGAGATGGGATGGGGTTTGGGTGGTATTTTGGGTGGAGGGATGGGAGTAGTGATATTTGATTAGAAACACGGAGCTAGATAAGAGGCTGTGACCACTGAGGTACAAAGAACAGTGACCGGCCTCACACTCCAGTACATTAGGTGGCAATGTATGCACCTTTTAGTTGGTTACGATCCACCAATACACATTTTTTAAATAAGAAGAAGCTAGCAGCTATGTGTATTAACTGTTGGGGTACCCATGTTGCTGGAGAGCAGAAAGGGCCATGTTATTCAGGACCCTTGGGACGTCCCTACCCCATTGAAGTTGAAATGTAAAATGGTTAAGGTAAGAGTTAAGGTTAGGGTTTAGAGTTGGGACGTCCTCAGGATCCCGGATAGCATTGACTGTGAGAGAATGGAAGGTTGAGGTTTCCAGGGTCAGAAGGTATCGTATGGGTTAGTTGGTAGGTACATTTTTCTTCCCTCCCCTTTTTGTATCATAAAGTGTAACAAAGTCACACTTCAGAACAGCAGGCCGACACAGCGCACAGTAAGTGTTGGCATGCATAGAGATCCTATTAAATTACTAGAGGGGCTATGTCATAAACCCTCAAAGTTCCAGAATGGAGTGAAATAGTCAACCATATTGGTCAGTGAGAAAGCCAAATCGCTCTAATTGGAATGAATGGCTGTAGTGGCATAATCCAGGAAAATAAAAGGGAAAATCAAAAGAAATCAGCCAAGACCTCAGAAATAAAGTTGTAGACCTCCACAAGTCTGGTTCATCCTTGGGAGCAATTTCCAAACGCCTGAAGGTACCACATTCATCTGTACAAACAATAGTACGCAAGTATAAACACCATGGACCACGCAGCCATCATACCGCTCACGAAGGAAACGTGATCTGTCTCCTAGAGATGAACATACTTTGGTGCAAAAAAATCCCAGAACAACAGCAAAGGACCTTGTGAAGATGCTGGAGGAAACGGGTACAAAAGTATCCATATCCACAGTAAAACAAGTCCTATATCGACATAACCTGAAAGGCCGCTCAGCAAGGAAGAAGCCACTGCTCCAAAATTCAGTTTCCAGCAATCCCTCATCTGGAACAACGATGTTCCATGTTCTACACATGTTCTACACCACCTAGAAACCATATTGACTTTCACAGGGAAAAGAGAACACATGTTACACTGCAAAAAGTCAGCTCTCAAAAACAAGGGAAAAAAGCAATAAAATGGGGGAAATATTAATTTTGCTTATTTTAAGTATCTGCCAACAAAACAGGAAAATTACACTTGCCAAGATTTTTAAAACAAGTAAAAAATATCTAGTCTCAAAGAACGCAGATATCTTAAAACTAGTGCGGCCAGACTAAAAACAAGTAATTTGTCTGGATACAAAGAGAAGATTTAAGAATCATTTTTTAAATATGTAGGAAAATGTGCTTAAATTTAGCAAATGCTAGTGCCATCATCTTGTAATAAGGCTATATGTTTAGTAAATATATCTTTAAACCAGTACAGCTACACTAAAAACAAGTACATATGTCTGGATACAAAGAAAATATTTAAGAATTATTTTCTCAATATGTAGAAAAATGTGCTTAAATTTAGCATCCAATGCTATTGCAATCATCTTGAAATAAGGCCATATACCCTGGAATTAACAGAAAAATAGCATATTGTGCTTAAAATAAGTAATCCTGACTAAGATAAATGTACTTGTACTACTACTAGAAATGAGATTGGCCTGCTTAAAGAAAGAATTAATCTCATTTCTTTTCACTTCTTTATCCAGAGGCTGATATGGGCAGAACAAAGGATGCAAAAACAACAAAGGCCATTGGTGGTCAATTTGAAAATGTAAGACCTATGGCAAGATAACAAACGTAACAGTGCTTTAAAACTTCTTATAATAAACAACAAACACCCTGCCTATTTATTAAAGGTTATTGGATCGGCCGATACACACAGTTCTGTTATCGGGACCAGAAATAAAAATTTTTTTTTAATTGTGCAACCCTAGTCAGTAATGAACTTTTTCCACTCGGCCATAGCATTTTTCTATGAAGAAGTTATGTCCCGGTCGTGGATGGCGTCCGAGAGGACTTCTGTCTGCAGCAGAGTGTCGCAATGCACTTGGGATATGTGAGGTGAAAGGCGTAATAACACGCCATGAGATACGTCACGCTGGCATAGATGTCCTCTTTTGGGAAGGTCACCACAGGCATGGTTCCAATGGCCAGTATGCAGTTGGTTTCACAGACAATCACGACAGGGCTGAAGAGTGGTCTCACCTGAAGAAAGGTGTTGGGGTCTTCTGCAGAATGACACAAACACAAAGAGAAAAACAAATATGACCACAAAAACAACTCACACCCTTTGTATGTTATGGTCAAGTAATATGAAATTTCTAATACATGCACACATTTCTTACCTCAAGGATGTGAAGCATAGCCTCACTTGCATGTCCTAACTTCTTCGGTGGAGCCACAGGTGATGGGAACATGTCAGGTAAAGCCTTCATCAAGGCGATTGAGTGCTTCACTGTTAAAAACAAAAATAGTCTCATTTGATTTACTGCAGCCAGTTATTTAAACAAACATTAATAATTTCATGGGATTCTCCATTGTCAACAGAGCCAGTAATTACCTTTGTCCAGCAGCGGTGGCTTCATGACCTTTTTGAACACTCCATAAAACTGTGCCTTGTTGTAAAAAGTCCCCCAACGGGTCTTCAGTTCAGGTACGAAGCGGGAGGTCCCTCAATCAAGGATCCGCCAGAGTTCATCCATAACCTGACACACACACACAGACAGACAAACAGACTGTAAGACTCTGTCTATCTAGCTCGAGGCGTAGGAAGCATTAGCCTGGTTACTACCAGACCGAATTTTCGCGAGCTCACTGTTTTACATTTGCCCGAAGTAGTTAGCCCCCGTCCCTGCTATGTCTTCTCACGCTGCTCAGTTCCCAAGACCATCGCCAAGCAGCTTGGTGAGAAGGTGACAACATTTGGTGTGATTATTCGCAAATGGAAGAAACACAAAATAACTGTCAATATCCCACGGCCTGGGGCTCCATGCAAGATCTCACCTCATGGAGTTGCAATGATCATGAGAACGGTGAGGAATCAGCCCAGAACTACACAGGAGGATCTTGTCAATGATCTCAAGGCAGCTGGGACCATAGTCACCAAGAAAACAATTGGTAACACACTACGCCGTGAAGGACTGAAATCCTGCAGCGCCCGCAAGGTCCCCCTGCTCAAGAATACATATACATGCCCATCTGAAGTTTGCCAATGAACATCTGAATGACTCAGAGGACAACTGGTGAAAGTGTTGTGGTCAGATGAGACTAAAATGGAGCTCTTTGACATCAACTCAACTCGCCGTGTTTGGAGGAGGAGGAGGAATGCTGCCTATGACCCCAAGAACACCATCTCCAACGTCAAACATGGAGGTGGAAACATTATGCTTTGGGGGTGTTTTTCTGCTAAGGGGACAGGACAACTTCACCGCTTCAAAGGGACGATGGACGGGACCATGTACCATCAAATCTTGGGTGAGAACCTCCTTCCCTCAGCCAGGGCATTGAAAATGGGTCGTGGATGGTTATTCCAGCATGACAATGACCCAAAACACCCGGCCAAGGCAACAAAGGAGTGGCTCAAGAAGAAGCACATTAAGGTCCTGGAGTGGCCTAGCCAGTCTCTAGACCTTAATCCCATAGAAAATCTGTGGAGGGAGCTGAAGGTTTGAGTTGCCAAACGTCAGCCTCGAAACCTTAATGACTTGGAGAAGATCTGCAAAGAGGAGTGGGACAAAATCCCTCCTGAGATGTGTGCAAACCTGGTGGCCAACTACAAGAAACGTCTGACCTCTGTGATTGCCAACAAGGGTTTTTCCACCAAGTACTAAGTCATGTTTTACAGAGGGGTCAAATACTTATTTCCCTCATTAAAATGCAAATAATTTAATAACATTTTTGACATGCGTTTTTTCTGGATTGTTTTGTTGTTATTCTGTCTCTCACTGTTCAAATAAACCTACCATTAAAATTATAGACTGATCATTTCTTTGTATGTGGGCAAACGTACAAAATCAGCAGGGGATCAAATACTTTTTTCCCCCACTGTATATTTATATGATTTCAGGGTGGAATTCTTTAGTCATTACTTTAAACATATACATTCCTTTATCAAATATTTATATGGAAAATTGAGGGACTTCCTAGGTTTCAATGAAGTAAACCATGCTGTATCAGTCAAATGGCTTGTAATAAATACGTAACTCAGAAGTCCATGATCTTTGCAAAAGTACTGAATGGTAATATGCCAGAATTTGGACTAGTCAAAAAACATATTTCTTGTTGATTCTAGGCTTTAATGTTTGGAATATCAACCATTTCAAACTATACACGTTGATAGAAACGCCATGGCTTATCAAGTTGAGGTCCCACACCTTACACAGGCTACTGAGTTAGTGGATGCTGAAAATCTGGTTGATTTTACCTCTTAATACACAATTAGCAACAAGAGCCAAACATATGTACAAGTCAAATACCATCTTGGGGATGTAATATAATTGTACAACAGTTCAAATGACTCAGTGTGTTCCCCAGATATGAAAGGTGTACTGTCTTTGTTCTGTACTGTATTTTGTCTTCATGATTACTGTCCTGTGTGTAAGATTGACAATAAAACAGTGAATTCCATTTGGTCATTATCTGTTCTTAATATGTGAAGAGATGAAAAGGATAAGATGCTTGAAATAAGAAATTCTGACTTTTACAAAGCAGTTTTTTTACTTGTCAGTGTTGATCAAACAGCTTTATAATTGTGGTAATTCTAGTTTAGAGCATTAAATTACTCAGAACCAGTAATACAATCTCAGTAACAAGTTATATTATCTTATTAAGATAATTAAAGACAAAAAAGCTTGAAACAAGTGAAATGCTCTAACATAAAAACTGCCTGGTAAGAAGAAATAGCTTGTCAGACAAAAAACAAGCATATATTGCCTTGATTTAAGATATTTAATCTTACTTATATTTCAAATTTTGCAGTGTATAACAGTTTGACACCAAACTTGATAAGAATGAGATTGGGGCAAGGTTAGCCCAAGCTACAATCTAGTGGCTTTCCTCACATTTTAGGGGCATCGCTCTGTCTCTAGAAGCTTCGCCTTTCCAAATCATAATTAGAACTATTGATAACTTATCCAACCCAAATTTAGAATGACAGTACTTAGTGCTTCGCGTTGGTTCTATCACTCGAATTTAAGACCCTCAACTTAGAACACTGGCAGAATCTACATTTTATATTGACATACAGTATGTTCATCTTCTTATATTTCTAGCATGAACTTTTCTCATCCCTTCCCCCATTTGTGCTAATGACAGATTGGTATCTCAATGCATTCTTAGTCTAAATTATTATACATTTCAGTGTGCAGACCTCCACAATCAATCTGATACCCCAAATAAACTATTTTGGACAAGCCTAAATCAATTACGGGCATGGTTGACCACCCAAACGCCTTCACGGCACTCATTCTTCTAGTGTTTCTTCATTTTCTTCTTCAGATAGCTTTACAGTTCGTCCTCCCAATGGCACATATGTTCAATGTGGATGGCCCTTGATAATGTTCGGATTTCAATATCTGGGGAATAATCTGATTTTCCCAAGCAGACGAATCTCACCTGAGCCGCCACCATCCTTTACGGTTCATTATGACTTGTCCATTTTCCGACCAGTATACCAGCAGCATGAGAGAAGTTTGGAATCATTCTCTCTCTATGCTCACTCCACATGGAAGGTCTCAGGACTCATGTAGAAGTGGTGGACAGGGCCATAGTGAATGCCATTGTTGCCATTACTTCAGCCGGTTAGAGGGGGTTTGGTTCACTGTTCTCGGTCGAATTATCGCTTCCATGCATCTAGATACCATCTGTGGTCCCCTTTGCCATAACCTCGAGAGAGGACAGACCAGAACAACAGTTTAGGTTAGGGCATTTCTGATTCAGGAAATCCATACAAACTATTTACCGTATGACAAATTATTTCTACTACCAATTTGACAAATGTCAAAGAAAATAACACACATATCTTGGCAATCTCCCCGCAGAGTTACAGGGTCAGGGAGTCAGAGGGCTAATCCTTAGGGAGAAATCCCGAACATCCAGCAGACCCAGTCAGGTGAAATTTGTATTGAAGCAAGACAAAAACAAAACAACTACAACAATACACACAAAACAAATAAAACAACAATACACTTTTTCCCATTTGACACGAATCACATCGTGATTCATGCGTCCAAAAAGAACACTGCTGGTTAAATCAAAATAACAAATAAAATTAGAATTACAACCCTTTATCTCTATCTTAAAATAATTGTATCCCATAGGGTAATTCAAGGACTAGTAAAATAGATTAGAGTCTATTCAGGGGCAGCTCTCTCTCCTTCTTTTGGTCCGAATCACACATAGGATTATTGCTCAATTATAAAGTGTCCTAATTATTTACATATTGCATTTAAATCTCACACAGTGTCTCTAACCTTTCTAGTGAGGGAGATCAGGCCTCACCAGAAAGTCAGAACAGAGGTCAGAAGTCATTCTGCCCCATTTAAGTGAGCTTTTCTTTCCCTTTACTGTACCTCAGACTCATTATTTAAAGACATTTCAAACATTCCAAACATTGTGTACCAGGTTTACTTTGGGTTTTTCAGTACATTTATTATCAAGAGAATTTACACGTGTGTACCTAAAACTCAGAAAATAGGTAGAAAATTGTGTGTCATTTAATGTGCATCCTTTCTAACCTGGGAAAACCCACTAAAACCAAAATAAATAGGCCCCACACAATAAATCAAACACAGTGTTAACACCACTAACAGATATTCATAACAGGTGGGTTGTGTGTGGGTGCTGGCGTGTGAGGTAAAACGTGGGGTAAAACAAACAAAATGGCCAGGCCTTACTTAGTGTGGGAGCTCCCTTAATAGCCCGATCAGGGTACCATAGTTATGTATAGTACACAGTCTCAATAACTGCTCTCCTAAGGCACCTGCCTCAGGAATCCTTTCAAAGGGAGAGATAGAGAATCATTGGTAAACTTGTCCAAAAAAACTTTGTGGACATTCCATCAGTCCTGGAAGAAAAAAAAATGTACTTAGTTTTCAATATGTTACATTTTAATCAGTCCTAAAAATTCTTAATCGAGTATTCTGCATCTTGGGCAGGAAGTCTTGAGAAAACCATGGGAGACTAGTTAGGATTGAGGGAAAGATGATTGGAGCAAAGTACAGAGAGATCCTTGATGAAAAGCTGCTCCAGAGCACTCAGGACCTCAGACTGGGGTGAAGGTTCACCTTCCAACAGGACAACAACCCTAAGTAGACAGCCAAGACAACGCAGGAATGGCTTCTGGACAAGTGTCCTTGAGTGGCCCAGCTAGAACCCGGACTTGAACCCAATCGAACATCTCTGGAGAGACCTGAAAATAGCTGTGCAGCGATGCTCCCCTTCCAACCTGACAGGTTGCAAAGAAATTCTAAACTGTTTTTGCTTTGTCATTATGGGGTATTGTGTGTAGTTTGATGAGGGGGAAAACTATTTAATCCATTTTAGAATAAGGCTATAACATTACAAAATGTTGTAAAAAGTCAAGGGGTCAGAATACTTTCCGAATCCACACCACCAGCAATGATCACAGTGCAGCCAGCCCGAGAGGTACACATATCATGTTCTCCAGCAAATCTCAGTATCTGGGGGCATCAATGAACAACCCTTACCACTCAGCTGTTACCGTCTCAAACTTTTCAATGGCTTCTCCTGTCAGTGCTCACTACCTGTAGATCAACAGGCTGTGGTGGACAGAACCCCCAGATAATGTAATAGATCGAAAAACTCAGTTCACACAGAACTGGAAAACTCAGCTTATTCAGACATGCACCTCTTTCACACCGGAGTTATTCTCCTGACAGCTCTCATTCACTCAGCACTTAATAATATCTCTTATTATCCAAATTTCAAACCTTTGTTGAACTTCAGCTTACCATTTATTATCTAAATTTCAATCAGCTTAATTCGTCATTTCAACACTCACACAATTCTCACATCCACATTCAGTTTGTACTATTCCCAAACACACTAAGTAATCTCCCTTATGACTCCATGTGCATCTTCAACGATTCTCTTGTCGTTACTTGCTATGCACCATATGCATCTTCCCACGGTTCTCTTGCCGCTACTTGCTATGCATATAAAATAACACCACATACTCAATAACACTTCGTGCTATTAATAGTGGCTGCAGACCACGTAGACACTTCCTTTATAAATATCTACAGACAGCTGTCAGCTGGGCTTTCCCATGGTACTGTTACTTGTCCTTGTAACGCCCTGGCCATAGAGAGGGGTTTTTGTTCTTTATTTTGGTTAGGCCAGGGTGTTACATTGGGTGGGCGTTCTATGTTCATTTTTCTATGTGTTTGTATTTCTTTGTTTTGGGCCGTGTGTGTGGCTCCCAATCAGGCACAGCTGTAGTTCGTTGTTGCTGATTGGGAGTCACACATAAGGAGCCTGTTTTTTCTTTGGGTTTTGTGTCGGATTGTTTCTGTTTAGAGTGTTTCCTAACAGGACTGTTTTGCTGTCATGTTTTGTTCATTTTTGTAGTGTTCTCTTTGTTCTAATTAAATTTCAAGATGAACACTAACTCCGCTGCACCTTGGTCCCCTCTTCCAGACGATCGTTACAGAATCCCCCACCAAAAACGGACCAAGCAGCGGAGGAAGGAGAAGCACCAGGAGAGGGGAAATATGGACTCATGGACTTTTGAGGAGATGGAGAGGTGCGTTCAGGATTCTTGGAGATGGGAGGAATTGCTCGACGGAGGTGGACCGTGGGCTCAGGCGGGGGAGTATCGCCGCCCGCAGTGGGAGGTCGAGGCGGCGATAGCTGAGAGGCGCTGGTACGAAGCGAGGGAGCGCAACAGGCACGAGAAGCAGCCCCCCAAAGGGGTGGACACACGGGGAGTGTGGCGGAACCAGGAAGGAATTCTGGGCCAACTCCCCGTGCTTACGGCAGGCAGCGTGGTACTGGTAAGGCACCATGTTATGCTGTGAAGCGCACGGTGTCTCCAGTGCGCGTGCATAGCCCGGTGCGCTATAGGCCAGCCCCCCGCAAGTGCCATGCGAGTGCAGGCATCGAGCCAGGACGGATTGTGCCAGCTCAGCGCGTCTGGTCTCCAGTGCGCCTTTTCGGTCCAGGTTATCCTGCACCGGCTCTGTGCACTGTGTCTCCAGGGCGCTGGGAGGGTCCAGTTCGCCCAATTCCTGCGCTCTGCCCGTGCCGGGCCAAAGTGGGCATTCAGCCTGGAGTGTGGGTAAATAGCCTAAGTACCAGAACTCCAGTGCTCCCCCACAGCCCGGTTTATCCTGTGCCTCCTCCACGGACCAGGCCTCCAGTGGGTCTCCCCAGCCTGGTGAGTCCAGTGCCTGCGCCCAGAGCCAGGCCTCCTTCATGTCTCCCCAGCCTGGTGAATCCTGGGCCAGAGCCGCCGGAGCCGCCCGCCAGTCCGGAGCCGCCAGAGCCGCCCGCCAGTCCGGAGCCGCCAGAGCCGCCCGCCAGTCTGGAGCCGCCAGAGCCGCCAGAGCCGCCCGCCAGTCCGGAGCAGCCAGAGCCGCCCGCCTGTCCGGAGCCGCCAGAGCCGCCCGCCAGCCTGGTGAGTCCTGTGCCTGCGCCCAGGGCCAGGCCTCCATGTCTCCCCAGCCTGGTGAATCCTGGGCCAGAGCCGCCAGAGCAGCCCGCCAGCCCGGAGCGTCCGGAGCCGCCAGAGCCGCCCGCCAGCCTGGTGAGTCCTGTGCCGGCGCCCAGGGCCAGGCCTCCTTCATGTCTCCCCAGCCTGGTGAGTCCTGTGCCTGCGCCCAGGGCCAGGCCTCCATGTCTCCCCAGCCTGGTGAATCCTGGGCCAGAGCCGCCAGAGCAGCCCGCCAGCCCGGAGCCGCCGGAGCCGCCAGAGCCGCCCGCCAGCCTGGTGAGTCCTGTGCCGGCGCCCAGGGCCAGGCCTCCTTCATGTCTCCCCAGCCTGGTGAGTCCTGTGCCTGCCCCCAGGGCCAGGCCTCCTTCATGTCTCCCCAGCCTGGTGAATCCTGGGCCAGAGCCGCCGGAGCCGCCCGCCTGTCCGGAGCCGCCAGAGCCGCCCGCCTGTCCGGCGCCGCCGCCAGAGTTGCCGCCAGAGTCGCCCGCCAGCCGGTCGCCGCCAGAGTCGCCTGCCAGCCGGTCGCCGCCAGGGTCGCCCGTCAGCCCTCCGGCGCGGCCAGGGGCGCCACCTAAGTGGGCAACGCCGAGGGTGGAGCGGAGGCCACGTCCCGCACCTGAGCCGCCGCCGTAAGAAGGCCCACCCGGACCCTCCCCTTCAGAGCCAGGTTTTGCGGCCGGAATCCGCACCTTTGGGGGGGGGGGGGGTACTGTAACGCCCTGGCCATAGAGAGGGGTTTTTGTTCTTTATTTTGGTTAGGCCAGGGTGTTACATTGGGTGGGCGTTCTATGTTCATTTTTCTATGTTTTTGTATTTCTTTGTTTTGGGCCGTGTGTGTGGCTCCCAATCAGGCACAGCTGTAGTTCGTTGTTGCTGATTGGGAGTCACACATAAGGAGCCTGTTTTTCCTTTGGGTTTTGTGGGGGATTGTTTCTGTTTAGAGTGTTTCCTAACAGGACTGTTTTGCTGTCATGTTTTGTTCATTTTTGTAGTGTTCTCTTTGTTCGAATTAAATTTCAAGATGAACACTAACTCCGCTGCACCTTGGTCCCCTCTTCCAGACGATCGTTACAGTCCTTGCTCTAGTCTTCTCTATAAAACCAGCTCTAGCCTTCTTCTTAAGAATAGTGGTACTTTTTATGTTTACTTTTATTGGTTTTATATTTTTTAATTAATTGTATACAAATTCATTTAAATTGACTATCTGAAATTCAGTAGCCGTGTCCCTTAATTGTTTGCGGATGATTTGTCTCCTCTTGGGCAGCTCACAGTAAGGGTCTGGTCTGGGCGGGTCCTTGTCGTCTTTTGGTCAGACAGAAATTTCCCTCACGCTTCATAAAATGCGCCACCAGTTTTCTTTGCAGACCCTCACTGGAAAGCTCCACAGGCAGAATCAATCATCCTATTCGTGGCACCAGATTGTTGTGGAAATTACAACCAGGGACACCTGAAGTCAATCTTAAATGAATCATTCTTTATTATCAGAAAGCTGCAGAGGTCACAGTCAAACTTAGATGCATAAAGTACCGGTCTGAAGTGAGCTCTGCCCGGGGCAGTCCTGTTAGTTCTCTTATATACTGCTGACAGACAAGCTACATAGGCATTGTCATGACTTTACTTTCATTAATCTGATGACTGTTATTTATCTAATCAACTAACTGTGTTTAATTGGTACCCGATTTTAAATTAATCACGTAACAATTAACTCATTAGGATTTGGGCACCATGAGAGCGGTTGTTTAAAGAGTTACCATCTCCCGAATTAAACTTTAAAGGTCTTTACTTATCACATCCATAAAACAGTCAACGTATTAATCATAACCTCGTATCATATCATCATTCTAAACCGTCTTAACCTCATGCATCTGCAAAAACTATAGCATTACTTATGATTCAGTACAACACAAATTGGTTTAATTATTTATTTACAAGCTAACTAAATGATAACACAGGATAAACATACACACTTAATACATTAGAAACAGGTCCCTAGCGGACTGAAACAATATTGTAGCTTGTTACAAAAGAGATGGAGAGAGAGGGGCAGAGATAATACTTTGGTACATTTGAAAACTACTCTCACAGTAATCATATACTTTGCACACGAACCGCCGCCCGTTTGGAGTAGGAAGTCATAAATGTATTTACGTGTAAATGCCTTGGTTTGCCCTGTATCGCTGTTGGAACTAGGCCTTCTCAGAAAGGGTGTTGGGCCTTTCCGCGACACGCTTGTAAGGCTTTGATGTTCAAAAGGGGTCCCCACCCATCTTCTACTGTTGTTCACTCTGGAAAATGCTCCTTTGAAGATAGGCGTATCGATAGTTCCTATTAGTGATGAGAGTAGTAGAATACGGTGATTTGAGAAGAGTAGTGGAATGGTCCCACTTAAGTTCACTTTCTAGATACTTTACTTAGGAGAGCTAATCATCCGTACCAGTGACTGTCTGGGAGGTAACATTATCGTCTCTACCTCATGTTGAGATTTCAGTTTTCAAACCACTTTGGACGTGAGCTGCAGCTACATGCCTCTCTGGTCTCATATGTTAATTCTTAACCCCTCATTTTATACAGTTCTTCAAAAGGGGCGGTTCGTCAGGCTGACACGCTCTCTGACCGCACTAAAGGGAGCGGTGACTACTCACTTGTACAAAGTTATAGAAACAATTTCCTCTTATAGTTTCTAAGATCACATCCCTCTTTTAACAAAAACACTTTTATTTTGTATATTTCATACACAACGTAGAGGATGGACACTTCACACATATAGCGTGTATACTTTTCAAGTTACAGTATTTCCTTTTATAACAATTTTTATGACATCACAAAATAACAACCCATATGACATTATTATTCTTTAGATCGCCTCTGACCATTCCCCACGTTCTATGTTAGAAATATTGTTCCCGTATTCGCTTTAGAACGTGTTAGAGTTTCGGCAGCAAAACATCTGTGAACAAAGGCACATTCTTGTGTGAATTTAGAAAGGGAGATAGCTGAAAGTTCTAACTGTCAAGCACCCACCAGCTCCCTCTTCCCCCCTTCTGTTGGTGAGAGAGGGTCTGGTTGAAATCATCCACTGCAAAGCTGATCCGACCAATCTGGATCCTCACAGGACAGTCATGACAGCATGGTTCATAGGGTTGGTTCCTGCATGTGTCTGGCACAGTCTCCTATCTTAACTTAGAACATATTCTGGGCGTTCTGCCAAAGGGCCTGAGGAGGGGGTCATGACCGTCTCCCCCTCATATCTCTACCCAGTACCTACAGGAACCAATGATTGTTTGAAACAAGATGTACAATTCAAGGCTGCCCCTCCAGACTAAACATTTTTCCTCCACAACCTTTAAACAGGTTCACATGCACAAGGCCGCATGGCCAGATGGATTACCAGGACGCGTACTCAGATCATACGCTGACCACCATTTTCAATCTCTCCCTGACCCAGTCTGTAATACCTACATGTTTCAAGTAGACCACCATAGCCCCTGTGCCCAAGAACGCCAAGGTAACCTGTCTAAATGACTATCGCCCCGTAGCACTCACATCTGTAGCCATGAAATTCTTTTAATGGCTGGTCATGGCTCACATCAACACCATCGTCCCAGACACACTGGACCCACTCCAATTCGCATACCGCTTCAACAGATCCACAGATGAAGCAATCTCTATTGCACTCCACACTGCCCTCTCCCACCAGGACAAGATGAATACCTATGTGAGAACGCTGTTAATCGATTACAGCTCCGTGTTCAACACCATAGTGCCCCCCAAGCTCATCACTAAGCTCAGGACCCTGGGACTGAACACTTCCCTATTCAACTGGATCCTGGACTTCCTGACGGGCCGCCCCAGGTGGTGAGGATAGGCAACAACACTTCCGCCATGCTGATCCTCAACACGGGGGCCCTTCAAGGGTGCGTGCTTAGTCCCCTCCTGTACTCCCTGTCCACCCACGACTGCGTGGCCGCACATGACTCCAACCCCATTATTAAGTTTGCTGACAACACGACGGTGGTAGGCCTGATTACCGATGACGATAAGACAGCCTATAGGGAAAAAGTTTGTGACCTGGCAGTGTGATGCCAGGACAACAACCATGCCCCCATCTACATTGACGGGGCTATAGTGGAGCGGATTGAAGTTCAAGTTCCTCAGCGTCCACATAACTAAGGAATAAACATGGTTCACACACACCAACACAATCGTGAAGAAGGTACGACAACACCTTTTCCCCCTCAGGAGGCTGAAAAGATTTGGCAAGGGCCCTCAGATCCTCAAAACATTATACAGTTGCACCATTGAGAGCATCTTGACTGGCTGCATCATCACTTGGTATGGCAACTGCTTGGCATCTGACCACAAGGCGCTACAGAAGGTAGTGCATATGGCCCAGTACATCACTGGAGCAAAGCTCCCTGCCATCAAGGACCTCTATACAAGGTGGTGTCAGATGAAGGCCCCTTATGTAAAGTGTTGGTCCTATGTTTTTTGAGCTGAAATAAAATATCCCCGACATTTTCCATACGCACAAAAATATTATTTACTCTCACATTTTGTCCACAAATTTGTTTCCATCCCTGTTAGTGAGCATTTCTCCTTTGCCAAGATAATCCATCCACCTGACAGGTGTGGCAAATGAAGAAGCTGATTAAACAGCATGATCATTACACAGGTGTACCTTGTGCTGGGGACTAAGGCCACTCTAAAATATGCAGTTTTGTCACACAACTCAATGACACATATGTCTCAAGTTTTGATGGAGCATGCAATTGGCATACTGACTGCAGGAATGTCTACCAGAGTTGTTGCCAGAGAATTTAATGTGCATTTATCTACCTTAAGCCGCCTCCAACGTCGTTTAAGAGAATTTAGCAGTACGTCCAACCAACCTCACAACCAAAGACCACGTGTATGGCCTCATGTGGGTAAGTGGTTTGCTGATGTCAACGTTGTGAACAGAGTGCCTCGTGGTGGTTGTAGGGTTATGGTATGGGCAGGCATAAGCTACGGACAATGAACACAACTGCATACTCACCAGACATGTCACCCATTGAGCATGTTTGGGATTCTCTGGACCGGCGTGTACGACAGCCTGTTTCAGTTCCCGCCAATATCCAGAAACTTCGCACAGCCATTGAAGAGGAGTGGGACAACATTCCACAGGTCACAATCAACAGCCTGATCAACTCTATGCGAAGGAAATGTGTTGCGCTGCATGAGGAAAATGGTGGTCATACCAGATACTGACTGATTTTCTGATCCCGCCCCTACTTTTTTTTTAAGGTATCTGTGACCAACAGATGCATATCTGTATTCCCAGTCATGTGACATCCATAGTTTAGGACCTAATGAATTTATTTAAATTGACTGATTTCCTTATATGAACTGTAACTCAGTAAAATCTTAGAAATTCTTGTGTGTTGCGTTTATATTTTTGTTCAGTATACATACAGTGCCTTCGAAAAGTATTCAGACCCCTTGACTTTTTCCACATTTTGTTACGTTACAGCCTTATTCTAAAATGGATTAAATAAAACATTTCCCTCATCAATAACCCATAATGACAAAGCGAAAACAGCGGTCTAAGGTACTGCATATCAGTGCTAGAGGAATCACTACAGACCCTGGTTTGATTCCAGACTGTATCACAACCAGCCAAGATTGGGAGTCCCATAGGGCGGCGCACATTCGGCCCAGCACCGTCATTGTAAATAAGAATTTGTTCTTAACTGACTTGCCTAGTTAAATTAAGGTAAAAATATATATATATATTTGAGATCAGGTCCTCAAGAACAGTGGCCTCCATCATTCTTAATGGAAGAAGTATGGAATCACCAAGACTCTTCCTCAAGCTGGCCTCACGGTCAAACTGAGCAATCGGGGGAGAAGGGCCTTGGTCAGGGAGGTGACCAAGAACCCGATGGTCACTCTGATAGAGCTCCAGAGTTCCTCTGTGGAGATGGGATAACCTTCCAGAAGGACAACCATCTCTGCAGCACTCCACCAATTAGGCTTTTATGGTAGAGTGGCCAGAAGGAAGCCACTCCTCAGTAAAAGGCACAGCCCGCTTGAAGTTTGCCAAAAGGCACCTAAAGACTCTCAGACCATGAGAAACAAGATTCTCTGGTCTGATGAAACCAACATTTAACTACTTGGCCTGAATGCCAAGCTTCACATCTGGAGGAAACTGGCACCATCCCTATGGTGAAACATTGTGGTGGCAGCACATGCTGTGGGGATGTTTTTAGCGGCAGAGAGTGGGAGACTAGTCAGGTTTGAGGGAAAGATGAACGGAGCTAAGTACAGAGAGGTCCTTGATGAAAACCTGCTCCAGAGCAGGACCTCAGGACTGGGGCAAAGGTTCACCTTCCAACAGGACAATAACCCTAAGCACACAGCCAAGACAACGCAGGAGTGGCTCCGGGACAAGTCTCTGAATTTCTCCTGGATACAGTCCTTAGCTGTGGTATATTGGACATATACCACAAACCCCTGAGGTGCCTTATTGCTATTATTAACTGGTTACCAACATAATTAGAACAGTAAAAAATATTTGTTTTGTCATACCCATGGTATACGGCCTGATATGCCACAGCTTTCAACCATTCAGCATTCAGGGCTCGAACCACCCGATTTATAATTATAAATATACTTTATACGGGTTTTATACAAATTTTCTGTATAAATAGACTCTAAAATATGTAAACAGACCATAAATGTCTAATTTCTTGTTTTCTTGGAACGCTGTGAGTGCTATTATATGATACAGTATAAGTACTTGTTGCATTTACAACTTGTCTAAGTACTATCAGCAACTGATTGACTACATTGTTTGAATGGAATGTTGGCATATTGGCAGTTAATTTGAAAATGTTATCGAATCATTCCTCAACAACCGCTTGATTAGTTAGCTAACGAACATACAGTGCATATACATACTTCAAAGTCCTTATTTTACACAATATCTTATCACAGCACTTTCAAACAATGGTTGACCAACTCCCTGATCAAAATGGCTGACCTTTATCCCATCCTAAGAAAGTTCATGACCATTCTAGCGTTCTAATTCTATGGCATCATGCACCTCTAATGTATGTTTGCGGACTGCCATAACACCATAGAAGAAGAAGAAACTCAGAAGAAGAAGAAACTCAGGCATACTAAGAAGCAGGGGGTACACACAAGGCAATGCTGGTGGGAGAACGTAAGGTTGAGTGGGAAGATGGTTGAAACTGATGTTTTGTTTGAAACTGCTAGCGAGTTGGGTGAAGATGAGAGCACAGAGATTGAGAATGTGTGGATTACGGTGAAAAAGGTGAAAAAGAAAGGAAACGAGAAGTAAAGTTGTGATGGAAACTAGGAAACCCCTAGACTCGTTTTTAGTCAGAGTGATGGTTTTTGGACCAATGTAACCTGGGAGATCCGTTTGAAGTTTCGATACATTTTGTGGAAGCGTTGGGTGAAGTTGCGTCAGTGAGCGTCATAAGAAGTGGACTTATTTAATTTTTTTGTGTGTCCGAGGAGCAGAAGTGGTATGTTTCATGTATGGATCTTCAAAGCAGAGTACCTACCAAGGGAGATATCTCTGGGGTGGCGCATAAAGTGCGTGCAGATTTAATACCTGTGGAAGTAGATGGAGTGGTGGGCGCACGTCGCTGACTGACCCGTATGGTAGATGGAGTGAAGAAATTCTGTTCATCCATACTTGTTTTCTTTGATGAAGAGTCTCTCCCTTCTCATATCAAGTTGGGCTATGTGAGATACCCTGTAAGAGCCTTTGTGCACAAACCCCTTCAGTGCCATCAATGCAAAAGATTTGGTCATGTGTCAAGCGTATGCATATGGGAAGAGTATTGAATTGTGGTGGCGAACATGCGCTCGAATTTCTGGATTGCCCTGTTTGGTTTAGGAGACAGAGGTGGCAAGAATAAGGGCTGTCCAGCGTGTCTCCTATCTGAAGGATGTGAGAAGAGTTGAAGGAGCAAGTGGCGTTGAAGATGCAGTGGTAATTGCGCCTGCACCAGTGAAAGTTTCTCTGCAATCAAGGGATCCTGATATATTACATGTGGAAAAAGGTGGACTTTGTAGCATTTATTGCAATGGTCATGAACTGCATAGCGCAAACAAAGAATAAATCAGGAAAAATCTGAATCATTGTGAGCGCAGCTGAACGCTTTTTGGGACTCAGTGAGTTTACAGCAGAGGCATTGCAAGAAATCCTGTCAAAGGAGGATCCGCCCTCACATGCCCCTGAGCCTTTGTAGGGATGTGACTTGAATCGGAATGTGACTGAAGGAGTGTGTTTTTTCTTCTACAATAGATGTTTTCCTATAGTTTACCACCCATACAGTAGGTGGCGACATGCACCTCTAACACATTTTGGTGGACCGCCATTATACCATAGAAGAAGAACTGCGCCAAAGTTAGCTAGATAGCTCACTAGTTGCTAGCGGACAGGTTCAGTCAACAACAGCACGTTTGATTAGGGGAGACTGGCCTTCTGCACTGCCACGTTTAAAAACAGAGTCATAACGAGGTACTCCAGTAAGTATATTGCCATTTCTACGTGTTGACTGTTAAAGTATTTGATAACACTAGCTATTGATATGCAAATGTTGTCACCTAGCTATCTAACGTTACAGTAACTAGATATTCCTAGCTTGTCACCAAAATGGCTAACTAGCTATTCAACTGGTGTTTCAAGCATACTTGACTTATTAACATTAGCAGGAGTTTGGCTGAATCATTAGTAGTTGGGACTTATACAAATGTGGACATAATGCAAAGTAAGTTACAATAAGCTAACTAGCTAGCTAGACCTATGATACAATGAATGTCAATGAATTACAAGCCATCTCACTTAGCATAGGTAACTAGCAAGCCCAATTTAAGGGCAGGGTTAATGTTGAATTTACCTTTTTAAGAATCACACTTATCTAGGGAAAGTTGTAGCTAACTTGTGATCACACAGGCTTGGCTCGGGAAAGTTGTTTTAATGTTGACGCAGCTGTCTGCTACCTAACATTAGTGAGTTGCTTTTCGTGCCTTGATATTTTCTGTCTCAAACAAAGTTCACAAGTGTCGCCAAGCATTGTTGCTGCACTTTTCTGAGCCTCGGTGCAGCTGCTTATGAATGCATTCCCTTCTTAGGACAGTTGCACGTGAATAGCTTGGTTTCCCATTTATAGGCTTGAAAACGAACATGCTACACGCTTTCACGAAACGGCTGAGATACAAGCTAACCAGCAAAGTAGTTATATAAACATGTATACTTGCCCACAGGAGTATTTTTTTTCCCCCCCAGTATTATCAAGAGCTTGAGAAATCTTAGAATGTATGACGCAACCTCGAACTTCAATCTCAAGCCAAGCAATGGTCTGAAAAGCAACTCTTAAGACAAGTGAAGTCCAAATCGGTTACTCATGTCATGTTGTGAAAAGCTTTATTTGATTTGCCTGTAAACAGCAGTAGGTATTGTTGTGCAAGAAAGGTGAAAGTGTACTACATAAGCAGATCATGTTCATAATATTTGCGTAATAATTTCTTGTACCTCCAGGCTATGACCTTTTGTGTATTGCAATGCAGCAAGTAATTATTTTATAGTCCTGAAGCAAATGGCTCCCTGTTGGGGTTAATTTTGAATGACTCGTTTTTGTGTTATGTTTTCAAAGGAATAATGCGTATTCATCAATAACATAATCCACTTGTTCACAGAAACAAAATGAATGTTGGCGTAGCTCACAGTGAGGTGAACCCCAACACTCGGGTCATGAACAGTCGAGGGATCTGGCTGACCTATGCCCTCGGTGTTGGAATGCTTCACATTGTGCTCTTGAGCATACCCTTCTTCGGTGTACCTGTGGTGTGGACTCTCACAAATGTTATACACAATTTTGTAAGTCATTTTTCTTCTCATGAATACGTTTGTGTTGACCCCATTTTGAGGGCTTTTATTACCTATTATTACTTGGGACGATATCGGTATCGCAATTACAACACGAAACAGACCAAATTTTGGTCCTTTTAAAAATCTGCTGTATGTAAAATATTGTGTGCTATAGCTTGGAAAATAAATTAAATGTGACTCTGGATTACACCAATGTTTGTTTCTGACATTAGGGCTGTTTTCCTAAAGAAGTGAAATCTGATTTGTTTCCTTGCCACAATACTAAAGAGTGTTGCGGTATCGTCCCGGCCCTAATTATTACCAGTTTGTCCTTACTTTCAGCCATATCATGGTAAAAAAAAAATAACTTCAAAGTTGGTGCCTAGACATTGCTGCTTCCTCAATGCACTGGCCTCTCATTGTTCTGAGCGGAATTCCTTTAATAAAGGAACAAGGTCACTGGCATGTCATCACTCACTAAGTTTAGCTTTTGTCCCCATATTGTATGTGAAGTCTTCTGCATCACAGCGATAAGGAAGGCCATTAAAAGGGGACCACGATATCCTGCACTTTTTTTTTGTTCAGCAGCTTATTGTTTCCCGTATCTTTTGTTGCTTGCCAGCAAGTACTAGTTCAGCTGGTAAATCAATAACAATTTCAGAGACCTTGTTATTAGAATGTATTTGTATTTATTATGGATCCCCATTAGCTGCTGCCTTCCTGAGGTCCAGCAAAATTTAAGGACATTCAAATGACCTCGTGTCCACAGTGCCAGGTGATATAAAGAAACTAAGTGAATACCCAGAACATACTAACTCCCATGTCCCACATATGAGCCAAGTAGTTTAAGTGTCAGTCCCGAGTTGTGGTAATTATGACATGCTTTGGTCAGCAGTTTTCACCCGCACTCAGCTTCTTATCATAAATACATTTCAGGTTCTATCACAGCTCTGTCTTTTTAAATGTGTACATTTAGGTCATTTAGCAGATGCTCTTATCCAGAGAGATTTAGTCGTTAGTGCATACTTTTTTTTTCTTTTCCGTACTGGTCCCCCATAACCTGGTCGCCTTTCCTTCCAGTTCTCTGCTGCCAATGACTGGAACGAACTGCAAAAATCTCTGAAGCTGGAGATTCCCATCTCCCTCACTAGCTTTAAGCACCAGCTGTTAGAGCAGCTCACAGATCACTGCACCTGTTCATAGCCCATCTATATACAGCCCATCTATCTACCTCATCCCCATACTGTATTTATTTATTTATTCTGCTCCTTTTGCACCCCAGTATCTCTACTTGCACATCCATCTTTTGCACATCTACCATTCCAGTGTTTAATTGCCATATTGTAATTACTTTGCCACCATGGCCAATTTATTGCCTTAATTCCCTTATTTTACCTAATTTGCACTCACTGTATATAGACTTAGTTTTTTTCCTACTGTATTATTGACTATGTTTTGTTCATTCCATGTGTAACTCTGTGTTGTATGTGTCTAACTGCTATGCTTTATCTTGGCCAGGTCGCAGTTGCAAATGAGAACTTGTTCTCAACTAGCCTACCTGGTTAAATAAAGGTGAAATAAATAAAAATAACCCTGGCGCTGCAAGTGCCTTGCTCTACCAACTGAGCCACACGGGACCATGGAAGGATGAATTCTCTTTTTATCAAAAGAAAAATACACGTAACTGAAAAGACACATAGCTGTGCTGCAACATCTACCCTCAGTCCCTGGCACACCATTTGCTACTTTAAGATTTGTTTGTCTTGTGTTAGTGGACTGTCACTCACCATTGAGACTTGGACTCATTTCCTGTATGTCTGTGTCTTCCAGGGGATGTATGTCTTCATGCATGCAGTGAAAGGCACTCCGTTTGAGACCCCAGACCAAGGCAAAGCCCGGCTCCTGACACATTGGGAACAGTTGGACTACGGCGTGCAGTTCACATCATCCAGAAAATTCTTCACCATCTCCCCAATCGTTTTGTACGTCGCCTTCCGTCATTTAGAACAAGAGGTTACATTTTTGTACATTAGCTTTAGATACCCATTTAGCATCCAGTGCAGAAGTAATTGTAAACTGTATGGGGCGGTTTCCTGGACACAGATTAAGCCAAGTATTGGACTGAAAAGCACTTAAATGGAGGTCTTCCATTGAGATTGTGTTTTAGTCCCGGACTAGGCTTCATTTGTGACTGGGAAAACGGCCCTATAAATGCTAATTGTTGACCATGTTGCACATATTTTTTAATTGACACATTTGCTAACTTTTTTTGTTTTTTTTATCCCCCTAGATATTTTCTTGCAAGCTTCTACACAAAGTACGACACAACACACTTTGTCATAAACACTGCGTCCCTTTTGAGCGTGCTGATCCCCAAATTGCCACAACTACACGGAGTCCGAATCTTTGGCATCAACAAGTATTAATCCGAGTGTTAAGAGGGTCAGCGGTGTGTGACCAACTCTCAAAGGAGCTATTGCCTCATAGCAAGATGAATAGTTAACCCTATGTACTCTGTACCACTGGAGTGTGTACTAAGCAGTTTTGTGCAGTACGTGCAATTGTCACGCATTGTTTAGATACGTCAGGTTAAACTAGTGGGAGAATGAGAGAGAATGCCATGTGCATTACTAACTTAAGTAAATATTTAATGTTGTATTTTTTGATCTGCATAGACCTGGGCTGGCCCAGGTTTCAAACGTGGGCCTTTTTTGTTCTGTTCTGTTCCGTTTTTTTTGTTATTTGCTCTCACTTCACACAGTGACACGGACTGCGTTCCTTGTCACAATGTATTTTTCTGTTCTTAACCGGAAGCCTTAAAAATACCAGATGTATTTTTAAAGATTTCTTCATAAAAGTAGGGGCCTAAGGTTCATTGTTTGACACACACTTCATTTTTAGAAGGGTGTCAATCTTATTACTGGAAAAAAACTGGGGCCTTAGAACCGTTGCGTAAATTTTACACTAAATATCTGCATGCGCCATTTCTGAAGACGGCGCACGCACAAATATTGAGATTTATAAACTTGGCACACGCCAATCATATGCATGTTTCCCCCTAGAAATCAGACCTGTCGTAAAACTGCGTGCGTGAAGCATTATAAGTTGGCCTGAAAAACGCCCATCATTCACCTTTTATGGTGACAATAACGCCCTTATTTACTTTGGAGGTATTGGAATTAGGCAAAGACCATATCGGGAAATGGGGAACTTGATCAAATGTTTTTGGAGGTGTTGGCAGAATGTTTTCTTTTGCAGTGACAGTTGCGGTAGCCTATCTGACCGTTTCTGAAAGACAAACATTTGCTAGTTGTCGTGGACCTATAAACAGATTGTTTTAATTCAATCATGTTTAGCATTTACTTTTTCCCCTAATCTAAATATGGTGCACTGCCCGCGAGTTCTGAAACTGACTCCTTGAAATAAAAATAAGCTAGTAGGCCTACTTAGTGGTAGCTTACACACACTTCAATGCAAAATATGAACTTGTCTGCTCACCTGTTAAATTCTACTGTATGTTATGAACCACGCTCCCTTTCGGATGCATTGAGCAAAAACGTGGAATTATTATCGCCTATATTAATAGGCCCAGTTAAATGAGATGCGCGTTGGTAATTTGTTGTATGGCTGCTTCGGGAAAATTAACTCATCATGGCCAGAAAAGGTGAGCAATTTATTTTGCAATAGTTGTGTATAAATGAAATGTTTACTCTGAATTTGACACTACAGTATTCAGACGTATCTCACAAACGTCAACGGAAAGAGGTGAACCCTCTGCTCTACCGTTAAACTGCACTTAAGAACAGATCACAAAGCAAAATACTTAAAGTAGCTTATCTATTTACTACTGTGAAGTGGGTCCAATTAAATGAGAGATGGGATGAATGGTAGCCTATCCTAACTTGTATGAAACCATCAGTCAGAAAAGGTGAGGAATTTATTCTACAATGGTCATGTAATTGAGGTAAAGAATAAATCTATTTCTATAATTATTTTAGATCAAAAAGGGATTTTTGCTCTTCTCACTAATGGTAAATGATTGCATCTTATATTTAGCTAGGCCTATCTGTTTTTATTTTTGTTTATTTTTTACTTTTTTTGTTATGTGTCATCATATTTTCCTGCACAAGGCTACTTCAGCCTTCTTACAATGCAATACTTAAACCACTAGAAACTGTGCGTACGCATGGTGTAAAGCAGCAGTGGCGAACTAATTGTGCCCCGGGGTCAGCATTCGGTTTTCAACGAGTTCGAGGGCCACACTGAAAATGTTATATTTCCTTGCCATCAAAATTAGCTAAAAAATACATCCTATATTCATAGTTTTTTGAATTTTCAATGCTCCCTGACTGTCTTCTGATTTTATTAGCGAGATGAACAGTCAAGAAACTATGAATATAGGTTCATTATAATTTCTAGTTTAGATTTGGTTTTAGTCATTTTTAAAGTATATTGAGTGGCTTTTGTTTTTACTGGGACCACCTTTGTGGGCTGTATGTTTGACACCCCTGGTCTAAAATTTGCAGGAGGATAAGCACATTACATCAAGTTACATTTTTATTAATGCCAACTTGTGAGAATACTGGCGCATGCATATTTTGTGTGTGTATGCAACACTTGAGGCCCCTGAACAATATGAAATACTAATTTAGCATGATTTCCTTTTGTATATTAATAATTTATCCTTGTTACTCAATCATATAGGGCAGGCATTTTTGCAGTGTATATAGTTTGTCTGTATAGGTTCATGTCTTATGTGAAAATCAGATGATTTGTCATAAGATAAGTGTTGTCAGATAATTGTTTACTGAGACAGGTCTATGGTATGGCTATGTACCTACACATGACTACCAAAATAAACACTTGAGTAAATGAGGGTTGTGAAGTATATTGAAAGTGGGTGATTCCGTGCAGCTGTGGTTCCGGAGTTAATTAAGCAATTAACATCATGATTAGGGTCATATAAAATGCCCAGTTTCCCATTATTTCAGCTACCATGTCTAGAAGAGATCGGTGACTTTAAAGAGGGGTCTCAAAGGAGCATAGGTGGTTTAAAGTGTGTGTGTCACCAGCTCTCAACTCAATTGAACACTTCTGGGAGAGTCTGGAGTGGCGCCAGAGACAGCATTTTCCACCATCAAAACACCAAATGATGGAATTTCTCAGGAAGAATGGCGTCGCTTCTCAATCCTCGTGACCCGTGGGGATGTTAAATATTAGTGATGGCAATATTACTGTGCAATGTAGATGTTCTATTTTCACCTGAGATTGCGTAACAACTCGTATGTTGATGTAGTGTCCATCGGTTATGAATGTTTCAACCTCTATGTTGAAGTTGTGCTTTTATGTCAGTTCCTGGCTTCAAAAGGGCACCAAAAACAACACTAACCATGAGTTTTAGTGGTTCTGCTGCCACAGAAACAGACCCTGGGTCTGTTCTAACGTGTCTCATCTCGGTTAACCCAGAGGTAAAACCTCATGTAGTTTGGGCAACAGATCGTCACACGGGAGAGTATAACGTGACAAACAAATTCAGTTCCTGCGATTTTTTTTTTTTTTTTTTTTTACTAACAGATCTCATAGTTTATAGCTAACAGAAATTGTAATTGAAACACCTTGCCAAACAACCGGCATGTTTTTCAAATTTCCAAGGAACGATTCCAGTGATCATGTGAATTTCATCTGCTCCGATTGGATGAAACAGGCCGCACTGCTGTATGGGATGAGTAGTTTGTTTGCCCCCTAACTGGTATGTACACAGTCTTGTACCCTTGACTTTTCTTCCATATCACTTTTTTTTGTTATGATTTCTAGTCTTTTGAATGAATGGTTCACCCTGGAGATTTTTGTACCTATTCCACTTGATGAGCATTTTTGTTGAAATTTGCATGCTAAAAACAAGTGGGTGTGTCAGTTCCGGAACCATAACTGTGGAAAGCGGGGCGTGGTGGCACAACGCCCTTTTAAGACACTTTATGTTGGTGTTTCCTTTTATTTTGGCAGTTGCCTGTATATTCATGTAGATGTACTTGTTTAGGATATGAATATCTTCTGGAGGCTGCTATTAAGACAGCTAGTCCTGTTTTTGTTTGGTTATGGCTTATCCAGGGTATTCTTGGAGCTTTGTCAGCCCTTGTTCCTAACATCATTAAAACATTTATGCCCTGAAAGCAGCATGTATGTCTTTTTAACTGGATGAAATCTCATGAATGGGAACCATATTGACGATGAGCAATAAAACAAGCTGTGAAAGCTTGCTGTCACAGTGGCCAAAACTTTATTGCATTGAATTTTACACAGTAACAAAGTAAAACATTAAAATGTGTTTTATGTAATCCAAAATCTTCCAGAAGTAAAATGTTACTTATGTAATTCACACATTGATCTAGTCTCGTTCATCAACCACGTGTGCCTAGTAGTCTGACATGAGATTCATCCGTTTATAATGGTCTAGCGTTCCTGTAACAATTATGCTGAACCTTTAAGAATTAATTTTGATATAGTGTACTGGCCTGTTAAGGTCTGAACACTGTTGGTCCAAGACTCCTTTGAAAACTTCAAAGCGGTGATTCAGATCTTTTTGAGTGTGGATTTTATATTTAGTCCCAAATGCCCCATCGGTAGAGGATGTTCCATAGAAGACTCTGCCTATCCTAGAATGGACTAGCGCCATGGCACACATAACACAAGGCTCTCGAGTAACATACAAGTCGTACCCGGTGCAGATGTATGGCTCACCGCTCTCCTCTGCACTGTCCCCGTCCTGCACGACCCCACAGGTTGTCATGGTGGTGGCGCCCTGTTTTTGAGAGGGTGAGGAATACGGCAAAACAGACTGGCAGGCGGGGTACTTGTCATAGGTGTAGGCCCCACCCCCCTGCCCACGTGCCACAAGGTCAATGCAGACCATGATGGCGTGATGAAGTGGGTGACCGCCTTGCCGGCAGTCATGTCCCACAGCGAGGATCCTCTCTGCCTCTGGGTCAACGACCGCAGCCCCCACAGCCTCCATGCCACTCTCCTGCCCCGCTCTGGCTGCAGCCACAGCAGCCATCATGTACTCCTGCATCTTTGATTTCTGAGAGGAGGTGAACAGCTGGCCCCTCAGGGCCACAGTCACCTGTTTGTCCTCGTGAAAGGAGGTGGGCCAGTGTTTGCTGGCCTGCTCAAACTGCGGTCTGGTCAAAGGAGGGCATGCTGGTATCTTGACCAGGAAAGGGTCTCCTAGACCTTCACAGTTTAATCTACCGGAGGACGACAGATCAGATATGTGCAGCTCCTCACTGCGGTCAATGACTGGTGCATCACTGGCAAGGCATACAATGACCTCCAGAGGGTGAGGGCTGCCCTTATCCTTGCATGACCGTACTCTCTTGATGTGCTGAAGACCAGGTAATGGGTATACTTTGGCCAACTCCTTGATCAAACGAGAGGTTTCTTTCTTGTTGATGATGGGAGCTGCAAAGGCCTCGATTAGCTCAATGTCTTGTGACTGCTCGTTGGACAGCACAGGGTAAGCAACCCAGGAGTCGATGTCACACTCATATTCTTTTCTGCGTTTGAGTTGTGGCTCCATTTCAAAGCACCTCTGTTAAAAATCAGGACGAAACACAACTCGGATACAGACCAAATGTTTACAAGAAGATAAACGTTGGATGTAGTGGCGCAGAGATGTAAGGTTATTTCAGAGCATGCGAAAAAAAATACTGTCAGTGTATACTTAACATTACCGATTGATGAATTAAAATTACCTTGTTGACCAGCTTTGATTAGAAGTGTAAAACGTGACAGATTTCAGATACGTGGAGCTAGCTCTCCCTTTCCATTCATGCTTGTTGATGTCCGACTGCATATTATATCCCCCTGAAACGAAGGCTATCACTCTTCATAGCCACCCACAGTTTTGTTTCCTAGATTCATAAAATGTACTGATTTTAAATGAAAACAATCCCTTTGATATCGGAAAAACCTTTTAACATTTTCTTCATATTTCTCAAATCATAAAAATGAAACCATCTAACGCTAGATTAGTGTTATTTGTGGTTTCATGGAGGAGTTGTTTTCATGTGACACAAAGCTCCTCACAGGTAGAATAAGTACACGATCATCGCAGGTTAGGAGAATTGGGTTAAGGTTAATACAAAAGGTTAGGGTTAGCTTAAGTACATTGATTTGACAAAAGCTGGAGATCGTCTAGCCATGACCAAAGTACACGGGACGTCATTAGCTTCTATGAAGGGGCCCGGGTCCGGTCTAGAAGCACGTTTTCCACTGCTCCTACAGTTATGCTTTGGTACTACAGTTTAACTGGAGCCTGGCCCAGAAAAACCATTTCCATACACCGCCACATAGCGAAGTCAGACGTGAAAAATCCTCATAAGACACTTTAGTCATCACCTTTTGTGCACAAAACATCCATTGAATTATTCAAATAACTGTTGCTGAGGCCATTTTATTTTATCACTCACAGCTGAAGATAATGGCAGTGTCCGAGAGAACCAAAACGACTGAATGCGACTGCAGACTGATATACAAATCACCTTACATCATAAATAACTACTAATTTATTATTTGTATTATTATTGTGGTTTTGATCCTTTAACATTTTCTATTCATCCTATGTCTGATGTTTTTGGATGACATGATGACGTTGTTGCTCCCTGTGCGCACTGAATGCTAGTGCGCATGTGATGTTGGTCCATATAAACCGGATGCAACCCGATATAGACAGTCCATGAATTGACCTATGCGAACCAAAGTGAGTAAATGACCTTTTAAAAAAATACGTGGACGTCTTGGAAGTAATCTCCAGTTCTTTTTATACCTCAGTGGCTTCTATAGCCACTAAGTCAAATACCCCAGCCATTCTACAATTTCTCTTCTTAAAATTGAATTTTAACCTTAAACTTATGCCTAACCTTACATTAAAACCACAATTTGTGGCTATAGAAGCTAGTGGAAACCAGTACAAGTTTCAGAGACAGAAGAGGAAGCGAGACATACTGATTCACTCCCTTGTTTTTTTCTGTTTCTATGGGAAATTCTTATTTGGGCAAAAGACCGTATTCGGTCCTCTCTCCTCCATGACCCGGAAACCAGTAAGTGGTCAAGGAGTGTTTAATTTCATTAGTAGGCAAACGGAAGAGTGTTCTCCCCTCCTCCATATCCACGTTTGATCGAGGATACTTGTGTATCATACTGCGGAAGAGTTTTTAAATCTGCCACACCCACTTTGAATCAGCTTTTGTTTTGTCAGAGGAGAAAAACATGCACACGTTTAAAACAATAAGTAGCATTTGGCTTTTATCTATAAAATGTATTGCACAACTAACTTAATTTGTTTGAATCACTTTACACATTTATTTTGAAATCCACCCCTGTAAACGTCATTTGCCTAATGATGCGTGAGTGGAGAAGGACCATCTCATTTCAAACAAGCACATTTCCTTCCACGTTCACTCTCCTTGATTACCTTTGACCTTTTTCAAACGGGGGAGAGAGAGGACGGAGAGAAGACCCAGGAGACGAGGAAATCTAATTGATAAAAGGCCAATGGCCTTTTCTCATTTGGACCAAAGTCCGTGTTCCTCCAAAAACCTCTCCTCGTGACCCAGAAACCGGTATGTGGTCCCGGAGTGTCATTTCGTTAGTAGACAAATGGAAGACGCCCATCCCCTCCTCGATAGCCTCCTTTTGGCGAGGAAGCACAAGTATATCCTACCGGAGTCATTCATGGAAGAGTTTTGAAATCTACCACTGTTTTCTCGAAGGAGAAAAGCATGCTAACATTTAAAAACGTGTCCTTTTATATATAAAATGTATTGCACCACAACTATCTATATTTGTCTTTAGAAATGTATACATTTATTTTGTGATTCCACCATGTAAATGTAATTTACCTGATGATGCATGATTGGAGAATAGTTTCATTTCATTCAAGTGCATTTTTGTCCTCTCCTTGTAGCCTCTCAATTACCTTTGACCTATTTCAAAAGGAAGCCAGAGAGGATGCAGGAGTTTAAGCAAATCCAATTGAGAAAAGGCAAATTAAATAAGCATGCGTTTAGACTGGCATCCAAATTTGGATATTTTTTCCAATAATTGGTCTTTTGACCGATCACATCAGATCTTTTTCAGAGCTGATCAGATTGGTAAAAAAATTAAATATCAGAATTGGGCTTCCTGTCTAAATGTAGCCAAAGTAGACCAGACCCAACTGCTATTGCATTGGTGTCTATCGGAGTCACAGGAACTGACCATTGTTTTCCCTCAATGGTAAACGGCTTGAGTTCACAATCTTAAAGGTCATGCAAAAAACATTTCTCAGCATTGCAACTTCAGCTTTTGGGGCAACGGTATTGGTGTCAGACTTCAATAATCAAGTTTTTAATACAGTACCTTTCAAAAATAGTCATGGTAGCTGGTACCCACTGGGTACAGATGTCAATTCAACGTCTATTCCACGTTGGTTCAACATAATTGAATTGAAATGACGTGGAAATAACATTGATTCAACTAGTGTGTGTGTGTGTGTCCATTGGGTAGCTACACTGCTTCCATTTTTGCTGAGAGGAAGAGGTGAGGCGAGAGGCTCAACTCAGCCAAAAATCTGTCTTCTCCAGCAGGTGGCGTTGGGTTTCTGAATGGAGGTCAATGAGTGTCGAATTTGGTCAACAAAAAATGTATGGCTTATTTGCTACATCATTCTTTTTTAGCTTGAATAGTTTCGTAATGCTTAGGTTGTTACGAGTGTGCTGATATAAGTAGGACACGTGACATCCTGGTAACTTTGTGAAAAAACACTATCGGAGTTGTCTCGAGATGGCAATGCATATTCATGACATGAGGCTAGTAGCATAGCATCTCTCGCCATTGAATACAAGCAGTAGATGTCAACAACCCTCATTTGAATATTTAAAAATGTATTACAATAACGAGACCAATCCAAAGAGATAAATAGGCGGGAGTTTGACAGTCCACGTGCCACTGTGGACAACAACTCCCTTTGTCTCGGCGGAGAGACGAGTATCTTGTCAGTATTATCCATAATCTTAGATTTTGATGATTTGCTACGGATATGTATTTTGGCTAATGCAGTAACTTCTGTTTTAGTGAAAAAACTTTGCATTTAAAAATTCAGCTCCACAGGGCCCACCTATGTTTATACTCAAGCATTTATGGAAATGTGCTTTTAGAGTAGCAATGAGTTCCAGGCTTGTTCGTGGCAGTGACGAGACAGGTGCGGCTGTAGTGGATAAAAAAAGGCTTAATCCTTGGAGAATCTCTTCATTCACAAAAGAGGTGGGTATAATCTTGTATGATCTTGCCTGGACTTCAGCCTGAGCTTTGTAAAGCAACAGCAGAAGCACTTCATCCACCACATGGAGGCCCATGCCTTGATGGTCAGGATGCTCCAACCAGGGGTCTTCCCCTTCCTCTCCTGGCTCTGGCCCAAGGAATCAGCGACTTTCTTCTACTGGGTCAAACACTGGATGACGCTCCAGGGGACACTATAGACAAGGTCATGAGTCTACCTTTAAGAAAACACTTGTCAGAGGCCGGTGGGTTTTCTTGGCCTTGAATTTGTGACCTTTGTTCATTCAAAACACCCAAAGTGATCCACGATAAGTGGGGGTCAAGCGATACAGCTTCTGGCTTAAGATGGAGACAGGTTGACGTTTCTCTTCAAGCCACCAATGGGAGCAGAATATGACTGTAACTTATCCTTTGCTCTTCTGCAAAATCAGGTGACAATGTCAATACAGAAAAAAAGAGGAAGGTAATAAATAAGTCAAAGATATAATATGCATTAATATCATAACCTTTCCCTGGTCAACACATTGAATCAGGTCATTTAAATTAAGTGTGAAAAATGCATCAACTGTGTTTTTTTGTTTCATACAAGGTGTGGAGCAGGGGACTTTGTTGTATGTGTGAATGATATAGCTGCCGCTACACAGTGGCCTCTCACATTGCCAAGTGCACACATCGTGCCATTTTGTTCTGTAAGGCCTTCTGCCTTCCTGCAATCCAACCCTGGTGAGTGAATTCATCCCATAATTGGATAGTGGGTTCATAGCTCTCAAGATGATCTAATTCACCATATTGTACTGATGATCTCCTTTTGGACCAAAGGTATATTTCTACAAACACTCAAGTCTGTTTTCCTAAAGGTTTTGCTCTGTTAGGTGATGTCAGGAGGACTTGCCTGTAACCAGTACACCATAAAGGCTTTGAAGATGGTCACAGATGCCACTGAATTACATTTGCTTTGTCCTCCATCCAAGTTATGTAAAACGGAGTCATGATTGCATGGTATGTAGAAGAATATTTGTTATTTTGGATATGAAAATATGGCTTTGGAGTCCAAGGCATCCACCTACTCTTTATTTGATTTATTCCAGATTTATTTCAGGAATGGAATTGAGACTGAAGGAAGGAAAGGGCATCCTGTCCAACACTGACAACACATTTTTCTCACCATTTATGATTAAACGTTTGATATACTGTACATCCTAGCAGAAATGACTCCATACTATGTTATTGGGTGTTTTCATTTTGTTTTATTATTCAACCGACTTCCTATATATTAGACCATTAAGTCCCTCTTTCCCATTAATAATATGTCATATATTCATCTTGAACATAAATAGAATGGTTCTCTGAGTTCAGTCCCTGAGTCACAATATCACTACTTTAAGCTGGTTCCCAATCAGGCTAGATCCCAGACTGACCTCCAGGGTCACTGTCTTTGCTGAGGACGCTGGCTGTCTTCATCCAGCCTTAATGAATCCAGGGTGGGCTGTCCCCCACAGCCTAACCTTGGGGTTGGCCGTCCAGCTCCTCTGGCGTTGGAGCTGGAGCCGAGCTGGTCCGCCCAAAGTGACCTACAGACACCAACAGGCCATTAGTGCAGTTCGTCTTTTTGGACACACCTGATGTACATAGGCGTCAAAGCCAATCATGAAAAACATTGACATTTATCATGAAACAAATGTAGGGCATTTTTACTACATAACAAAATGTACCTTTTTATTGTTACACTGAGGAACAGGTGGGCCACCATTTATCTCCAAACAGTGTTGAAAAGGACAGAAATTATTGATGTTATCCCAACCAGAAATGTCTGAAAGCATTGACCCTCTGGCCGTTTGGGTTATTGGTTTGTCAATCCTAAAATTAGATGTACGAAACATGCATGCAAACACATGTACAGCACAGGAGGCTGCTGAGGGGAGAAAGGCTCATAATAATGGCCAGAACGGAACAAATGGAATGGCATCAAACACCTGGAAACCATGTGTTTGATACCATTCCACTGATTCTGCTCCAGTCATTACCACAAGCCTGTTCTCCCCAATTAAGATGCCACCAACCTCCTGTGATGTACAGTATGAACCAGGCGTCATGGTATATTATTAGCTTGTATACTGTGACCTGTTTCCAAGTCAATTCTGAAAGCCATGTTACTACTTTAGCACTGTAACAACAGTAATGGGCAAAATAGTCAAGTAATAACATGACAAACGGTTGCTCAAATCTCCCATTGATACCAATGTATGACTTCTGCAAACCTTTGAGTGAATGTACTGTTTCTCAACAAAAAGATTGAGCCTTGCTGAGGATGTACAGTTGAAGTCGGAAGTTTACATACACCTTAGCCAAATACATTTAAACTCAGTTTAAGTACATTTAAACTAAGTTTTTCGCAATTCCTGTCATTTAATCCTAGTAAAAATTCCCTGTCTTAGGTCAGTTAGGATCACCACTTTATTTTAAGAATGTGACATGTCAGAATAATAGTAGAGAAAATGATTTTTTCTGCTTGTATTTCTTCATCACATTCCCAGTGGGTCAGAAGTTTACATACACTCAATTTGTATTTGTTAGCATTGCCATTAAATTGGGTCAAATGTTTCAGGTAGCCTTCCACAAGCTTCCCACAATAAGTTGGGTCAATTTTGGCCCATTCCTCCTGACAGAGCTGGTGTAACTGAGTCAGGTTTATAGGCCTCCTTGCTCACACACACTTTTTCAGTTCTGCCCACAAATTCTCTATAGGATTGAGGTCAGGGTTTTGTGATGGCTACTCCAATACCTTGACTTTGTTGTCCTTAAGCCATTTTGCCACAACTTTGGAAGTATGCTTGGGGTCATTGTCATTTGGAAGATCCATTTGTGACCAAGCTTTAACTTCCTGACTGATGTTTTAAGATGTTGCTTCAATACGTCCACATCATTTTCATACCTTATGATGCCATCTATTTTGTGAAGTGCACTAGTCCCTCCTGCAGCAAAGCACCCCCACAGCATGATGCTGTCACCCCCGTGCTTCACGGTTGGAATGGTGTTCTCTGGCTTGCAAGCCTCCCCCTTTTTCTTCCAAACATAACAATGGTCATTATGGCAATACAGTGAATTATGAGTGAAATAATCTGTCTGTAAATAATTGTTGCAAAAATGACTTGTGTCATGCACAAGTAGATGTCCTAAATGACTTGCCAAAACTAAAGTTTGTTTACAAGAAATTTGTGGAGTGGTTGAAAAACGAGTTTTAATGACTCCAACCTAAGTGTATGTAAACTTTCGACTTCAACTGTACGTACCAATACACAGGATGCCCAGGGCTCGTATAACACTGAGGAGGGTTCTCTTAGTTGTCCGGGACACCCGTAGTAGACGAACCAGTGGTGGAACTCTGTTTTCTTTACACATCCCGTCCAGGTGGCTCAGATTGCGCTATAACTGCCTGGCAGCCTGAAACACAATACTATTTGGTTACACTTTACCAACATGAATCGTAGGTAAATCTTGACTTGAATTATTTCATAAGGGCTACGTAAGGGCCCTCTCTGACCTGACCATATCTAACACCTCCACACAACATTTGACAATTGGTGGCAGTTGTGGGATGTGAGTGATGCCTTTGTTGCATATCGGCCAGCAGTGGTGACCGTCAGTGTGAAGATGACAGGATGAGGGCATAAGTTGATGCCAGCTGTCAGCTCATGAAACTGTCAAGGAAAATATGATCAGGGTAAGCTAGTTCGCTAGTGTAATGCCTTGCCAATTACCTGACCCTAATAACAATGGGTTAGCATAGTGTAAAGTTAGTCGCTAGGCCAATAAGATGACATCACCTGTCATGACTGTTCTGTCATTACTAGGATGGCGTTATGTAGAACTTGTGTAAGAGGGTTCAAGTAAAGTGTTACCTATAATTCAAGCTGTACATTAAAAGGTGTAATATGTAACTTTTTGGACAACCTGACCAGATTCACATAGAAATGTAAGTTACCATTTCCACATCGTTAACCTCATTTTGTTTCTAATTAACAGAACAACAGACATTTATTGTGAAAAAGAAGGCTGGAATGAAAGAACCATCTGTTGTCTTGTCTGGACAGCTACTATTTCAGATGCTGCTGTACAGATTCTCTGTAGACATGTGTGTGACAGACAGAGGACCTGAGGGAAGACTAGAGGCTGTTGCCATGTTACAGGAAAAAAAACAGGAACACATCTATTCAGGGAGTCAGAAGAAAGCATTCGGAAACACAACAAAACAGTGAACACCCATCCCATTTCAATTGATACCCCAGTTCTTCCTAATCAACTTTAGGATATTGAAACATTTGTAACAGGCTGTATTGTTTAGGATTGTGCTCCTCTTTTCAACGTAGATATTCCTGACTACATGCCTTCCTGTGCTCTGGCTGGGGGTGATGAGTCTAGCAGAGGAAAGCCGTCTGTGGCCAGGAGGTGGCTTGACTTGCGGTGACAGAGGCAGGCCTCGCTCCAGCGCAAATCTCAGGGTGCATGTCCACAGTACAGTCAATCATTAATCTGCATCACCTGTCAACGGCACATGGAAGTAATGTTGTTTTACGACGCTCTGTGTTTTGTTTCATCGATCCCTAGAGAGGGCATCCCCCTGAGCAAATTAAATGTTGTCTGGAAAAGCTTGACGTTAGCTTGTTAACAAGCCAACTCTGTCCATGAACTGATGAGTGTCATTTAACCTTTGCTTTGCCGGGGAGTCCTCTTTTAAGAAAGATGACCTTGGTGTAAGAGACTTATTTTGCGTGAAAATCCTGGCAAGTCTAGTGGGGTGGCATTTGAAACAAAAGTGTTAGAATTGGAGTTTAATGAATGTACCGACATATTGCACCCTGTCGCGAGGAGGAGAGGATGAGCTCCAGGATGAAGTTGTAGCCGATGTGCTCTGCCATTTCATAGTGTGTCCTACCAAGGTCCACAGAGAGACGGCACCCTGCTACCTCACCTCCACCTGGAACACCTGGGTCACATTTAGTAGGGAGAAAACGTTTTGAAACAAATTAAAACAGGGAGGTACTACCTGAATTTCTATCATAATAATAGATTTTCATTTTCTGTGGCAAAACTGTTTGATACTGTGTGCCCTACTGAACTCAAACCTGAACACTGCCGAGGGGACACAACTTAAAGTATATGCTCAAGTGCTACCAGAGTGTTAATAAATACATGATATGTTAATTTGGGCATGGCTACCTGCCTACAATATCCACCGTAGAGTGCATAGGTTACAAGCCCATAGTAAGTCAATAGAGCTAACTGTCTAGCTACTATTGTTAGCTAGCCACAAATAATTGTTAGCTAGCTACCCACAAATAATTGACATCTACCTTGGATAACATTGGTTTTAGGTCATTTTTGCCTGTTATACTATCTGGTTAGCTACATTATTACGATTCACATATAGCTAGCTGATAGGAATGAAATAAAACATTTGCTTTGTGTATATGTTGTTTCATCTCTACTGTCATTGTCCTGGCTAGAAGAAGGAAGGTTCAGTGAATGGGTAAGTCAATAGGGCTAACTGGCTAGCCACAAATAATTATTAGCTAGGGGGTTGCCTGTTTTGCATGTTATTTTGACATTAATATATGTCAAATATAATTTTGTACCCACGAATAATTGACATCTACTGTACCTTGCTTAACATTAGTTTTAGGTCATTTTTGCTTGTTTAAGTAGCTAGCTGGCTAGCTAGATTACAGTGATTCACATATATCTAGCTGATAATTATGAAGTAAAACAATTGCTTGTTTCATTTCTATTGTTGCCATTGTCCTAGCTGGAAGACGTTTCAGTGAATGGGCAGATGCAGCGTGAGGTACAAGTGCTTCTCAAATGTAAGGTTTTATGCGTTCTCCACACTCTTGTCCTCTCTTGAACGTACTCAAGAGAGCGTCCTCTGAGAATGCACTTGGAGCATGAGAGTGTGAAGCACAGTAGTATGCATATTGAGAAACATCCCATCACTCATCATTCAGGGCAGGTCTTTTTTTGGGGGTGGGGGGGGGGGGTTGTTGCCTGTTTTGCATGTTATTTTGACATTAATATGTGTCACATATCATTTTGTAAACAATATAATATAACAATATAATTTTGTAAACAATATAAAAATAATCATTGAGTTAATAAAGCCACATACAAACATGGTCTTTTTTTTGCTTTCTTGAGTAATGCAGCTCCAAAATGCAGCTGTTTCAGCCCAGCTCAGTGCTTTCTGTGGTGGTTGAGCAGCCAGCGGAAAATACAGAGTGCAGGGGTTGGTAATGTTCTCTAGTTGCGCTGTCATTGGGTAATGTTTTCTAGTTGTGCCGGGATTGGCTCAGTGTTCTGTCACTCATGGGGACACTACGTCACCGCCAAATCTAAGGGTAGAGCTCGAAAATTCAAGCCCCTTGGGTGCTGCCATAGAGTTACATTAGAAGTACCCATCCAAGAAGGCTCAAGGTCATTGGCCACAGATAAAATTGTCAAATCACGTTATATCTACAGTAGCTTTGATTGGACTGATCATGTCAACATCATACTTTCAAAATCTTAGCTAGCAGTCATCATCATGAATCAAGTCTACAATCTACTGGCTAATGCTTTTTAATCCTTGTCATATGAAGAGAAATAATGAAGATAAATTATAGATAAAATGTATCGGTACTGTCGTGTCTTTGGCTATGCCGGATTAAGTCATATGACATGCTATTGTATAAAATCATTTCTCTGTAATTAATATTACCTGATTAAGCTACTCAGGTAAATAATTAACTAGAAAGTCGGGGCACCACGAAAGAATGTTTATAAAGCTGTTATCTTCCAAATAAACTCTTAAAGACCTGGTAATCTTTTACGTCAGTAGCAGTCAATATTTAATCCTCACCTTATTTAGTCTCATCTGAAAGTTGTACATTTTTGGTTATCTTCACGAACCCTGGCTAACAAGTTAAATCAGCAATACAAAATTTGGTTTATTTATTTACTAAATACCTAACTAATCACACAGAATGACATATACACAGAATGGATCACACATTGATTCCAAATTATGTCAAAGAAAACATCCCTGGTGGACGGAGCCGACATGACGGCTGGTTACACAAAGTAAAGGGGGTTGGGTTTGAGTGAAAGAGCAGGAAGACTGAGTAACAAAGGGAGAAGCTATGCTATCGTAAATACAGTATCTTATGTATTCTAAATTACTGCCCATTTGAAAAAGGAAACTGCAATAAATATTTACTCTGAGCTGCGCTTCGATCGGTTGGGGAGGCAGGGTAGCCTAGTGGTTGGAGTGTTGGACTCGTAACCAAAAGGTTGCAAGTTGAAATCCCTGAGCTGACAAGGTACAAATCTGTCATTCTGCCCCAAAAAGGCAGTTAACCCACTGTTCCTAGGCTGTCATTGAAAATAAGAATTTGTTCTTAACTGACTTGCCTAGTAAAATAAATACATAGGAGGCTGGGTTGTCCTTTGAAGAATGTCTGATGGTAGAATGGATACTTGGTAGTACCGTCGTCTTGCGGTAGAAGAGATACTCTGTCTGTCCTCTCCTAGCCCACGTCTACAGTTGCTGTGCTAATGTGACGGCTAGGAGGTATCACTTATTTAGTGAATAAGAGTTTAAAGTTCATACCAAGTTGCCATGTTATATGCTCATGCTATATTCTGGCTGCTATAGTCGAAATTCATCCTTCCGGCGTGTAGGTCGTCACCTTCACATTGAAATTCGATGCTAATTTCGTTAGGTTCTCTAAGGTTGTCCTTTCAACGTGGGGACCTCACGGGAAGTTACATTTTCGTAACAGGGCTTATATAGTAGGGGTGAGAAGGGCGTGTTTCATAGTTTATAACCAATGTCTGTTCACATGGGCAGGGCCACTGAGTTGAGTATCATTTAGTACCAACGCATATTTTCAGCTGGTTGGATTACCGAAATATGGTTCTGTTCCCCTACCCTTTTGATGTTCCCAGACTCTCTCTCAACGTTAACAAAGGGATTTTCAATAGTCACATCGGTAGAGTAGAGAGAGGAAAAAGGGGAAAGGTATTTATGGGGGTCATAAACCTCCCCCCTCAGGCCAACGTCATGACAGTACTCAGTGGCCATTGGACATAAACATTACATTACAAATTACTTCTGCCACTCAAAACAACTGGAAACTCAGAACTGGGAAATCTGACTTCAGTGAGTTCAAGACAACTGGGAACTCGGAATTCAATGGTCATCCAACTCGGTATTGCAAATCGGGAATTTGGGCCTCTTTCTAGAGCTCCGATGTCATCATGATTTGACCTTGTTTTTTTCCAGAGTTCCCAGTCATCTTGAAAGCACCCATCAATCCAGAGAATGCCAGACTTTGCTCACGAAGGACCGCTGCACCACCTTCCTGTTCAAGTGAACACAGCAAGGTGAGTCCAAAAATGTATTGTATAATGCTTCATAAATTATGTAATATACCAGGGAGATATGTATACAGTAGCTAATAAAGTAATACTAAGTGTATGTTGCGCATTAAGCTGATTTTAGCCCATGTGCCTCACCCTAATAATTTGGTCCCTTTTCCCCCCTCTTAATTTCACTTACCGTTCTGACTTGGTGGCGCACATGTAGCCTATAGCCTGTTTTAGAGAAATGTAATCATTGAATATTGTAAGAGCTTTCATTGTCTGCTCATATGCACCTTTTATTTATCCCACGGTTCTGACTTGGTGTACAGGGAGAATAGTGTAAGAGCTGTTGTGGAAATTAAGTACTGAGAGAGACTTGGTCATTTCTTCAAACAATCATCTTTATTTAATATCGATTAATTATTGCAATAATGAGACTGTTAGCCCATCAGTCTTGACTGACCGAATCATACAGACAATGCACAGTTTATATTGCTAATAACCAGAATGCTGGTGCCCCCCAATCCATATAGATTGGGGGGCACCATAAGCCACTTTGGCCTCATCCTGAATTTATCTGCCCCTGGTGTTATCTTAACCCCTGACCCTGGCCTAATTTCCAAGGCCAGGATGTCTAAGTACCATTGAGGCCTTTGTTCTACTCCTCTCTATCCCAGTTACAACCACCCCACATCCTGTCACTGGAATGCCAGCTGTAGGTTTTATTACCAGGAAGCTAGAGTGGACACCATAAAACTCAGCACTAGCAGGACAGAAATATCTCACTGTTTAGGTGAATAATTGTTACATATCCAACAAATAACGTGAATACATAATTTTTCTGTCACAGAACGGCTCATGCTCTGAATTCTGTCGCTGTACATTTAAAAAATGCTGAACAAATAGTTATATTGGCTACATCCGTCCTAGCTCGCTCATTAATGTCTTAATCAAAATTACGGATTGCCTCATCCGCTCGTCGTCCCTTATGCTATAGTTTGTACATCTCAATTGTCAATAGAAACCACATTTGTTTAAGCAAGTCAGCCATGTTTTTTTGAAAGGAAGTAAATGAGGCTGAATGAACTGTTTCGCTGCCAGACAAGGCTCCGCTGATAGCCAGGTGTAGCAGTGGTAAGGTGTTGGGACAGCTTTATGTAGGCCCTAACCGTTTGTGGGCACCGTTTGTCACAGTTATAGTGCAATTAATGTATTGTTTAATGTTGTGTAGTGGCTTTGCTGGCATGCATTAAAAAAAAAGTTTGTTTTCCCACCAAGATTTAAATGCTAAAATGGAAACCAATGATTTTACTTGATCAGGTCCTACCTTTAAGAGTCGTAGGAGGTGCATGGAAGCCGACTTCTTCAGAGAAGTGGGCCTGTATGGCAGTGTTGTGATCGGCAATGGCCTCCAGTTGTCCCAGAGCCAGCTCAGCCAGAGCCGCGCACCCCTCCTCCTGCAACAACTCTGGAGACACACGGCCAGAGAGCCAACGCTGTCATCATCATCATCATCATCATCATCATGTTCTTTATCAACATCATCATATTTCTCAAGATTTAACAATGTACCTGATTTGACGGTCAGGAACTCCACAAGCTGTGAAATCCCCCCAGCCAGAGCCACATCCACCAGGTTGCCGGGGCTATGGACACATAAGGACTTGATGCACCACACGGTGTTCACCAGAACATCCTGTATGTCAGAGCCCAGGAGCCTCACCAATGGAGCCACCCACCCTAGATACACACATGGACCGTCACACACACAAAGGAATGGTCAAACACGCAAACACACACACAAGACATTGGTTAAACAGTACAAACCTGCTGGGCTATGAGAGACTGGTACTGGTCGCTGTTCCTGGCTGCCAAGGAGATTGGCCAGCACAGGCATGGCACTGTAGCGCATCAGGGTCCTCATTTATCAAGGTTTAGAGTATTTTTTTGTGCACATGCACCTTTGATAAACGAGGCCCCAGGGCCTCAAACACAAGCGTCTTCTCAAATGTGACACCACCAAGGCAGCAGCCATACACTGCAGTGGTGGCCTTGCGCTACGCGTCAGCTCCAGCAGGGCCAGGATCCCTCCTGAATAGGGTTGCAAAGCTACCAATAATTTACCAAAGTCATCGGAATCTATATTAATTTTGGTAATATATACTTGAATAACTTTACTTTTTTTTATATATCTGTGGTCATATTGTCCTTGAGTTTCTAGTAGATAAACCATATGGTTCAAGAGAAAAATGGGCTAATTAATGAAAAAAGCATCTAAATCAACAATGGCACAATTTTCAATTACCTATGCAACTCGTCCAACTGACTTTTTTCACAATTGTCACCAGTTTGACACCAAAACATTAACAAAAACATTAACAAAAAATATTGACATAGAAAAATATGTTAAAGAAAAAAGGATACTCATATTAAACACCAATGGTATTCACAACATAGATGGTTTATATTTAGGATAATGTTTTACAGCTTTGTAATTTTATTTTTTTATCATCTAATTAAATTATTTCATGTTACACCTGACAGAGGGCCAGAGATAATTACAGACACCTGTGATAATCTGAAGTACCCAAAAGGGCCACTAGATGTCTTGTGATATATTTTGGGAGTTTACTAATAATTTCCAATAATATACCCTCCCTTTGCAACCCTACTCCTGAAGTATAGGAAAGCTACTTTAGGGTCTGTCGATATTTATATTCTATTGCAGACTTAGTTTACCTTTAATGCTCATTACATGTTCCCTTGTGGCTAAAACACTCTGTGGCTAAGGTACGAATACAGTGCCTTCAGAAAGTACTCACACCCCTTGACTTTTTCCACATTTTGTTGTGTTTCAGCCCGAATTAAACAATTATTAAATGTAAATGTTGTGTCACTGATCTACTACACACAATACCCCATAATATAAAAAGGGAAATTCTGTTTTTAGAGATTTTTTTTACAAATTAATAAAAATAATGAAATGTCTTGAGTCAATAAGTAGATAAGTATTTTCAGTGGCTTGCGACAGCTCACTCGTACATTTTAAGTGAATCCAAACCTCACTTTTGTTTCCTCAGAGACTTCCTCTAGCTGACGACTTCCGACGTCAAACTTCAATCCCACCGTGTAGGTGGAAATACTCATCTGACTTGTACGGGAAATGTTTACAGGCGAATGCAGGTCCTAAGAGCAATGGCGTTAAATCCGCTCTGGAACTAAAGCTGCTCGTTATCTCACGCATCCCGTTGTATCGTGACAGATCTACGGTACCATTTATGTTTACGTAGTCTGTCCACGAGAGATGATGTACACTTAAACCTTTACAACTTTGCATCAATCACACATTACTTGTTTGAAGCATATTTCCATCTGGATAACATTTGTGAATGATTTATTACATGTAATAATATTACATTATTACCTATAGGCCTACATGTAGACAACTTTTTTTAAGAACAAAATCTGTCTTTGCTCCCATAGAGACACAGAAGCATGGTATTTTTGAGGTGAATGAAGACCTTCAGGTGCTCTATATGAAGGAGAAACCCCTTCCCTCTGAGACAAAATCTAGAAGAGCAGTAAGTGCATTCTAACACTTTACTGTCCCTCCCTACAATATAACCAACTCCCTAGCTATGACTTGTTTTGCTTCGGGATGGTTTATAATTGCAACATTAAAAAGACAGAAGTCACAAATAAAAAACCTTTGGCTAATGTTATAAGGGATCAAACTAGGATCGAGTAATCTATTTGCTGATAAGAACAAACCGCATTTTACTTGATAAATAACCCTCCTAATTTTCTACAGTGTGTACATATTCATCTGTATGGAATATGGCCACCCTCATTATTAAGTTGTTTTGCAGTGTCCTTGATTCTACTTGTTTTCCAAGAAAAGCCTTTATTGGAGGATGCTTTTCTTGATGGAAAGAAGGTAAACAGTTTGTAATTTCCTTAATTTGTGCTGGTAATCAATTTATAACTTGATGGATCTGAAACCTTTTTGTCAAGGCTCATTTCAAGGTACTATTTAAGATTGATCGTCAACATTCACGGCTGTAAAAACAATGCATTCTCTAAGAACACATTTTCCTTTTCCATCTACAGAAAGCCTGTCTATATTCATCAGATTTCTGTCCGTTTTGATGTGGGAAACCTTCCTTCCTACGTTTAATGTGACTGGTACTTCAGAGAAGATCTTCAAGATGTGAAGTCTTACACAATGTAGCTTACTCAGATGCATGTGTGAGATTGACAATGTGAAGAAAACAGCAACTTTGAATATCACAAAAACATACCAAGAGTAAATGTATTCAAATGAATTAAAACATGTCTGTTGATACTGTGGCTCACTGTGACCCGAATTAAAAGCATGACTTAGTTGGCTTATGTAAATAAAGTGAAAAAAGATAACATTCCTGATTAAGTGTTCTGCTGACCTAAGTTGTGAGGAGTCTCTTGCACTTGTCTGACGCCTTCCCGTGGCTGTTTTCCATCTTTGCGATGTGGGAACCAAACTGCATGGCTCTCTTAAGGAGTAGAGCAGAGGCCCCCAGGCCCAGCTACTTGGCAGCCAGACTCAGTAGCAGTTTCTCCCGACAAATCTGCCTTCTCGGACATTGGCAGGGCATTCAGGAAACATACCACATCCTCGTCCAAATAGGGAAGCCTATACAAAACCAACAAATAAATATAGCAAGTGCGCTTGCTTCAGTTCCTGAATGGCAATGCTAATAGAGCTAAAAAAAAATGTACCTTTTAGTTTAACTCTTTCCTTGAGTAAATCAAGTGCATTGAAATGACTTAGGAACTGTGCCCACTTTGGAGAGGTGTGTGTCCACTTGGAGACACCAGTTAGTCCTCTCACTCAAACCCTTGTAAATGTTTTGTCTCATGTTGCATCTATCCAACATTTTCCAGTAATAGTCTTAAAGTTACTGAATGTATCCAGAGTATTTTCCGATTTCGTTATCAACAAACGTGGCGAAAAGCACAGTAAATTGAAAAATGCACATACAATCAACAGTGTAATGTTTGGATTCAGATTTGTCAGGTGAACGGCTGTGTACTCACCTTTGGTCTAATCATTTTCCCATTATCTATAAACTATTCCCTTTCAATTGCTATGATGGTTATGCATATGTTTTTCATATTTCTTCTGTAAGAAACATTTAAATGTAACCCTATCCATATAGGCCAATTCCCACAAGTGTAAAGGGTTAAACAAAAACTCTTTCTCTGAGCAATTATATTAGTATAAAATAATATTAATTCCCTTTTTAACCCTAACCCTATAGGTGAATCGGTGCCATTATTTTTGATCAAAATCAAATCAAATGTATTTATAAAGCCCTTCTTACATCAGCTGATATCTCAAAGTGCTGTACAGAAAACCAGCCTAAAACCCCAAACAGCAAGCAATGCAGGTGTAGAAGCACGGTGGCTAGGAAAAACTCCCTAGAAAGGCCAGAACCTAGGAAGAAACCTAGAGAGGAACCAGGCTATGAGGGGTGGCCAGTCCTCTTCTGGCTGTGCCGGGTGGAGATTATAACAAAAGATGGCCAAGATGTTCAAATGTTCATAGTAGACCAGCAGGGTCAAATTATAATAATCACAGTGGTTGTCGAGGGTGCAACACGTCAGCACCTCAGGAGTAAATGTCAGTTGGCTTTCATAGCCGATCATTCAGAGTATCTCTACCGCTCCTGCTGTCTCTAGAGAGTTGAAAACAGCTGGTCTGGGACAGGTAGCACGTCCGGTGAACAGGTCAGGTTCCATAGCCGCAGGCAGAACAGTTGAAACTGGAGCAGCAGCACGGCCAGGTGGACTGGGGACAGCAAGGAGTCATCAGGCCAGGTAGTCCTGAGGCATGGTCCTAGGGCTCAGGTCCTCCAAGAGAGAGAAAGAAAGAAAAAATTAGAGAGAGCATACTTAAATTCACACAGGACACCGGATAAGACAGGAGAAATAGTCCAGATATAACAGAGTGACCCTAACCCCCCAACACATAAACTACTGCAGCATAAATACTGGAGGCTGAGACAGGAGGGGTCGGGAGACACTGTGGCCCTGTCCGACGATACCCCCGGACAGGGCCAAACAGGCAGGATATAACCCCACCCACTTTGCCAAAGCACAGCCCCTACACCACTAGAGGGATATCTTCAACACCAACTTACCATCCTGAGACAAGGCCGAGTATAGCCCACAAAGATCTCCGCCACGGCACTACCCAGGGGGGGACGCCAACCCAGACAGGAAGATCACGTCAGTGACTCAACCCACTCAAGTGACGCACCCCTCCTAGGGACGACATGGAAGAGCACCAGTAAGCCAGTGACTCAGCCCCTGTAATAGGGTTAGAGGCAGAGAATCCAAGTGGAGAGAGGGGAACCGGCCAGGCAGAGACAGCAAGGGCAGTTCGTTGCTCCAGTGCCTTTCCATTCACCTTCACAGTCCTGGGCCAGACTACACTCAATCATAGGACCTACTGAAGAGATGAGTCTTCTATAAAGACTTAAAAGTTGATACCAAGTCTGCGTCTCTCACATGGGTAGGCAGACCATTCCATAAAAATGGAGCTCTATAGGAGAAAGCCCTGCCTCCAGCTGTTTGCTTAGAAATTCTAGGGACAGTTAGGAGGCCTGCGTCTTGTGACCATAGCGTACGTGTAGGTATGTACGGCAGGACCAAATCGGAAAGATAGGTAGGAGCAAGCCCATGTAATGCTTTGTAGGTTAGCAGTAAAACCTGGAGTAATATGATCATTTCTTTTGGTTCTATTCAAAATTCTAGCAGTTTATTTAGTGCTTTATCCGGGTAGCCGGAAAGTAAAGCATTGCAGTAGTCTAATCTAGAAGTGACAAAAGCATGGATTAATTTTTCTGCATAATTTTTGGACAGAAAGTTTCTGATTTTTGCAATGTTACGTAGATGGAAAAAAGCTGTCCTTGAAACAGTCTTGATATGTTCGTCAAAAGAGAGATCAGGGTCCAGAGTAACGCCGAGGTCCTTCACAGTTTTATTTGAGACGACTGTATAACCATCAAGATGAATTGCCAGATTCAACAGAAGATCTCTTTGTTTCTTGGGACCTAGAACAAGCATCTCTGTTTTGTCCGAGTTTAAAAGTAGAACATTTGCAGCCCTCCACTTCCTTATGTCTGAAACACAGGCTTCCTGTGAGGGCAATTTTGGGGCTTCACCATGTTTCATCGAAATGTACAGCTGTGTGTCATCCGCATAGCAGTGAAAGTTAACATTATGTTTCCGAATGATATCACCAAGAGGTAAAATAAATAGTGAAAACAATAGTGGTCCTAAAACGGAACCTTGAGGAATAGTGGCCCTAAAACAGAACCTTGAGGAACACCACTAAGAACCTTGGCGTGATCCTGGACAACACCCTGTCGTTCTCCACTAACATCAAGGCGGTGACCCGATCCTGTAGGTTCATGCTCTACAACATTCGCAGAGTACGACCCTGCCTCACACAGGAAGCGACGCAGGTCCTAATCCAGGCACTTGTCATCTCCCGTCTGGATTACTGCAACTCGCTGTTGGCTGGGCTCCCTGCCTGTGCCATTAAACCCCTACAACTCATCCAGAACGCCGCAGCCCGTCTGGTGTTCAACCTTCCTAAGTTCTCTCACGTCACCCCGCTCCTCCGCTCTCTCCACTGGCTTCCAGTTGAAGCTCGCATCCGCTACAAGACCATGGTGCTTGCCTACGGAGCTGTGAGGGAACGGCACCTCCGTACCTTCAGGCTCTGATCAGGCCCTACACCCAAACAAGGGCACTGCGTTCATCCACCTCTGGCCTGCTCGCCTCCCTACCTCTGAGGAAGCACAGTTCCCGCTCAGCCCAGTCAAAACTGTTCGCTGCTCTGGCACCCCAATGGTGGAACAAGCTCTCTCACGACGCCAGGACAGCGGAGTCAATCACCACCTTCCGTAGATACCTGAAACCCTACCTCTTTAAGGAATACCTGGGATAGGATAAAGTAATCCTTCTAACCCCCCCCCTTAAAAGATTTAGATGCACTATTGTAAAGTGGTTGTTCCACTGGATATCATAAGGTGAATGCACCAATTTGTAAGTCGCTCTGGATAAGAGCGTCTGCTAAATGACTTAAATGTAATGTAAATGTAAACACCGAAACTTACAGTTAATTTGTCAGAGGACAAACCATCCACAGAGACAAACTGATATCTTTCTGACAGATAAGATCTAAACCAGGCCAGAACTTGTCCGTGTAGACCAATTTGGGTTTCCAATCTCTCCAAAAGAATGTGGTGATCGATGGTATCAAAAGCAGCACTAAGGTCTAGGAGCACGAGGACAGATGCAGAACCTCGGTCTGACGCCATTAAAAGGTCATTTACCACCTTCACAAGTGCAGTCGCAGTGCTATGATGGGGTCTAAAATCAGACTGAAGCGTTTCGTATACATTGTTTGTCTTCAGGAAGGCAATGAGTTGCTGCGCAACAGTTTTTTCAAAAATGTTTGAGAGGAATGGGAGATTCGATATAGGCCGATAGTTTTTTATATTTTCTGGGTCAAGGTTTGGCTTTTTCAAGAGAGGCTTTATTACTGCCACTTTTAGTGAGTTTGGTACACATCCAGTGGATAGAGAGCCGTATATTATGTTCAACATAGGAGGGCCAAGCACAGGAAGCAGCTCTTTCAGTAGTTTAGTTGGAATAGGGTCCAGTATGCAGCTTGAAGGTTTAGAGGCCATGATTATTTCCATCATTGTGTCAAGAGATATAGTACTAAAACACTTGAGTGTCTCCCTTGATCCTAGGTCCTGGCAGAGTTATGCAGACTCAGGACAACTGAGCTTTGGAGGAATACACAGATTTAAAGAGGAGTCCATAATTTGCTTTCTAATGATCATGATCTTTTCCTCAAAGAAGTTCATGAAATGATCACTGCTGAAGTGAAAGCCATCCTCTCTGCTGCTTTTTAGTTAGCTTTGCGACAGTATCAAAAATACATTTTGGATTGTTCTTATTTTCCTCAATTAAATTGGAAAAATAGGATGATCGAGCAGCAGTGAGGGCTCTTCGATACTGCACTGTACTGTCTTTCCAAGCTAGTCGGAAAACTTCCAGTTTGGTGTGGCGACATTTCCGTTCCAATTTTCTGGAAGCTTGCTTCAGAGCTCGGGTATTTTCTGTATACCAGGGAGCTAGTTTCTTATGACAAATGTTGATCAAGTTACTCATGGCCTCTTTCTGTGTTCCGATTTTTTAATAATGGAAAATCTGCGTGCCACTGAAGAAGAACAGAAACTGGGCCAACAGTGATGACAGACTGGTGTGACTCAAATCAACATTTAAATTGGTGGTAATAAATGGGCATTAATCACTAAAACGAAAACAAATATTATTGCTTAGTGTCCTATTCAGTACTTGCCTAGCCTCCTTCCCATGGTCCGCTATGATTCTGTCATCTCCAATGAGATTCCATGTAGAAATTCTGCCCAGCTCCATGGCCAGCGCTTGGACCAGACCCTCATGCCCAGAGGTCTTGAAGTGGACTCTGTGTCTGGAGTACCCTGCCATCTGCTCATCGGCACCAATACCTGTCAAAACCACCTGCAGACAGAGTAGTGGTTCGATTAGGCCTACACACTGTTGATCGAATTTACACCACGCCCAAGCTTGCATAATTTCCTCAAAAAAGAAACAGACTTTATTCACATCTAAATGGTATGTTCCTTATTACTTTACCCATGTGATCTACAAAGGACAAGACAAACACATCAGTGATATTGTACCTTGGCAGATGAAGTGAACCCCCCTCGGTTTGTTGCCTTCTGTGAGGAAGCCGGTTCCTCTCACTGCAAACCACACAGCACATCCAATGCTGTCATCAAGAACAGTATCCAATGGGTGCACCAGGTGACAGATGAGCTCCAGGTGCATTTTCTACAACTCCTTCTGTGGGACGTTGATTTCAACATAACTCAATTTTCTCTCTGGATTCAAACGACTCATTGCTGAATTTGCGATTTCCAACTTGTGTAATCTTTATGTACAACGGCAGATGAGCACCGATACGTTTTATCTATAATTTCTCTTCATTTTTTATCTTCATATGACAAGGATTAAAAATTATTGTCTACTTGATGATGATGACTTTGACATCAATCCAATCAAAGCTATTGTAGATATATGATACGATGTCATTCTATCTGTGGCCAAGGACCTTGAGCCTTCTTGGATGGGCACTTCTAATATAACTCTATGGCAGAACCCAAGGGGCTAAAATGTTCGAGCTCTAACCTTAGAATTGGGGATGATGTACTGTCCCATGAGTGACAGAAAACAGAGCCAATCAGGCGCAACGCTCTGTATTTTCTGCTGGCTAGCCCCACCACCACAGAAAGCACTGAGCTAGGCTGAAACACCTGCATTTAGGAGCTACCTTACTCAAGAAAGAAAAAAAGACCATGTTTGTATGCAGCTTTATTAACTCAATGACATTTTATTTATTTTTTTACATTGTTTGCAAACTGATATGTGACATATATTAATGAAAAAATAAGCAAACAGGCAAGCCCCCCCAAAATATTAACTTTTTTTTTTATAATGAATCTTAAGGTTTATATAAAAGCTTTATAAGACAAATCAGTATAGGCATTTATAGGCTAGCCCAAATATCAAGACGCTATAGCTGGTTTCCCTGTAGGTAACTACAGTAGCAATAGAAATAATTAGTACGGAAGTAATGCATAAGAGATGTATTTTTGCTGAAACAAACCCACTGATGAAGAAATAAACAAATGTCACAAATAGTCTTCTTGAATCAATTTAATGCCTTGAGCAGTGACCTTTTTTTTGTATCACACCAGTTTTTAAAAACCCTCTGGAACAAGTAAACACTGTCCAAAACAAAAATATATTATTTTTTTGAAAATGTTCATACAAAGATATTCAAAAGAAATAGACAAAGATAGTTTAAAAAAAATGTGAGATACTTATGATAAATTAAAGCCCATTGTTCATGGACCATGGTTCACCAATGAGAAAAAAGGTCCTGTCAATCATCTCCGCTCTCTTTTGTAGTCTTCTTCAGCTTGTTCTTCAGCTCATTCATCATCAGGGGATTTCCAAATCTGGTGGATATATATTGAACAAAGGTGTTATAATAAAAAGAGAGTGACATTCATATAGGGAATATCTCCATCTAAAAGTGATTTCAAACAAGAAATTAAGAGAATCTTGTAGAAAATAGTTTCAATTGATTCCCTACCCTGGATGTCTAGGCGGTGTCCATTTAGTTTTGCGCTCCTCTTGCTTGTTTTGCGTCTCTTCTGTCTTGGGAGATTCATCCCTTACATCTTGCTCTATCTCAGATTTCTGTTGAATATATGACATTGCCAAATCAAATTAATAAGAGTCAGAATAATAAACATACTACTAGACCTATTCAAAGGTTGAGCTCAAAAAAGTGCAAGTATCTGATTGGTACCTGAGGGATATTTTCTGTGTTATTTTCACCTCTCACCCCCTTTCCGATCTTTCTTAAGATGGGGGGCCCTGCACCGAGTCCTGAATAACATCATAGCAACACAAACAACAAAGAAAGATATCCATTCACACTTACATCTGGGCATCATCCATCATTTGTCATAGAACATTGTGTCACCAACGATAACAGAATGTAGGAACACATGTACATTCAATTTCTCTGTTCAACTTACCAGGCAGTTTGATTCCGATGCCGCCCATGCCCCTCATTGGTATCCCTGTTGGGCCTTTGACTGGCACGTGTATGGTGGGTTTTGAAGGGGAGGGGGTCAAAGATGGCATCTGTAGAAGAGTACGGGGATCCCTGGGTGGACGGGCATGTGGATTCTTGAGGGCAATGCGAGACTTTTGAGCAGTGAAGTCCAAAGCGGAGGCGTCAAACTGCGATGGTATGATAAACAACTGATTTGCTGACAAGTTTCGAAATTCATAACATCCTTTTAGATGAAGCTATCAAGCTTAATTTCGATAACATAAAAATAAGGGAAACAAATCCAATAAAATATATGAAAGAGACTAATGTTTGCTTTATCTTTTACGATTAGACATCACAATCGTATGTATTTGATTGCATTCTTTTAAAGGGATACTTCAGGATTTTGTCAATGAGGCCCTTTATCTACTTCCCCAGAGTCAGATGAACTTGTGGATACCATTTTAAAAAATGAGGAAGTTGTGAATTTTGGCCTCATTGCCAAAATCCTGAAGTATCCCTTTAATAGGGAAAGTATTATTATTACCTGAAGCTGAAGACTTGGGTCTACATTTTTGGTTCCTGATGGGGAACGGAATCCTGCTTTTGCACCCTCCCCTCTGTTTTCCTCTGGTAATCCTGCATCTGTTTCCACAGTTTCCCCAGACCACCCAACCTGGGATTTCTCTATTATTCTATCTTCAATCTCCAGTAATTGACCCTGTGATGCAAAATCTGTCTGCTTCGATAAAACAGGCCCTGTCTTCATAACTTCCTCTGTTACCAAAGCCTCGGTCTCATCGGTTTCCCAAAATAATCCTACCTCAATTTCCAGTGATTTGTTTGCCGTGTTGTCTTCTGCCTTCTCTTTTAACACAGCCTCTGTCGCATCTGAAAGTTCAGCCTCTAGCATTATTAGAGCCTTTGTATTTTTCACTAATTCTGTGTCTGACACATCTGTTTTCTCTGATAATCCAGCATCTACGGTCTCCTCTGATAATCCAGACTCTTTCTCCACATCTGGTATTTCTGTGTAAATATCCTTTAATCCAGCCTCACTGTCCACTGATTCTTCAGATAATCCAGCCTCTGATATTTCAAGTGATCTGGACTCCAGTGATTTGTCTGATGAGTCAGTATCCATCTCTACTGTTTCCACCGACAGCACAGTCTCTGTTCTCACATATAGTATGTCTTCTTCTATGTTCTTCTGTAACCCATACTTGGTCTCTACTAAATCAGTCTCCATCTCCTCTGAAAATCTGTCCTCTGTCTCATCTGTGTCCTCTGATGAATCAGCACCTGTTCTATTCGTTTTTTCTAATAGCTCGATCTTTGGCCTAACTTCCTCTGGTAATTCAGCTACTGTCCTCACTAATCCAACTTCTGTCTCCACCGTATCCCCAGCCTCAGATTCCACTAATTCCTCCACCGATGGCTCTGTCTCAATCCTCTCTGTCTCTTTGTCCTTCTGTGATCCAGACTCAGTCTCAGATAATTCCTCCAATAATTCAGACTCAATCGCTGTTGTTTCCCAAAACATTCTGGCCTCCATGTCAACTATTCCAGACTCTGTTTCCGCTGATGGCGATTCCTCGATCCTCATATCAAGTATTGCTGCGTCTGTCTCCTTCATGATTCCCTTTTCAGTCTCCAATGTTTCCCCAGCCCCTGGCTCCACTAACTCTTTCATTAATGTAGCTTTTATATGATATTTTTCCTCTGATAATTCATCTTCTGTTTCCTGTGATAGTACAACTTCTCCACAAACCATTTCCTCAAATAATCCGGCCTCTATTTCTGTCGAATCTGGTAATCCAGACTCTACCATTCCCTGTAATTTAGTCCCAGCCTCAGATGATTTGTCTAATAAACTATTATCTGTTTCCAGTGACTCATTAGATAACACAGCCTTTGTCTCTGTGAGAAACACAGCCTCTGTATGAATTGATGATGGGTACAACGTCATGTTCTTTGATAATCCTGCCTCTGTCGTCACAGTTCTTTCTGATGATGCCGTTTCAGTTCTCACATCTGGTATTTCTGTCTCATGTTTTTTCACTAATCCAGATTCTGTTTCCAACATGTCCCAAGCCTCAGATTCCACTAATTCCTCTGTGTTTGTCTCCATTGACAGCACTGTCACAGTCCTCACCTCTGGTGTGTCTACCTCTGCCCCCTTTTGTAACCCTTCCTCCACAGTTTCCCTTAGTAATCCAAAATTGTTATCTGCCGATTCCTGCATTGATCCAGACTCTGTCTCATCTTTGTCCTCTGATGGCACAACCCCAGTCCTCACTTCTGGTATATCTGCCTGAGTCTCCTTCACTGATTCAAATTCTGTCCCCACTGTCTCCCCAGCCTTCGACTCCATCCAGCCCTCTCTAAACTCTGCCTTTATCTCCTCTGTCTCTTTGTATAATCCAGCCTCTGTTCTCAGTGTCTCATCTGATAAACAAACATGTGTCTCTGCTGCTTCCTCTGACAGTCCTAACTCAATCTCCATCGGTTCATGTGATTCAGCCTTTGTCTTCGCTAGGTCCTCTAGTATTTGAGTATCTGTTTCATTCAGTATTACAGAATCTGTTCTCTCTGTTTCTCCCAGTGATTTCGCGACTGTGTGCTCGTCTACTACTGTATCAGAGGCTTTCTCAATATCCTCACTTTCAAATAATCCTTCAACAGTTTTCGGATCTTCTTTCCCTTCCATGAGTTCACTCCCTGGTGAATTGTCAGATTTAAAACTAGTTGCAGTGTTCTCTACACCTTCTAACTCTTTGGTATCACTTTCGGTGTGTACTTCTTGTAAATGGGTGGTGTTGACTTCATCGTCGCCAACTTCCAGGATCTTCGGTGCCGTATTCTCGTCTAACTCTTTGCCATTGTTGATTTCAGGAATTTCCTCTCGAGTTTCTTCACACGCTACATGTTTTGGCTCCTGAGCCACAAGATCCTCACATAGCCCAGGGGAAATGTATTTTGCCACGCCTCTGATTTCCACTCTATTGTCAACCACTGAAATAAGTTTTCCCTCCACTTCATTAAGGGGGTCTTCGTCTTCTTCTGAGATCTTTTCTTCCTGTAGTTTATTTTTCTCCACTACAACGTTTCTCTCCTGATAAAAGAAAGTGTCCAGTCCAGTCACTTGATCTTTCACATCCTCTGCCTCTGTATCCGTCTTCGTCCGAATACTGATTGCAACGTCTTCTATCTTGTTACTGCCCCCGTCCTCAAACACTTTGGATCCATCCTCCGATACCTTTTCTTTTCTTTCCTCTAACACTGTGCTGTCAATTCTTTCAATGTTGCACTCCATTCTCTGCTCGTCTCTAACAACAGTTACCTCATCATTTGACACAAAGACTCTTTTGTCATAGGCCATTGGCAATTCCAACTCTGCCTCTGAAACAAAGATGTCCTGGCCTCTTCCCAATGTTCCATCTTCGTCCGATAATCCTCCACAAAGCAGTTGTGGGCTGGGTTCATTTTCTTGATCAAACGTCTCTATAGTTCCTTCATCAAACTTCAAACGATTGTCACCATATTCATGTTTGTTATTGTTTTCTGAGACTTGGAAATCATTGTGCGGTCCAAAGCCCCTGTCCGATATCTCTTCCTGTTCTCTTCTGTCCATCTCTTCTATTGCTCTAGTCTCTTCCTCTCTCTCCTCCTTCCTGCTAAGTTCTTCCATGTCTACGCCATTCTTCACTTCATTACCATCTCGACTCATTTCGTCTTTGATTACACACAGATCATCGCTATTCTCCCCTCCCGCTGAGAATTCTACTATTTCTGCTACTTTCCACCCTTCTTTGTCTGTCTCCATGAAGAGTACTGCCGTTTCTTCCTCTCCATCTTTTTCATTTAATCTTACCATGGTTTCATCCTCTGTACTTTGCACATCGTGTTTCATTAATCTGTCCTTATCCAAAAGTGTGGCAGGTTCAGCACAGGCTGATGTAAGGTTTGGGGACTCTATATCAACATGTATTTCTCTATCTCTATTGTTTTCATGTTCTTCTGTTTTGGTTCCTTCTTTACAACAGGGGAATTCTTCAGTCACTTCTTCAGGGATTTCTTCTTCCTCCTCTTTTCTTGCTGCCACTGCACCTCTTAATCTATTTGCTTCAGCGCAGTTGTAACTGTCAGTGTGTCCTTGTGCTCCCTGGCCCTTTGACCTTTCAGATGTCGGCTCTCTGAATAAGATCTGGGTCCCAGTGACTACCACTGATTGGACCCCTTTCCCAATACTTAATTCTTCTTTGGTAACATGCTGGATTGTGTCTTTATTTTCTGTTCGGTCCACCTGCTCTTGTTTTATATCATCCCCCTCCTGGGATGCTTTGCTATCACTCCCTCTGTTGGATTGTCCAGTGTATTGCACATTTTCTCTGCCGAGGCCTGGACCAATGATGACATTGCACTGTTCCCAGGCAACGACGGGTCTTGGTTTCTTAACCTCAGAGCCTGTTTCAAAAGTGACCTCAGTTTCCTTTATCTCATTTTTCGCACCATGTCCATGGTCGTCTGTTTGTTGTGCAGCAGTGGCTTCCTGTTTTGAGCTTGTGTCATTGTTAATGGGCTCTGGGCTTAGATACCTCCCCACAACTTCCGTAAAGTAATTCTGTGTGTGTATGTGTGTGTGTGTGTGTATGTGTGTGTGTATGTGTGAAAGAGAGAGAACGAGAGAGAGAGTATTACTCTATGTTAATGTTATTTACTTCCTTGTCCATATATGATAACATATGATCACATTACATCAATCCAGGTACAGTGAAATAGAGTTAATGCTGTCATTGTGTTTTTCTCCTCCTTGGGGAAGTTCTCAATTCAAACTAATTGTTCATCAACAAATTATTAATTAGTCTTAAATATATCTATTGTAATTGTAACAATAGGAAATAATAAACCAATCAGGTAGGCTATAAAAACAGTGTCCTGTAGTAAATTATTTCAGCGCAGAAACTCACCCAAACTGTCCAGAAAGTCCTCCCAGCACGAGAGAGGGGGCTTGCTGGTGAGTCCATCTTTTGGTGTTTCAGTTGCTTTTTTCAATAATATAATAAACTTCTCTTCAGAGTAGGCTACAACAAATTAACTGCAACCTGAGGTAGCCTACTTCTTCTTGATAGGCCTATTAATTATTTTGTCAAACGAGGACAACAAAAAAATCCCATTAGTCAATTGTCAAATAGACCTATTAACTTTTACAGAGATCTAAACGCGAGCAAATGTAAATGAGAATTTTGGTAACAGCTCTTATGTAGTTCCTGACGCTGAGATGTCCGGTTAATGCGTCATCGCGTTAGTGGAAACCAAGACTGTTCACAGGGCAGGTCTGGTTGTGGTTAAATATGTTCGAGTCACATCAGGGACAATTTTAGCTAACCCTACACCTTTTCCTAACCTTAACTTAATTATCCTAACCTGTCACGTTAATTATCCTAAACTGCCATGACAACAGTCTTGGTTTCAACTAATGTGATACATGTATACAGCAGGAAGATGATAACGTCGCGTTCAAATGCAACTCTGAACAAGGAAACTCGCCTGACTACTTAGGCAAAGATGATATATTATATTGACAAGATGGTCGAGTGACTTCTCTAACAATGGAAATATATGTCCTCAAATATGAAAGACGGGCGAGATCAGGTGGGACCATTCTAGCCAATGAGAGGGCAGATGTGCCAGTCTTCACATGCCTAACTCTAATACAAAGTCTTATTTTTCTCCAAAGTTGTTGAAATGCCACGTGCGTCCATTTATATAAGTGCATTTTTTAACAAACTAACCATTACGAAACGTATATTTGATCAAATAAGCATCATGTAGAATATTAGCAATTACATTTCTTCTTAACCAAATTTGCCGCTGTCATTGACCTCCGCCCCAAAATAAGATGTTTAATATGGCGATAACCCTCTCTCCACTCCTCTCTGGTTTAGGCACGTCGCACACGCATCATTGCAGGAAGCGCAATAGTCAGGCACTGTGGTTGCATCATAATACGCATACAACCCAACGTTAGCGGTAAAGCCCGGTAACGGTTCCGATTGTTTTGACCATGTCATTCTCGCACGGACAAGGTGAGTTCGCAATATATTCGCCTCAATGTACTCTCCAAAATTCTAAATGGAAATTAGCAACAGAGAAGACCTCAGCAAGACTACATATTCCTGCAGGAAGCTCCTGAACCTCATCTCTAGCAGACACTGTCAGCTACACATCACCAGCGGGATCTGTGCCCAAGCCATGAATCTGTCCCCTTTTTCTGTCTAGCTAGCCACTGACTGCACTCTAGTTAGCAGAATATTAAACAAATTATTGTTTTACTTAGCCTAAATAATTGTTTGTACAGGATGTTGACTTTGGTGTCTATTTCAGACCCGGCATTTTTCAAGAATGAACATAAGAGCATTAAAAGGGGAGAAGACCACTATAAGTCTTGCCATGTTGAGAAGTGCAGCTATAGTGAGATGCAATTTACTGGTTTGGTGTGGGCCAGCATGAGCGATAAACTTTATCCTGTGTCAGTGAGTGTAGCTATTAAGGTAAGTTTGAGCATCTTAGCAATACAATGTCTTCTATACAGCTGTCAACGTTCTACAAGAAAAGAGCCAATTAATCAATGATATAATCATTAACCAGATTACCAGAATTTGATGAGTGATAACTCAGTTGTAGAATGAATCTAAAAACTATTGACATTCAAAATGGACTTTGTTAGACATCCAGTCTGTATTGTAGTTTCATGACCAGAGACAAATCTTCAAAGGCACAGTTTTTATTTATTCGGCGTGGTACATGCATTCACATTGTCTTGATTTATGGGATCCTTCAACATATGATTGATATGTCATAAAATCCCAAGTCCTTCATTAAAAGTTTGTGGAAAAACTGTACTTGTCCTCATATTCTACAGCTGTAATGTCATCAATCAAATCAAACGTATTTATATAGCACATTTCTTACAACAAATGCATTTCAAGGTGTTCAGTCATTGGATGGGGTGTTGTCTATAAAGTGGGGCACATATAATGAAAAGGAGGGCATCAAGGCATTCAAAATGTCTACAGGGATGGATGTGCAGGAGTCATGGCTTTGGGTCACGGAGTCTGGGATCCTGGGAGCCTCACCGGATGGTCTGGTGGGCATCACGGCAGTGGTGGAGGTCAAGTGTCCCTATGGTGCAAGCAAGGGACCTTACTGTTTCAGTATGATATGTTGGATAAAGGAATAAAGACACACCAATGTCAAGTTCAATAGTCTTGTTCAAGCATTGTACAAATCCCTACACGCGGAGTCCGGGGAACAGTCCGGCTAATCGATTACCTATCAACTCGACTCCGTAAGACTTACCATTGAAGAGACAGTGAAGTCGAAGGATTTCTATATCAAGGAGGGAGGGTCTTACCGCCTCCGTGAAGACCATCCTTACTGGCACCAGGTCCAAGGTCAGCTCCACATCACTGGAAGGGACACCTGCTTCTTTGTTGTGTGGACCACAAAAGCCTAGCTTTGATTGGACTCATGTCAACATCTTACTTTCAAAGTCTTAGTTAGCAGTCATCATCAGTTGTCATCAAGTCCACAATCATTTTTAATCCTTGTCATATGAAGATAAATAATGAAGAGAAATTATAGATAAAACATATCGGTGCTCATCGTCCATTGTAGATAAAGATTACACAACAAGTTGGAAATCGCAAATTCAACAATGAGTCGTTTGGAAGGAATCAGTGGCTAACTGCAAGCGTTGCAAAGAAGCCTCCATGTCAACAGCATACTTTAAAAACCTTAGCTCGCAAGCTAGCAGTCGTCGCCATGAATCACGTCAACAATCAAATTCTTTTCAATCCTTGTCATATGAAGAGAAATTAGAGATAAAACGTCTTGGTTCTCCTTGGCCATTGCACATAAACATTTCACAACAAGTTGGAAATCGCAAATTCAACAATGAGTGGTTTGGGAAGGAATCAGTGGCTAACTGAGTTCAGGACAACTGGGAACTCTGGGAAAAACAAGCTACTACTGGGAAAATACGTTTTGAATGGTCATTCAAACCTGTATTGTAAATCCGGCATCTTTCTCTTTGATGACAAAATTTGCCCACGAAGGACCGCCGCACCACTTTCCTGTTCAAGCACATCACAACGTGAGTCCAAAAATGTATTTTGCGGCTTCATAAATTATATAGGATGCCAGATAGATATGTATACCATAGCTAAAGTAATACTAAGTGTATGTTGTGTAGTAGAGGTTGACCGATTAATCGTCATGACCGATTTAATTAGGGCCAATTAACAATCGGTAATCGTCATTTTTGGATGCCGATTATGGCCGACTACATTGCAATCCACGAGGAAACTGCATGGCAGGCTGACCACCTGTTACGCGAGTGCAGCAAGGAGCCAAGGTAGGTTGCTAGCTAGCATTAAACTTATCTTATAAAAAACAATCAATCTTCACATAATCACTAGTTAACCTAGTAATATCATCAACCATGTGTAGTTAACTAGCTTGTCCTGCGTTGCATATAATCAATGTGGTGCCTGTTAATTTATCATCGAATCACAGCCTACTTCGCCAAACGGGTGATGATTTAACAAAAGTGCATTCGCGAAAAAAGCACAATCGTTACACGAATGTACCTAACCATAAAAATCAATGCCTTTCTTAAAATCAATACACAGAAGTATATATTTTTAAACCTGCATATTTAGTTAAGAAATTCATGTTCGCAGGCAATATTAACTAGGGAAATTGTGGCACTTCTCTTGCGTTCATTGCAAGCAGAGACAGGGTAGATGCAACAGTTTGGGCCGCCTGGCTTGTTGCGAAAATGTACATAATTGTGACATAACATTGAAGGTTGTGCAATGTAACAGCAATATTTAGACTTAGGGTTGCCACCCATTCGATAAAATACGGAACGGTTCCGTATTTCACTGAAAGAATAAACATTTTGTTTTCGAAATGATAGTTTCCGTATTTGACCATATTAATGACCAAAGGCTCGTATTTCTGTGTTTATTATATTCTCATTAAGTCTATGTTTTGATATTTGATTGAGCAGTCTGACTGAGCGGTGGTAGGCAGCAGCAGGCTCGTAAGCATTCATTCAAACTATACTGCGTTTGCCAGCAGCTCTTAGCAATGCTTGAATCACAGCGCTGTTTATGACTTCAAGCCTATCAACTCCTGAGATTAGGCTGGCAATACTAAAGTACCTATTAGAATATCCAATTGTCAAAGGTATATGAAATACAAATGGTATAGAGAGAAATAGTCGACGCGTCATAATTCCTATAATAACTACAACCTAAAACTTCTTAACTGGGAATATTCATATGTTCTGAGCAAGGAACTTAAACATTAGCTTTTTTACATGGCACATATTGCACTTTTACTTTCTTCTCCAACACTGTTTTTGCATTATTTAAACCAAATTGAGCATGTTTCATTATTTATTTGAGACTAAATAGATTTTTTTATGTATTATATTAAGTTAAAATAAAAGTGTTCATTGTTCATTCAGTATTGTTGTAATTGTCATTACACACACACACACACACACACACGTCGGTCGATTAATCGGTATCTGCTTTTTTTGGTCCTCCAATAAATCGGTATCGGTGTTGAAAAAGCATAATCGGTCGACCTCTATTGTGTAGGAAGCTGTTTGTAGTCCATGTGCCTCACCGTAATAATTTGGTCTATTTTCACCAACGTGGTATTGTAAACACATCGTTAGTGGCCGGTGTGTGCTCGTTTGCCTATAACCTGTTTTAGAGAAATGTAATCATCGATATTGTAAGAGCTTTCATTGTCTGTTTATATGTAAGAACGGCCCATGTTCTGAATTCTGTCGCTGTACATTTCAAAAGTGCTGAACAAATAGTTATATTGACTACGTCTGTCGTCTCTCGCTCATTAATGTCTTAATCGAAATTACAGATTGCCTCTTATCCGCTTGTCGTCCCCTTATGCCATAGTTTGTACATTTCAATTGTCAGTAGAAACCACAGTTTAAGCAAGTCAGCCATATCTGCTCTGTTTTTTTAAAAGGCAGTAAATGAGGCTGAATGAACTGTAGCGGTGGTAAGGTGTGGGGACTGCTGATGGGACTCTGCTGTTGGGACAGCTTTATGTAGGCCCTAACAGTTTGTGGGCACCGTTTGCCACCGTTATAGTGCAATTAATGTATTGTTTAGTGTTGTGTTGTGTTGTTGCATTGCTGGCATGCATCCCACATTTTTTGGGGTTTGCCCCACCAAGATTTACATGCTAAAATCGTCACTGGTTATATTACTTATAAGTTTTGCTCAAAGCAGCCAACTAAACAAATGTAGTTAACTTTATCATGGGCACAGTGGGAATTTAAATCTGTGATGTTCAAATTCTTTCTTAGTCCCTGTGTCTCTTCCTTGCTGGAGGCCTCAGTCATCCCTGCCTGTACCTGACATTGTTGAAAAACAAGTGAACAATGAATGAAGATCCTACACAAACAATAGGCTCGTAGACTAGGTTATATTACATTCAAGTTTTGCTCAAAGCAGCCAGCTAAAGTAATCTAGTTAAAAGTAAATTCAATCACAAAGGCTGGTCTGAGTGCATCTCCTCAGTTTCATTCAGTAGTATAACACAATTCACATTTCATTTTATCATGGGCACAGTGGAATTTATATCTGTGATGTTGAAATGATGTCTTGCCCCCAGAGTGAGAGAGTACATCACATTCCAGGAGATCTCCTTGCTGAGGTTGGCGTTGATCATGAACTGCTTCTCATGGGGTGAGCCTGATATTCCGCATGTAACGACTCAAAGTCTATTTTAATGCATCTACAAATTCAATGTTTTACTCAATATTGTATCATATTTGATGAGTTACTGACCTGTTTGTCCACAGGCTTGATTTGCTGTAGTCTCCACAACCGGAACACACTGGCACAGGGTGTCCATGCACCGGACGGACTGGAAAACAAAGAGACATTTCAAATAACATTTTATTAGTCACATGCGCCTTACAGTGAAATGCTTACTTACGAGCCCCTAACCAACAGTGCAGTTTCAAAAAATATGGATAAGACATCTGATGGTAGGTCAGTGGTAGGTCTTTTCAATGGTGTAACACCATCTTTATCTGGACAGAAAACGCATAGTTTATCATACTTAACACCCAGTCCTCATGCCTCATTGTTTGTTCTTGTTTCCCAATCAACAGTCTGGATATTCCTCTTCTGCCATGATGGATGAGCTACCTTTTCTGGTAAATACAGGGCTATTTATCTTTCCCACCGGAAAATGGCAGCTGCAGACCCGGGTTTCCGGTCCGCCCATCTGAAAGACAGCTAGTAAAAGTAACTTACCTGTGCAACTAAGTTGATTACTAAAATGGTAACATTTATATTAAAATACAATAACCCACAGACTTGACTATAGTAACGGTAAAATAGACTGGCTTTGGTCTATCTGTACATCTAAAATCCTACTATGTAGATGGGACATTTCTGCTGGGATGGAGGAAATATCTGGAATGCTCAACTAGGTGATCGGGACAGTCAAGAGTACTATTTGCCCGAAGAGGTATAATATTGCGATGAGCTATATGGCTGTACTTCGGATTCTAATTCTCAAGAGGAAAGTTAAAACACTTAGCCGTAAGGTCACTGAGGAGGACCAACAGTGATAGGTGGATCATCTGAAAGGGACTGACATGCAGGGATGTAACATAAGGATTTTGGGCACTGGTCAGCAGACCACAATTTCTACATTCAGGTCCTAAATATGTGGCATGCAATGTTTGTAAAGTCAACATTTCACTGCTGTGTCAGGCTAGTTTGGCACGTTGTCTATTAGCCCGGTCGGAAAAGTACTAGCCTCGGTCTAGCTTAATTTCTATACCTGCTGATTTCTGGTCATATTTTGGTCATAAATAAAAACGTCTCAAAAAAGACGTCTAACACTGTCACGACGTCGTGACCAGAATATTACAATTATCAGATGTCATAATGACGTTATGTGCTTATTGGGCAGTTTGTAACAGTGTGTCGCTGGCAACGACGAGGTTGTGTGTTCAATTCCCGCAGGGATCATACACACACAAAACATGTTTTACCACTCACTGTTTTAAGTTGCTTTGGATAAAAATGTCTGCTATATTGTCATGACTGTTAAAAGGGCAATTTGTGGAGTTGAAATGGGATGGATTGCAATCCTGATATGCAATGTACTGTCATGTGTATTGCATTTAAAAAAACAAGAACTTGAACTTGAGTTAATATTACCGGAGTCATCACCTGCCTATGTGAGCTGAATCTCTGAGACCTCAGGGGGAGCTGAAGAAAAGTAAGGGAGGACAGGACAAGTAATTTCAATCCAATTATTACAAATACACTGAGTCAAATGGAAGAGGAAAAGCACAAAGAATGAGAGGGTTTCTGTAAGAAAGACATGGTTGTGTTCAATTCCATTTAAATTAAATTGAAATTGACCCCAAACCAGGTGCGAGAGCTGTCCCTTACCTAATATAGTGAACTTGTCTGACATCCTCTCCACCACATCTTTCCCCATATAGGAAACCTGGCACATGAACACCGCCCCCTTGTGGATGGAGATCTGGGAGATGGAGTGCGAGGACAGCAGTCTGCTTGCTGCCGTCCCCTGTCGAGTACAGTCGTGGCCAAAAGTTTTGAGAATGACACAAAGATTAGTTTTCCCAAAGTCTGCCGCCTCAGTTTGTATGATGGCAATTCGCATATACTCCAGAATGTTATGAAGAGTGATCAGATGAATTGCAATTAATTGCAAAGTCCCTCTTTGCCATGCAAATGAGCTGATTCCCCAAAACACATTTCCACTGCATTTCAGCCCTGCCACAAAAGAACCACCTGACATCATGTCAGTGATTCTCTCGTAAACACAGGTGTGAGTGTTGACAAGGACAAGGCTGGAGATCACTCTGTCATGCTGATTGAGTTTGAATAACAGACTGGAAGCTTTAAAAGGAGGGTGGTGCTTGGAATCATTGTTCTTCCTCTGTCAACCATGGTTACCTGCAAAGAAACACGTGCCGTCATCATTGCTTTGCACAAAAAGGGCTTCACAGGCAAGGATATTGCTGCCAGTAAGATTGCACCTAAATCAACCATTTATCGGATCATCAAGAACTTCAAGGAGAGCAGTTCAATTGTTGTGAAGAAGGCTTCAGGGCGCCCAAGAAAGTCCAGCAAGCGCCAGGACTGCCTCCTAAAGTTGATTCAGCTGCGGGACCGGGGCACCACCAGTACAGAGCTTGCTCAGGAATGGCAGCAGGCAGGTGTGAGTGCACCTGCACGCACAGTGAGGCAAAGACTTTTGGAGGATGGCCTGTGTCAAGAAGGGCAGCAAAGAAGCCACTTCTCTCCAGGAAAAACCTCAGGGACAGACGGATATTCTGCAAACGTACAGGGATTGGACTGCTGAGGACTGGGGTAAAGTCATTTTCTTTAATGAATCCCCTTTCCGATTGTTTGGGGCATCTGGAAAAAAGCTTGTCCGGAGAAGACAAGGTGAGAACTACCATCAGTCCTGTGTCATTCCAACAGTAAAGCATCCTGAGACCATTCATGTGTGGGGTTGCTTCTCAGCCAAGGGAGTGGGCTCATTCACAAATTTTGCCTAAGAACACAGTCACAAAGAAAGAATGGTACCAACACATCCTCCGAGAGCAACTTCTCCCAACCATCCAGGAACAGTTTGGTGAGAAACAATGCCTTTCCAGCATGATGGAGCACCTTGCCATAAGGCAAAGTGATAACTAAGAGGCTCGGAGAACAAAACATCGATATTTTGGGTCCATGGCCAGGAAACTCCCCAGACCTTAATCCCATTGAGAACTTCTGGTCAATCCTCAAGAGGCGGGTGGGCAAACAAAACCCCACAAGTTCTGACAAACTCCAAGCATTGATTATGCAAGAATGGGCTGCCATCAGTCAGGATGTGGCCCAGAAGTTAATTGACAGCATGCCAGGGTGGATTGCAGAGGTCTTGAAAAAGAAGGGTCAACACTGCAAATATTGACTCTTTGCATCAACTTCATGTAATTGTCAATGAAAGCCTTTGACACTTATGAAATGCTTGTAGTTGTACTTCAGTATTCCATAGTAACATCTGACAAAAATATCTAAAGACACTAAAGCAGCAAACTTTGTAGAAATTAATATTTGTGTCATTCTCAAAACTTTTGGCCACGACTGTACAGTGAGCCCTGGGTGTGCAGCTTGTAATAGTCCCATGGTGTTTATACTTGCGTACTATTGTTTGTACAGATGAACGTGGTACCTTCAGGGGTTTGAACATTTCTCCCAATGATGAACCAGACTTGTGGAGGTCTTGGCTGATTTCTTTTGATTTTCCAATGATGTCAAGCAAAGAGGCACTGAGTTTTAAGGTAGGCCTTGAAATACTTCCACAGGTACACCTCCAATTGACTCAAATCATGTCAATTAGCCTATCAGAAGCTTCTAAAGCCATGACATCATTTTCTGGAATTTTCCAAGCTGTTTAAAAGGCACAGTCAACTTAGTGTATGTAAACTTCTGACCCACTGGAATTGTGATACAGTGAATTATAAGTGAAATAATCTGTCTCTTATCAATTGTTGGAAAAATGACTTGTGTCATGCACAAAGTACATGTCCTAACCGACTTGCCAAAACTATAGTTTTTTAACAAGAAATTTGTGGAGTGGTTGAAAAACGAGTTTTAATGACTCCAGCCTAAGTGTATGTAAACTTCTGACTTCAACTGTATGTAAGAATGCTGTTCATTGACTACAGCTCAGCATTCAACACCACAGTGCTTTCCAAGCTCATCATCAAGGTGGAGGCCCTGGGTCTCAACCCCGCCCTGTGCAATTGGGTCCTGAACTTTCTGACAGGCGCCCCCAGGTGGTGAAGGTAGGAAACAACATCTCCACTTCGCTGACCCTCAACACTGGGGCCCCACAAGGGTGCGTGCTCAGCCCCCTCCTGTACTCCCTGTTCACCCACGACTGTGTGGCCATACAACGCCTCCAACTCAATCATCAAGTTTGCAGATGACACAGTAATGGGCTTGATTACCAACAACAACAAGACAACCTACAGGGACGAGGTGAGGGCACTCGGAGTGTGGTGTCAGGAAAACAACCTCTCACTCAACGTCAACAAAACAAAGAAGATGATTGTGGACTTCAGGAAACAGCAGAGGGAGCACTCCCCCTATCCACATCGAAGGGACAGCAGTGGAGAAGGTGAAAAGTTTTAAGTTCCTCGGCGTACATATCACAGACAAACTGAAATGGTCCACACACACAGACAGTGTGGTGAAGAAGGCGCGACAGCCCCTCTTCAACCTCGGAGGCTGAAGAAATTTGGCTTGTCACCCAAAACCCTGACAAACCTTTACAGATGCACAATCGAGAGCATCCTGTCGGGTATGACAACTGCACTGCCCTCAACCGCAAGGCTCTCCAGAGGGTGGTGCAGTCTGCACAACGCATCACCGGTGGCAAACTACCTGCCCTCCATGACACCTACAGCATCCGATGTCACAGGAAGGCCAAAAAGATCATCAATGATAACAACCTCCCGAGCCACTGCCTGTTCCCACCGCTACCATCCAGAAGGCGAGGTCAGTACAGGTCCATCAAAGCTGGGACCGAGAGACTGGAAAAACAGCTTCTATCTCAAGGCCATCAGACTGCTAAACAGCAATCACTAACTCAGAGAGGCTGCTGCCTACATTGAGACCCAATCACTGGCCACTTTAATAAATGGATCACCAGGCACTTTAAAACAATGCCACTTTAAATAATCAATCAATCAAATGTATTTATAAAGCCCTTCTTACATCAGCTGATGTCGCAAAGTGCTGTACAGAAACCCAGCCTAAAACCCCAAACAGCAAGCAATGCAGGTGTAGAAGCACGGTGGCTAGAAAAAACTAGAAAAAATAATGTTGACATATCTTACATTACTCATATCACATGTACAGTGAGGGAAAAAAGTATTTGATCCCCTGCTGATTTTGTACGTTTGCCCACTGACAAAGAAATGATCAGTCTATAATTTTAATGGTAGGTTTATTTGAACAGTGAGAGACAGAATAACAACAAAAAAATCCAGAAAAACGCATGTAAAAAATGTTATAAATTGATTTGCATTTTAATGAGGGAAATAAGTATTTGACCCCCACTCACCTGTCCACAGAAGCAATCAATCAATCAGATTCCAAACTCTCCACCATGGCCAAGACCAAAGAGCTCTCCAAGGATGTCAGTGACAAGATTGTAGACCTACACAAGGCTGGAATGGGCTACAAGACCATCGCCAAGCAGCTTGGTGAGAAGGTGACAACAGTTGGTGTGATTATTCGCAAATGGAAGAAACACAAAAGAACTGTCAATCTGCCTCGGCCTGGGGCTCCATGCAAGATCTCACCTCGTGGAGTTGCAATGATCATGAGAACGGTGAGGAATCAGCCCAGAACTACACGGGAGGATCTTGTCAATGATCTCAAGGCAGCTGGGACCATAGTCACCAAGAAAACAATTGGTAACACACTACGCCGTGAAGGACTGAAATCCTGCAGCGCCCGCAAGGTCCCCCTGCTCAAGAAAGCATATATACATGCCCGTCTGAAGTTTGCCAATGAACATCTGAATGATTCAGAGGACAACTGGGTGAAAGTGTTGTGGTCAGATGAGACCAAAATGGAGCTCTTTGGCATCAACTCAACTCGCCATGTTTGGAGGAGGAGGAATGCTGCCTATGACCCCAAGAATACCATCCCCACCGTCAAACATGGAGGTGGAAACATTATGCTTTGGGGGTGTTTTTCTGCTAAGGGGACAGGACAACTTCACCGCATCAAAGGGACGATGGACGGGACCATGTACCATCAAATCTTGGGTGAGAACACCCTTCCCTCAGCCAGGGCATTGAAAATAGGTTGTGGATGGGTATTCCAGCATGACAATGACCCAAAACACACAGCCAAGGCAACAAATGAGTGGCTCAAGAAGAAGCACATTAAGGTCCTGGAGTGGCCTAGCCAGTCTTCAGACCTCAATCCCATAGAAAATCTGTGGAGGGAGCTGAAGGTTCGAGTTGCCAAACGTCAGCCTCGAAACCTTAATGACTTGGAGAAGATCTGCAAAGAGGAGTGGGACAAAATCCTTCCTGAGATGTGTGCAAACCTGGTGGCCAACTACAAGAAGTGTCTGACCTCTGTGATTGCCAACAAGGGTTTTGCCACCAAGTACTAAGTCATGTTTTGCAGAGGGGTCAAATACTTATTTCCCTCATTAAAATGCAAATCATTTGATAACATTTTTGACATGCGTTTTTCTGGATTTTTTTGTTGTTATTCTGTCTCTCACTGTTCTAATAAACCTACTATTAAAATTATAGACTGATCATTTCTTTGTAAATGTGCAAACGTACAAAATCAGCAGCGGATCAAATACTTTTTCCCCCCAGTGTATCTGGTCACAAATGACACTACACAGTGGTACCACAAGGTGGTGTCAATTAACCAGATAATCTGCCAATCTACTACACTTTCCTTCAGCATCTTTGAGAGAGTGGGAATGTGCAGTTAGATACTGCTGTAGAGGTGCAATCTTTTTTAGCATCATAAAAGTTGTAAGCACAGTGCCTTCAGAAAGTATTCATACCCCTTGACTTATTCCACATTTTGTTTTGTGTTACAGCCTGAATTCAAAATTAATTATATTGATTTTCTTTCTCACTGTTTATAAATCTACACACAATACCCCATAATGATAAAGTGAAAACATATTTTTAAAATGATTGAAAATGAAATATTTTTGCAAATGTATTGAAAATTAAGTACAGAAATATCTCATTTACATAAATATTCACACCCGTCAGTCAATACTTTGTAGAAGCACCTTTCGCAGTGATTACAGCTATGAGTCTTTATGGGTAAGTCTCTAAGAGCTTTGCGCACCTGGATTGTGCAACATTTCACCATTATTTGACCATCATTATTGACCAACATTTGACATTTTCTAAATTCTTCAAGCTCTGTAAAATTGGTTGTTGATCATTGCTAGACAACCATTTCCAGGTCTTGCCATAGATTTTCAAGTAGATTTAAGTTAAAACTGTAACTCTGCCAGGAATATTCACTGTTATATTGGTAAGTAACTCTAGTGTATATTTGGCCTTGTGTTTTTGGTTATTGTCCTGCTGAAAGGTGAATTCATCTCCCAGTGTCTGGTGGATAGCAGACTGAACCAGGTTTTCTTCTAGGATTTTGTCTGTGCTTAGCTTCATTCCGTTTATTTTTTATACTGAAAAACTCCCCAGTCCTCCCCACTCCCCATACCCATAACATGATGCAGCCACCACTATGCTTGAAAATATGGAGAGTGGTACTCCGTAATGTGTTGTATTGGATTTGCCCTAAACATAACACTTTGTATTCAGGACAAAAAAGTTAATTGCTTTGCCACATTTTTGCAGTGTTACATTAGTAGCTTGTTGCAAACAGGATGCATATTTTGGAATATTTGTATTCTGTACAGGTTTACTTCTTTTCACTCTGGCAATTAGGTTAGTATTGTGGAGTAACTACAATGTTGTTGATCCATCCTCAGTTTTCTCCTATCACATCCATTTAACTCTGTAACTGTTTTAGTCACCATTGGCCCCATGGTGAAATCCCTGAGCGGTTTCCTTCCTCTCCGGCAACTGAGTTAGGAAGGACGCCTGTATCTTTGTTATGGTAGGCCAGTGACCAAAAAAATGTAATACATTTTAAATTCAGGCAATAACACAACAAAATGTGGAAAAAGTAAAGGGATGTAAAATACTTTCTGAAGGCACTGTATTTCAACCACATAAAATATGCATCCAAGCCCGGACTGAAATCCGAAAGCATGTTGGGTCATTTTCACAGCATTCCATTTCCTTACAATTTTTACATTTTGCATGGAAAATCATTCCCGTTTTATTTTGTTATTGCATTTTCTCCCTGGTCCCTAAACGTCTTTCCTCAGTGAAAAAAACAGAGGACAGAAAAATCTTTACCTACATCAACTAGAATGAAGCCTTCATTCTAACGATTTATAGCATGATCCTGGTTATCAAGGGTTTATTTAGTCTTCTAGGGCAACATATAATGACAGAAGAGAAGCTACATGTATCTAATTAGACAAGTTGACTATCGAATAGCCTACCAAAATGTAGGAAATTATAAGCAGAGACATCTAAATCGAGGGAAAAAATCCGGCACCCCTTGCCAAAAAAAATAGTTCCATCATCTCTGACTGTAGCCTTAAGCCATTTTCTATATTAGTTGGTCAGGTGCGGGCCTCAGATTTTCATTTAATCACATATAGTCAGGCGGCTGTGGATAGGTCATTAGGGGTTATTAGCAATTGCGGGCAGGTGCGGGTGAACAAGCAGTTGACCCGTGCACCACTAACGCACAAACACCCTTTAAATCCCCTATGCTCCTTGAGACCCCTCTTTCAAAATCACTGAGATCTCTTTTAGTCATGGTAGCCAAAATAATGGGCAACTGGGCATTTTTAATAAATGACCCTAAGCATGATGGGATATTAATTAACTCAGGAACTACACCTGTGTTGAAGCACCTGCTTTCGATATGCTTTGTATCCCTCATTTCCTCAAGTGTTTCCTTTATTTTCACAGTTGTAGATCTCACTAGACATATCTTACTAATGTAAATGGCCCCTTAGTTCAAAGTCAACTCATGCGCAAACAGCAATAGGTGATCTGCTTTTGCTGTGCTGCTTACTCAAAAATGGCTGATTGTGATTGCTTGCTCTGTTATTACTTACAGACAAATGTTAATTTTGATCCACATGTAAAAGCATGAGAGGCCAGGCAAGCAACCAGGGGTGGACTGGGACCAAAAATCGGCCCTTGCATTTTTAATACACCAGACCATTATTTTCTTTGAGGCCCCCATACCGGCCCATTTTGTTCCTCGATGCCCCCACACTGGCAATTTTTTTTCCTCGAGGCCCCCATTATTAGCCAGATAATTTTGTGCAAAAAACAAATACAATTTAGATAGGCCCACTGGGCTAACAGCACATCTGGCATTTGCCATTCCGCCCCTGCACACAACCCACACTCTCAGCTGCCAGTAATGTGACAGACAAACAGTTTGGCTTCACGTGTCTGCTGAACTCTGATATTTTTGTATGTTTTTGTATTTCCTTGGATATATCCTTTATTAGAGGTTAGGATGACTTGTCTGTTTATCTCCAAGTGCTGTCTGATCACTCAACCAACATAAATGGTGGAATAGGTGTGTAAAGATGTAACTTCAGCAACTTAAAAAAGAGGGAAGGATAGAATTATACAGCGAGGGCTGCAATGAGTAAGACATGCAGTACCCAGGTCACCAACTACAAACATTCAGACATGAAGAGAGGGAGAGAAAAGTGAATAAATTGTGCAAGCATGTTTCAAATATAAGGGACGACACTCTTACTTGTCACAATAACCTGCTCTGAGTCGATTGTGAAGTGTGAAGCAGAACGATTGAAGACACTCACAAGTCATAGTTTCTTTGTGTTCCTACCAGGGGTGTGAATTTAGATGTAAACAGAGATGTTGTTCCACTGTTAGCCTGGGAGAAGATCTCAGTGAGGCGTACCTCCAAGTCATGTGACCACAAAATGACACAGCAAAAGCCTGACCACTGATCATATACACCTCAGCCAGCCGACAATAACAGCCCACTAATAAGGATAGGTCAGATGTTTTTACCGCTTCAATAGGGCCAGGTAAAATCTCTCCCCCCTCTGACTTAACCATGAATAGATCAATCTATGTGAGGGATTCCTTCTGTGACCGCACAGTACAAAAGTAATTGCTTGTAAACACAGTGTGAGGTTGGAGTCCTATATACCCCACACAATGAGACTGAGCAGCGTACTTGTTACTGGTGGTCGAAGATGTAACCAAGTGTTTGACCATAAATACCTTATATTGAAAACTTGAAGCTTTCTGAAAAAACAATGTTATGTTACTCATGCTACTAATTTTGTTTCAACATCATGATTTTATTCATTACAAAGAGTACTATTAGAGTTACACAATAAAACATCATGGAGAATTGGGCTGTTTTCAGAAAGTAGGTTGCTGATTAGAAACATTTGCACAGAGAAATATGCTGATTTATGGCAGGAATACTAAGAGGATAAACAATGTCAAGTGCAAACAAGAGCATAGTCCTTGATTCCTTTGACCACTTCAACTCCTCCTATAAAAACTCCACCGCAAATTTTCCACTCAGTTCTTTTTCATTGACAATATATCAGGATCTTATTAGGGACAATAAAACAGCAGCCATTTTTCCAAATATCTTTGTGGTAATACATTGTCACACAAAAACAGCAATACAAATCAAATCAAATGGTTTTGGTCACATACAAATGTTTAGCAGATGTTATGAGGGTGTAGCGAAATGCTTGTGTTTCTAGCTCCATCAGTGCAGTAATATATAACAGTTCACAACAATACACACAAACCTAAAAGTAAAAGAATGTAATTAACGTTTTAAGGTATAGGGGGCAGTATTTTCATTTTTGGATGAAAAGCGTGCCCAGAGTAAACTGCCTAATACTCGGGCCCAGAGTTAAATATTAGCATATTATTAGTAGATTTGGATAGAAAACACTCTGAAGTTTCTAAAACTGTTTGAATGATGTCTGTGAGTATAACAGAACTCATATGGTAGGCAAAAACCTGAGAAAAATCCAACCAGGAAGTGGGAAATCTGATGCTTGTAGTCTTTTCTAGTCTTTTCAAGTCATTGCCTATCTAACACACAGTGACTTAGGGTTCATTTTGCACTTCCTAAGGCTTCCACTAGATGTCAACAGTCTTTAGACCCTTGTTTCAGGCTTTTGCAGTGAACAGATAGCGAACAAGAAGGCCGGGAAGTTGGTTACATGAGTTCATTGGCACGCGCTCACGTGATGAGGTAGCTGTGTTCCATAAAGTTTTTCAAGACATTGGAATCGTCCGGTTGGAATATTATTGAAGTTTTATGTTAAAAAGGCCCTAAAGATTGATGCTATACAACATTTGACATGTTTCTACGAACGTAAATATAACTTTTTTTGACTTTTCGTCGTGAAATTTTGGCGCGCTTCCTACATTTGGAGTAGCTTACTGAACGCGCAAACAATAAGGAGGTATTTGGACATAAATTATGGACTTTATCAAACACAACAACATTTATTGTGGACCTGGGAATCCTGGAAGTGCCTTCTGATGAAGATCATCAAAGGTGAGTGAATATTTATAATGCTATTTATGACTTTAGATGACTCCAAAATGGCGGGTATCTGTATTGCCTGATGTATTTTTCTGAGCGCCGTACTCAGATTATTGCAAAGTGTGCTTTCCCCGTGAAGCTTTTTTGAAATCTGTCACAGCGGTTGCAATAAGGAGATGTTTATCTATAATTCTTTGAATAACAATTTAATATTTTATCAACGTTTATGATGAGTATTTTTGTAAATTGTTGTGCTGAATAACCGGCAGTTTTGGAGGCAAAATATTTTCTGAACATCACGCGCCAATGTAAAATGGGGTTTTTGGATATAAATATGAACTTTATCAAGCAAAACATACATGTATTGTGTAACATGAAGTCCTATGAGTGCCATCTGATGAAGATCATCAAAGGTTAGTGAATATTTTAGCTGTATTTTTGGTTTTTGTGATGCATGTCCTTGCTTGGAAAATGGCTGTGTTTTTTCTTGTGAAGTTTATGTCCTAACATAATCACATTTTATGCTTTCGCCGTAAAGCCTTTTTGAAATCGGACAATGTGGTTAGATTAACGAGAAGTTCATCTTTAAAATGGTGTAAAATAATTGATTGTTTGAGAAAATGAAATTATGGGATTTTTGCTGTTTCGTATTTCGCGCCATGCTATTTCACTGGCTGTTGAATAATGTGTCCTGCAGGTGGGACGGGCACGTCCCACCTAGCCCATAGAAGTTAAGGAATATATAACTATTACGATGAGCAATGTCGGAGTGGCATAGACTAAAATACAGTAGACTAGAATACAGTATATACATATTAGATGAGTACAGCAAAAATATGTAAACATTATTAAAGTGACTAGTGTTCCATTATTAAAGTAGCGAGTGATTTAAAGTCTATGTACATAGGGCAGCAGCCTCTAAGGTGCAGGGTTACGTAACTGGGTGGAAGCTGCCTAGTGATGGCTATTGAACAGTCTGATGGCCTTGAGATAGAAATTGTTTTCCAGTTTCTTTGTCCCAACTTTGATGCACCTGTACTGACCTCGCCTTCTGGATGATAGTGGGGTGAACAGGTGATGGCTCGGGTGGTTGTTGTCCTTGATGATCTTTTTGGCCTTCCTGTGACATCGGGTGCTTTAGGTGTCCTGGAGGGCAGGTGGTTTGTCCCCGGTGATGCGTTGGGCAGACAGCACCACCCTCTGGAGCCCCCTGCGGTTGCAGGCGGTACAGTTGCTGTACCAGGTGGTGATACAGCCCAACAGGATGCTCTCAATTGTGCATCTGTAAAAGTTTGTGAGGGTTTTAGGTGCCAAGCCAAATCTCTTCAGCCTCCTGAGGTTGAAGAGGTGCTTTTGATGCAGGGGGTATCCGTCCTTCTGCCTCCCCCGCCGGCGCAGGGTCCTTCTTTGTGGAGAAAAAGGACAAAACCCTGCATCGATTACCGGAGGCCTCAATGGCATCACGGTTAAGAACCGCTACCCTCTACCACTCATCGCATCGGCTTTCGAGCTGCTCCATGGGGTCACTATCTTCTCTAAGTTGGACCTGAGAAAGGCCTACCACCTGGCTCGGATACGGGAAGGTGGTGAGTGGAAGACAGCCTTCAACACTGCTAGCGGACACTATGAATACCTGGTGATGCCATTCAGTCTGACCAATGCTCCTGCTGTGTTCCAGGCCTTGGTTGACATTCTCTGCAACATGTTGAACCGGTTCATGTTCGTTTACCTCGACGACATCCTCGTCTTTTCCCGCCCGGCTCAAGAACACGTTCTCCACGTCCGACAGGTCCTCCAGCATCTCCTGGAGAACCATCTTTTTGTCAAAGGTGAAAAATGCGAATTCCATTGCTCCACCATCTCCTTCCTTGGATACATCATCGCTGCTGGGAATGTGCAGATGGATCCCGGAAAGGTGAGAGCGGTGGTGGATTGGCCCCAACCCATATCCAGAGTGCAGCTGCAATGCTTCTTAGGATTTGCCCATTTCTATCGCCGTTTTATCCGGGGTTACAGCACCTTGGCTTCCCCTCAGTCAGCACTCACCTCTCCCAAGTTCCCGTTCACGTGGTCCCCAGCTGCTGACTGAACGTTCCTGGACCTTAAGCACCGCTTCACCACAGCTCCCATATTGATCCATCCGGATCCATCCCGTCAGTCCGTTGTGGAGGTAGACACGTCGGATGTCAGAATGGGGGCCATCCTGTCCCAGCGTTCTGTCCTGGACCTTAAGCTGCATCCTTGCGCCTTCTTCTCCCATTGTCTTAATGCCACGGAGAGGAATTATGATGTGGGGAATCGGGAACTACTCGCAGTGAAGATGGCATTGGAGGAGTGGAGACACTGGTTAGAGGGGTTGGAACTTCCATTCATAGTGTGGACGGACCACAAGAACCTGGAATATCTTCACACCACCAAGCGTCTCAACTCCAGGCAAATTCAATGGGCCCTCTTGTTCAACTTCAACATCTCCTACCGCTCGGGGTCTAAGAATGTTAAGCCGGATGCGCTTTCACGCCATTTTAGCCCCGCCTCTACACCCTCATACCCTGAGACCATCCATCCTACCTCATGCCTGGCTGCCCGCTCCCCGGTCCTGGAATGTGATCATTCCTCCAGGCTTACCTGTCACCCTGGCTCCCATCGGACCCTGGCCTTTGTGCGACAACACTTTTGGTGCCCCACCGTGGTCCCTGATGTGTTCATCGCCGCCTGCACTGTCAGTACTCAGAACAAGAATCCTCTGCAAGCTCTGTCTGGCCTCATTTAACCTCTTCCTGTCCCTCACCATATATCCTTGGACTTTGTCACTGGTCTCCCTTCGTCTGATGGCAATACCACTATCCTCAAGGTGGTGGACAGGTTTTCCAAATCGCCCATTTCAATCCCCTCCCCAAACTACCTTCTGCCAAGGAGACGTCCCAACTGATGGTGCAGCATATCTTCTGGATCCATGGGCTTCTGGTGGACATGGTCTACGATCGTGGTCCTCAGTTCTCGTCCCGGTTCTGGAAGGTGTTCTGCACACTCATTGGGTCATCGGCCAGCCTGTCCTCTGGGTTAAATCCTCAATCCAACGGCCAGTCGGAACGTGCCAATCAGGACCTGGAGACAACTCTTTGGTGCTTCGTGTCAGCCAACCCCACCACCTGGAGCCAGCAACTCATGTGGGTGGAGTACGCCCGGATCACCCTTCCCTGCTTGGCCGCTGCTCCGTGAGTTATCAGCCTCCGCTCTTCCCAGAAGAAGAGGTGAACATACCCTCGGCCCAGATGTTAGTCCGCCCCTGTCAGCGTACCTGGAAGAGAGCTCGGTCCGCTCTTCTCAAGACCACCTCCAGGTATCCTCGACAAGCAGACCGCCACCAGACCCCGGCTCCCCGCTTTCATCTTGGGCAGAGGGTATGGCTGTCCACTCGGGATCTGGTCCTCTGGGTAGAGTCCCGCAAACTTTCCCCCTGTTTGTTGGCACTTTCCCCATCTCCATTATCCTTAGCCCCTCTGCTGTTCGTCTTCTGTTGCCCTGCACCCTCCGTATACGTCCCACGTTTCATGTATCAATAATTAAACCTCTGTCTCACAGTCGTCTGTCTCCTCTTTTCTGCCCTGATCCTGAGCCTGCCTGCCGTTTTGTACCTTAAGGACTCTGCCCTGGATTACTGACCTCTGCCTGCCCTTGACCTGTCATTTGCCTGCCCCCTGTTTTTGTAATAAACTTTTGTTATTTCGAACTGTCTGATAGGGGTAGTCCACATCAGTAACACTTGCCCCTGCAATAAAAAAAATAAACATTACATACAGTACCAGTCAAAGGTTTGGACACTCATTCAAGGGTTTTTCTTTATTTTTTTACTATTTTCTACATTGTAGAATAAAAGTGAAAAGATCACAACTATGAAATAACACATATGGGATCATGTAGTAACCAAAAAAGTTTAAACAAATAAACTAATAATAATCATATTTGAGATTCTTCAAAGTAGCCCTTTGCCTTGATGACAGCTTTGCACACTATTGGCATTCTCTCAACCAGCTTCATGAGGTAGTCACCTGTAATGCATTTCATTTAACATGTGTGCCTTGTTAAAAGTTCATTTGTGGAATTTATTTCCTTCTTAATGCGTTTGAGCCAATCAATTGTGTTGTGACAAGGTAGGGGTGGTATACAGAAGATAGCCCTATTTGGTAAAAGACCAGGTCCATATTATGGCAAGAACTGCTCAAATAAGAGAAATGACAGTCCATCATTACTTTAAGACATGAAGGTCAGTCAATTTGGAAAATTTTAAGTGCAGTTGCAACAATCATAAAGCGCTATGATGAAACTGGCTCTCATGAGTACTGCCACAAGAAAGCAAGACCCAGAGTTACCTCTGCTGCAGAGTTAACTGCACCTCAATGGCAGCCTAAATAAATGCTTCACAGAGTTCAAGTAACAGACACATCTCAACATCAACTGTTCAGAGGAGACTGCGTGAATCAGGCCTTCATGGTCGAATTGCTACAAAGAAACCACTACTAAATGACACCAATAATAAGAAGAGACTTTCTTGGGCCAAGAAACACGAGCAATTAGACATTAGACCAGTGGAAATCTGTCCTTTCGTGTGATGAGTCCAAATTTGAGATTTTTAGTTCCAACTGCCGTGTCTTTGTGAGATGCAGAGTAGGTGAACAGATGATCTCCGCATGTGTGGTTCCCACCGTGAAGCATGGCGGAGGAGGTGTGATGGTGTGGGGGTGCTTTGCTGGTGACACTGTCAGTAATTTATTTAGAATTCAAGGCACACTTAACCAGCATGGCTACCACAGCATCCTGCAGCGATACACCATCCCATCTGGTTTGTGTTTAGTGGGACTATTATTTGTTTTTCAACAGGACAATGACCCAAAACACACCTCCAGGCTGTGTAAGGGCTATTTGACCAAGAACGAGAGGGAGGGTGCTGCATCAGATGACCTGGCCTCCAATCACCCGACAACCCAATTGAGATGGTTTAGGATGAGTTGGACCGCAGAGTGAAGGAAAAGCAGCCAACAAGTGCTCAGCATATGTGGGAACTCCTTCAAGACTGTTGGAAAAAACATTTCTCATGAAGCTGGTTGAGAGATTACCAAGAGTGTGCAAAGCTGTCATCAAGACAATGTGGGGCAACTTTGAAATAAATTTTGATTTGTTCATCACTTTTTTGGTTACTACATGATTCCATATGTGTTATTTCATAGTTTTAATGTCTTCACTATTATTCTACAATGTAGAAAATAGTACAAATAAAGAAAAACCCTTAATTAAATGAGTAGCTGTGTCCAAACTTTTGACGGGTACTGTGTATGTATATATATATTTATCAGTGGAGGATGCTAGGGGGAGGACGTCTCATAATTATGGCTGGAATTGAATAAATGGAATGGCATCAAACTCATGGAAACCATGTGCTTGATGTATTTGCCAAACTTCCACGTTTCCACTCCAGCCATTACCACGAGTCAGTCCTCCCCAATAAAGGTGCCACCAACCTCCTGTGGTATATATATATATATATATATATATGAGTATGTGGGTCCATACTTTTTACTGGTACTGAACATAGTTACTAACTACCCCCCCATCCCCATCCCCCCTCCCTCCCGATATAAGCAGTTATTAATAGAATGAATAACATTCTAACAACCACCAAAACCATGGATAATGTCAGATCTATTGCAACAATGCATCGTAAATAATAGTTCGCCACAAGGGCTTTGTTTTGTTTGTTTTGAATGCATCTGTATAGGCTGTGAGGCTCGAGTCATGTGACTGTGACGTATTCCTTCGGGCTACTGTATATTGACCAGTGACATAAACGCTGTTGGCAGTGCAGAAAAGACGAGAGAAGGTTGCTGGAGCTGTTCGGGAGATTTTATTGTTTGCATTTGAACTAAAAAGGCTTTTCGGCTAAGATATCTGTTTCCAACTTCAGCTACAGTGATAGCTAAGTTTGGAAAGGAGAAAGGGGAGCTTTGGCGTGCGTTTGCCGAACATTTTATGCACAGAGCGTCTCCCATCGATAGCCTTGCATTACGAAGATAAATAAATATTGGGCAAACGTTAATTATTTCCGGCAAAGTATTACAATGGATAACGCTGGATCTAAGAAACGTTGTTGTGGTAGGTCAATTTTATGTTTTCAGTTATTTTACAAGGACTCATTTAAATGGCATATTTGATCAATAAATTGTGGCTGCCGAATGTATTGACCACACAGGTGGCCATATGATATTAATAACAACGAGTCGTAAACATCCTTTTCCTTGCAGAATCTGTCCAGGAGTTCTTCACATCACCAAAGTTCCTGATTTACCTGGGACATGGCCTCTCGACATGGGTAAGTGAAACGAAGCCAAGATAAACCATTTAAAGTCAAATAAGGAGTAGGTAGGCCATCACCTTATTGCTCATGGTGGAGGGCCATTTGACAAAATGTTTTAGCCCATTTATGTTTAAGAATAGGTACACAATTGAAGGAGCTGTAGGCTTTTTCCCATCCAGTGGGGCGCATCTTGCGCGCGCTTAGTCTGGCTTGACAAAAATTGTTGCTAAAAAAATGGTTGATCGGTGGACCCATGGAGGGTTCGATATAGCGTGTAATAGTCCATGCATACAATAGTTGTTCTGTTATGGTATTTGTAAATCAGGTGCATGCGTTTGTTTAGGTAATGTTTATTTTGTGTAACAGTCCTTGGCAGTAGACCGTTATTAATTTATATAGGGTATGATCACTTTAGGCTCAGTTGCAAGGTCGGCATTATGGGCGAGTTTAGGGGGCCATACCGTACCTCCTTGTCCATCCTGATAAAACATTTAAATATTCATCATTTATTTGAGGAGTTGCGCGCCGACACAAAGACGCATCTGAGCGAGCGAAACGGGGCTCATCAGTCTCAGTATTTGTAGCCCCAGCCTGGTCTGATAGACTAGACACAACATAGTACATGTAAATACATCCCATACGAAACGTAACATATCATACTAAATGGAGTGTCTTGGATTTACGTACAAAATAATACGAAATGCTCTGAGAACAGCTTGGTATCATACTTATATGGCATGTCATACTTATTTTTGTCCAGACAGCATCAGATACATTGGCTACACATAGTTACACAGAGGGGAGCTGTTTCACTCGCTCGGATGCTTTCTCTGGTGACAGTTTCAGCCACTTGCGAGTTGAACAGGGATGAAATGCTGCCTTAGCGCGGGGAGCAGGGCAGCTGGTGTTCCCTCACTTTTTATCAATTTGAGAATACACGGAGCTGGTAAAAATATTTCTGGAGAATTAATTCAGATACATTCTAAATAAATTACATTTACACTGAACAAAAATATAAACGCAACAATTAATGATGTTACTGAGTTACAGTTCATATAATGAAATCAGTCAATTGAAATAAATTCATTAGGCCCTATTCTATGGATTTCATATGACTCGGGAGCCAGGCCCAGCCATTCAGAATGAGTTTTTCCCCCACAAAAGGGCTTTATTACAGACAGAAATACTCCTCAGATTCATCGGGTGTCCAGGTGGTTGATCTCAAACGATCCCGCAGGTGAAGAAGCCAGATGTGGAGGTCCTAAGCTGGCGTGGTTACACGTGGTTTGTGGTTGAGGCCGGTTGGACGTACTACTAAATTCTCTAAAATGGCGTTGGAGGCGGCATATGGTAGAGAAATTAACATTCATTTATCTGGCAAAAAAAAAGAAAAAAAAAGAAATGTATGCATTCACTACTGTAAGTCGCTCTGGATAAGAGCGTCTGCTAAATGAGTAAAATGTAAAATGTAAATGTATCCCAATTGCACGCTCCCTCAACTTGAGACATCTGTGGCATTGTGTTGTGTAACAAAACTGCACATTTTAGTGGCCTTTTAAGGTGCACCAGTGTAATGATCATGCTGTTTAATCAGCTTCTTGATATGCCACACCTGTCAGGTGGATGGATTATCTTGGCAAATGAGAAATGTTCACTAACAGGGATATAAACAAATTTGTGCTCAACATTTGAGAGAAATAAAAAAAAATTGCGTATGGAAAATGATGGGATCTTTTATTTCAGCTCATGAAACATGGGACCAACACTTTACATTTTTTTTTCAGTATAATTACCACAATAATTCCATGAAAACTTGACCACTTCGAGCTGTAACAAAAACAGCCACAGACAAAAAAAGACTACCAGGGGTTGCTAAACCGGCTGTCCTCAAAACAGTTTGGGCTCATGTATGACGGACTTGAACTCGCCCTGCTGTCTGTGTGCTTAGTTTACAGAAACGTACCACCTCTAATGCATATGCAGACAAACTGATCCACCGACGAAATCTAGGATCCAAATTCACCGCGTCTGCCTTGATGTTCATAAAACTCCACGGACCCACTCTTGCGCAGTGGGACCCAAAACGATATGGGACCACTTGGTTATGGTGATGTCCTTTTCAGGAAAAAAGACAAAACACATAAGAAATATCTTGCTGTGTTTTGTAAATGCAGATGTAAAATGCTTCCTATTGTAATTTTGGCATCTTGACAAATTTTGTGCTTCAGTTGCACTTCTCCACTTGGATGAGAATTAACGAACAAGCATTCTTTTCTCAGTGTAGCCAGCCAACTTTTCTCCAATAAAATGCAAGATTAATTTTAAGCAAAACATTAGGAAATGTAGCTGGCTACATTCTTTCTATGATGAACATTAGAAATATGATGACCATGCATAATTTTTAGCAAAAAAAGACCTTTCTTATTCTTTGTAAACTAATTTACTTGTGGCTGCCATCCAAATAGCGTTGCCCTTCTGAAAATGAAGCTATTTTCTGCCGAATGCGTTGCAATGTCTTTTCTGTGAAGGAAATCTATAGTTGCACATCCCTGCACGTCACTCTATTGAAGGATAAATAACACTGTTGACTTTCCTTATAAAACGCAACCCCTGTCAATACACAGCTGGACTCACCTGGTGCCTTCTTTCTCCCGCTGTACAAACAAACACGTGACTGGCTCATCTGTTCTGGGGAACTACAGTAAGCTTCATAATGTAAAATAATGTGGTGAAATGAAGAATGTGATCTGCAGGTATTGAAAAACCATCCCGTGGCTATTTACAAATACTCCAGTATACAGCATACTGCCCAAGCCTAGTACAGAAACAGATCCTCTCCACGTCACCTGGTAGGACCGGCCTGCTAAGTAGGATGCAATCCAAGAGTGTGCAGAGCCTGGGACGCCCAGCCCTGAGAGAGTGGAGAGGGGGAACTAATGGTTCACAGTGTCGAAGGCAGCGGGTAAATCTAGGAGGATGAGAACAGAGGAGCGAGAGTCGGCTTTGGCAGTGCGGAGAGCCTCCGCGACACAGAGGAGAGCGGTCTCGGCTGAGTGACCCGTCTTGAAGCCTGACTGGTTGGGGTCAAGAAGATTGTTCTGAGAGAGAGATAGTGAGAGAGTTGATCAGAGACAGCACGCTCAAGTGTTTTGGAAGAAAAGAAAGAAGGGATACAGGTATATAGTTTTGTAAGTGGTCAAGGCGCGCGATAGCTCTGTGTCAGTAGGACCAGTGGACACAATAGGCTGAGTGAGTGAGGACTGGATGTCGTCAACCTACTGTTCAAAGTGGTAGACAAAGTTGTCCGCAGAGAGGAAGGAATGAGGGGGAGGGGTGGAGGATTAAGGAGGGAGGAGAAGGTGGAAAAGAGTTTCCTAGGGTTAGCGGTAGAAGCTTGACATTTAGAGTGATAGAAAGTGACCTTAGCAGCGGATACAGAGGAAGGCCTACAAGAAAGGCTAACATTTTGTTAACACCATCTGCTTTAATTCGCTCACAAAACAGTAATTCAAGAAGATCTAAATGCATATTCCCATTAAACTGATTGAGATCAAATGATTGGCATGCAGTTTGGACATTTCACCGGTAAAACGTGATGAATTGTCCTTCGCAATTGACAGTGATAACTGATGATGGCCTATTTTAAAATTAGGTAGGCTATGCCTAACTTGGTGTTTGAGGGTATTAAAAATATAAACATTTTCTTGAGATAATATGTGTGGGCATAGGCAGACGTTCCAATTGGACGATGCATTTTACGCATAGGCCTATTCTACAATGATATTGAACAGGTTACATCTGTCGATACAAACTCTGATTGTGAAATGATGAAGTCATTTAAAACAAAGTGTTCTTGCCACATTTAAAAAGTAATATTTTTTGACAGTTAAATTACCTGTATTTACTATAAAAAACCCTTTTTTTTAAAAATGTGCCCCCTACTGAAATCAAATGCCCATCCAACTGATTCGTTCTGGCACCGGCCCTGCTTAGTAGTAGACAAGGATAATGTTTCTGCAAGCATCATTCATCAGCTATAGCCTAGTGTGCCGTGCATTTTAACAGCTGGCTGAAACGACAAAAGTTAACATGCGTGTCTTTGTAGGGCGATCGTATGTGGAACTTTGCTGTAGCCGTATTTCTGGTGGGGCTGTATGGCAACAGCCTTCTGCTCACGGCTGTGTACGGACTGGTGGTGGCGGGGTCAGTGCTGCTCCTTGGAGCCATTATCGGTGACTGGGTTGACAAAAACCCAAGACTCAAAGGTATGCAGCCATAATTAGGCCTACTTTAAAGTCAGTGTTTCTGAACAGAACTGAATACACTGAACAGGAATGAACAATATACATAGACAAAACATTACTTGATCATTCATTTTAATTGCTTGGGATTAGAGTTTTTGGGGAATGGGTTAATTTAGATGGAAATTGGCATAATTCTCTATTCGAGACCATTCAATGAACCCATTGTGTCTTGAGGGAAGTCTCCAATTAAGTGATTTACTCAGACATAAATACATTGTTTGTGACTATGTCTCTAATGCTTATCCTCCCATTGATAGTGGCCCAGACTTCGCTGGTTGTCCAGAACTTTGCCGTCATACTGTGTGGGATCCTCTTGATGGTGGTTTTCCAGCTCAAAGAACAGATTGCAGAGTTATACAATGGATGGATTCTGGTAAGATTGCATTTCCTAGACTTTTCATACTGTCATGATCATTAAGTGGTCATTTGCAGCGAAAGCATTTTACCCATTTGACAAGTACGATGTTCTAACCTAAGTCTACTATGATGTGAAATTCAAGTGTGTCATTTCAACAACCTTTACATATCAGTTCAGCTTCTGGACAGTAGCCTAGCCTACACATTGAACAAGGCAACAGTAAACATGTCGTCCCCCATGAATGATGCAGCGCCCCCTCCTTGGGCCAATTAGTCATTTTATTCAAATTTACTTTATGTGGTTTAATGCAAAAGAGAAAAAAAACATTGTCAACATCAGACTGGCTGTGTTTCTGTATAAGTTATATCTCTTGAAAACTTGATTGCTGACATGCAAAACATTTTGGGACTATATCAACAATGGACTAATGAAACAAATACCAAAATAGTTTTCCTTTAATTGTCAACTGTATCTGTATGGAATTACAGTGCCTGTATATATAGTCTACACGCCTTTTAAAAGTATTCACCTTTTGTGAATGGGCAGAGTTTAAAGAGCCTTATGGGAGACTTGTTTCTCATGAGGAGATGCATGTATGTACAGATTGTTTTCTTCTATAGAAACCGACAGTCCTTATTATTTAAAAAAAAAAAAAAATTGCATTCTGCCAACAGAGTAAATAGACCAGTAGCTTATATAAAATATTTGACAGTTTAGGTAAGCTACAGTGTTGGTCTGCAGTAGGTGTGCGACATCATTGTACTATTTAATCTCAGAGCCTACACCAAGGCAGAACAAAGAAACCCACTAATCTATTGATAAATAAAAAATGTAACAACAATTTGTCTTTTGCATAGAAGTGTGGGCGGTAGCATTCATTCGCACACCGTTTTATACGACCTGTCTGATTTATAACGGGAAACATCCGTATGTATGTCATGCAGCAAATTTGTAAATCTCAATTAAAAAAATCACGTACGCAGACTTTTCAGAAGTGGCGCACGCAGAAATGTAGTGTGAAATGTACGCAACTGTTATAAATGAGGCCCCAGGAGATATGCTTGTTGAAAGTTTGGTGGGGGACAAAAAGTCTCCATTTGCGGGAAACGTAATGGGCTCAGCTTATAGGTCCTTATGGGAAATGTGTTGCTCGTGAGGAGATGCATATATGCACAAAATGTCACGACTGTAGCTCAAACGGGACATGAGATATGCTTGTTCAAAGTTAGGAATATCCGTTGATTACTATAGCACCTTGTTTTTATGGTTGATAGAAGAAGACTGTTGCAATAGCGAATGTTACAATCTGCTGGCTGCTACACTATCAGGATCATGAACAAAGTGTCTCTCACGTGGTGTAGTCAGTGTATTGTTGGACAAATCGTGCATTTGTGAAGGGGCCTTTGGATTTTAAGGTGGGGGGGGCTGTGAGTTTTCTGAAGGTGGTGGTGAAACAGGAGATTGAGTGTCTTGTTCACGACTGTGTAGTCAGCAGGTTCTTCTAGGGCCGTCATGTGAGGGAGAGAAATGCTGCCTGGCCTGTTGAGCCACTCCATCTCTATTCCCCTGGTCAGAACAGCTGCAATTATAATGTACACAAAAAAAACAGCAGGCCTGTTTATTTCAGTCTCACGCTGGATTATGGTTGTAAGCCGTTTCTAGATTAAATGATATGCTTTGCTCATTGTTGTTGTTGTGTGTAAGAACACATGTCGAGGCCAACATTTCTATTGTAGAAAGTAAATTTGTACACCTTAAAAATGTTTTTATGTTTTGTTTTTACCAAAGCAAACAAAAATGTATAGTTTTCTTGGTTTTCAGACATGCTGCTATATCCTGGTCATCTCCATAGCCAACATTGCTAATTTGGCCAGTACTGCCATGTCAATTACCATCCAGAGAGACTGGGTGGTGGTTGTGGCTGGACAGGACAGCAGCAAGTTGGCAGGTCAGTCTCCATGGGAAACCAGCCCAAATCAATAGGGCTCATGTGAACGGACCTTTATCGCCTTGCAGTGGCGTGACCTTTGAACCCAATCACAGCTAAATCACTCATTTTTCTTTTAGAACTGTCCATTTCACCTTGGTTCACTAAAGCTATAAATCAGATATTTTGACAGTAAAAATGCAACACTTCCGCACAGATAATCTCAAAGGAATGAGGCCATACATGCCATAAAGACTAACAGTTCATGAATGACCAGAGCTGTGTGCTACATGTTGCTTGTCTGCACCAGTGAAGTCAATTAACCTGAAGTGTATTGCACTGTATAACCTTAAGGAAACCTATAAAAATCCCTGACATGAATTAGTGGAAAAACCATCAAATAAGACTTTGGCTGTGTGCTATCATGTCACAGTCACTTAAAGCAGCTTCTCTACTTAAAGCTGTCAATCAAGTCCTTTCAGATAAGGTCATAAGGAAAGCAGATACAAATTAGAAGCCATGTTTGACTCCTTGAACTTCTTCTGTCAGCAAATATTGTAATTCGGGGGAACGTGTAACTTAAGACAGGGTTCTAGGATGCCCTCTAGGATGCCCCAAACCCCAAAAATGTTCTGATTATTTTTCACAGTATTGAAAATCATACCGTCGTTATTTCAAAATACCCTGGTATACGGTATACCACCCAAGCTTAGACAGGGTAAAGTAAAATATGAATTTACGTTTCCTGTGGACAATGGACAGTAATGCAATTATGCTCTTCTTTTAATAGACATGAACGCCACAGTGCGGATCATCGACCAGCTGACCAACATCCTAGCTCCCATGTTGGTGGGCCAGATCATGGCTTTCGGCTCGAACTTCATTGGCTGCGGCTTTATTGCGGGCTGGAACCTGTGCTCTATGTGCCTTGAGTACGGTCTGCTATGGAAGGTCTACCAGAAAACCCCGGCACTGGCCTTGAAGGCTGGCAAAAAAGAAGATGACCAGGAACTGAAACAACTTAACTTCCCGAACGGTATGTTCTAGCCCTCAATGAACATCACTGACGGACATGTATTAATGTCAATGAACATAAGTCTTCTTGTAAGATCTTGCAATTTCTTTGGTCAAATATACATCCGTTGAGGTGGTTAGTTGGGCTGGCCCTCACTTAGATCTCATAATTGAGTATTTCTCTATCTGTGTACGGTCTTGTGGCCCCAAAACAGTCACTCATGTATGTCTGTTCTTCCTCCTGTGGTCTGTAGAGCTAGAAAACGGCAAGGGCACAGTAGAGGGCTCCCAGCTCATGAACGAGATGGCTGTCGTCAAGGCCGACTCTCCCAAGAAGACTAGCTGCTGCTACCAGATAACAGAGCCCCTGCGCACCATCCGCGACGGCTGGGTGGCCTACTACAACCAGTCCATCTTTTTCGCAGGCATGTCGCTGTCCTTCCTCTACATGACGGTGCTGGGATTTGACTGCATCACCACGGGCTACGCCTACACCCAGGGCCTCAACGGCTCTGTGCTCAGCCTGCTGATGGGTGCCTCAGCCGTGTCAGGCATCTGTGGCACGGTGGCCTTCACCTGGGTTCGCAAGAAGTGTGGCCTAATCCGCACAGGCTTCATCTCAGGTGTGGTGCAACTCTCCTGCCTAATTCTGTGCGTGGCGTCCGTCTTCGCACCGGGCAGCCCCTTCGATCTCAGCGTTTCGCCCTTCCAGGACATCTACAGCCACCTGACCGGAAACGGCGGCAACTTACCAGAGGCCGACCATCCGGCTAGCATGCTAAACATCGATGGTCTGCTGGTCAACGGTTCGACCGCACTGCCTGCTGAAGAACTGCCACCTCTGCAGTCCTACCTGTCAGTCAGCCTGCTGTTTTCAGGGGTTATTGCTGCTAGAATTGGTGAGTAACTCAAAAGTCCACACTGGGAAAAGTGCTGCTATGTCATGTGTTAACAGTTAGCGTATGAACTTTGTTATAAAAGGCAGGCACCAGCAGGGAGGGAAGTCGACTTCAGATCCGGTGTTAATGTCTCCACAGAGCAATATTGTCAACCTTTGATTCCAATATCAGCTGATAATTACAGTCATAGCGGTGATTGCCTGTTCCTATATCATTTTTATGTGGTCGTAAAAATGCCATTCTAAATGACTGCTGTGCTCATGTTTTCCCCTCTGCAGGTCTATGGTCCTTTGACTTGACCGTGACCCAGCTCATCCAAGAGAATGTGATCGAGTCGGAGAGGGGGGTGATTAATGGTGTCCAGAACTCCATGAACTACCTCCTGGACCTGTTGCACTTTATCATGGTGATTCTGGCGCCCAACCCTGAGGCCTTCGGCCTTCTCGTCATCCTCTCCGTCTCCTTCGTGGCCATGGGCCACATCATGTACTTCAGGTTTGCCTTCAAGAGCCTCGGGCGGCGCCTCTTCCTCTGCTGCTCGCCAGAGCAGAAGGCCCAGGCCCTCCCGGACTCTCCCTCCTCGCTTCCCACCACCGTGTAGCCCATTAAAGAGACGCTGTCCCTGCTAATAGCTCTACCTGCAGCCTGCGGGGCACACTATTGTCCACTCCTCCTCCTGCCCGCTAGCTATCAAACTAAACATGCTTGCGTCTAGCCCCCACAGCGCTAATGTATCTACTTTTGCACCTAACCCTAGCACGGGCTGTCCTTTGCCATTGTGATATAGCATTAGCCGTTTTGCGGAAGGGGGAAGAGCAGTGCGGCCACAGACACAGAAAAGCAGCCCCTCACAGACAAAAAGCTCAGCTTGAATGAGGCCTTATAGAAAAGGTGTCAAAAAATAAACATTGCTTCTCCCTACTTCCAATATTTCAATCTAGCTGTCTTGTTATTCAAGGGGCTGCAGCTAAAGCTACAGTAAATGAGAGAGGAAAAATGCAGGTATTTCTTGCAGTTACTACGGTTACAGCTGCATACTACTTAAGTATGTTCTGTGATTCTAGTGGTGTTTGCATCTCATTACAGCTCTGCATCAGCCGCGGGATTTTCATTTCCACATTTGTTTCTCAGTAGTTCATTGTTACTATAGCCATTCATGTTAGCATTTCAAACGTCTAAGTTACTTAAGCTTTAGTAATTAACAATGATTTAGATTACCGGTTTTACCAGTGAGAAACAGGTACTTACTTATTTTGCTTAACGAGCATGGGATAAAGTCTCTTTAATACATGGTTATAAGGGTTATGCAAATTATTTATTCAAGGAGTGCAGATACAGATAGATAGATAGATAGACTGAACAAAAATATAAACGCAACATGTAAAGTGTTGGTCCCATGTTTCATGAGCTGAAAAAAAATATCCCAGACATTTTCTATATGCACAAAAATGCACAAATTTGTTTTCATCCCTGTTAGTGAGCATTTCTCTTTTGCCAAGATAATCCATCCACCTGACAGTTGTGGCATATCAAGAAGCTGATTAAACAGCATGATCATTACACAGGTGCACCTTGTGCTTGGGACAATACAAGTCCACTCTAAAATGTGCAGTTTTGTCACAACACAATGCCACAGATGTCTCAAGTTTGGAGGGAGTGTGCAATTGCCATGCTGACTGCAGGAATGTCCACCAGAGCTGTTGTCAGATAATTTAATGTTAATTTCTCTACCATAAGCCGCCTTCAATGTTGTTTTAGAGAATATGGCAGTACGCCACAACCGCAGACCACGTGTAACCACGCCTGCCCAGGACCTCCACATCCGGCTTCTTCACTTGCGGGATCGTCAGAGGTGGTGAGGTGGGGTGCGGATGAGTATGTCTGTCTGTAATAAAGCCCTTTTGTGGAAAAACTAATTCTGATTGGCTGGCTCCCAAGTGGGTGGGCCTATGCGGGCCTATGCCCACTCATGGCTGTGCCCCTGCTCAGTTATGTGAAATAAATAGATTAGGGCCTAATAATTTTTTTTATTGACTGATTTCCTTCTATGAACCGTAACTCAGCAAAGTCTTTGAAATTGTTGCATGTTGCATTTATATTTTTGTTCTGTATACACACACACAGAGTACCAGTCAAAAGTTTAGACACAGTTACTCATTTAAGGGTTTTTCTTGATTTTTACTATTTTCTACATTGTAGAATAATAGTGAAGAAATCAAAGTTATGAAATAACACATATGGAATCATGTAGTAACCAAAGAAGTGTTAAACAAATCAAAATATATTTTAGATTTTAGATTCTTCAAAGTAGCCACCCATCACGTTGATGACAGCTTCGCACACTCTTGGCATTCTCTCAACCAGCTTCACCTGGAATGCTTTTCCAACAGTCTTGAAGGAGTTCCCACATATGCTGCGCACTTCCTTCACTCATCCCAAACCATCTCAACTGGGTTGAGGTCAGGTGATTGTGGGGGCCAAGTCATCTGATGCAGCACTCCATCACTCTCCTTCTTGGTCAAATAGCCCTTACACAGCCTGGAGGTGTGTTCTGGGTCAATGATAGTCTCACTAAGCGCAAACCAGATGGCATGGCGTATCGCTACCGAATGCTGTTAAGTGTGCCTTGAATTCTAAATAAATCACAGACAGTGTCACCAGCTAAGCACCATCACACCTCCTCCTCCATGCTTCACGGTGGGAACCACACATACAGAGATCATCCATTCACCTACTCTGCGTCTCACAAAGACACGGCGGTTGGAACCAAAAATCTCAAATTTGGACAGATTTCCACTGGTCTAATGTTCATTGCTCGTGTTTCTTGGCCCAAGCAAGTTTTATTGGTGTCCTTTAGTAGGGGTTTCTTTGCAGAAATTCAACCATGAAGGCCTGATTCATGTAGTCTCCTTTGAACAGTTGATGTTGAGATGTGTCTGTTGAACTCTGTGAAGCATTTATTTGGTCTCCAATCTGAGACTGGTAGCTCTAATGAACTTATCCTCTGCAGCAGAGGTAACTCTGGGTCTTCCTTTCCTGTGGCGGTCCTCATGAGAGACAGTTTCATCAAAGCGCTTGATGGTGTTTGCGACTGCTCTTGAAGAAACTTTCAAAGTTCTTGAAATTTTCCAGATTGACTGACCTTCATGGCTCAAAGTAATGATGGACAGTTATTTCTTTTTGCCTATTTAAGCTGTTCTTGCCATAATATGGACTTGGTTCTTTACCAAAAAGGGCTATCTTCTGTATACCACCCCTACCTTGTCACAACACAGCTGATTGGCTATAATACATTAAGGAAAGAAATTCCACAAATTAACTTTTAACAAGGCACACCTGTTAAGTGATGACCTGGCCTCCACAATGACCCGACCTCAACCCAATTTAGATGGTTTGGGATGAGTTGGACCGCAGAGTGAACCAAAAGAAGACAACAATTGCTCAGCATATGTGGGAACTCCTTCAAGACTGTTGGAAAAGCATTCCTCATGAAGCTGGTTGAGAGAATGCCAAGTGTGCAAAGCTGTCATCAAGGCAAAGGGTGGCTACTTTGAAGAATCTCAAATATAAAATATATTTTGATTTGTTTGACACTTTTTTGGCTACTACATGATTCCATATGTGTTATTTCATAGTTTTGATGTCTTCACTATTATTCTACAATGTAGAAAATAGTAAAAATAAAAACTCCTGGAATGAGTAGGTGTGCCAAAACCTTTGACTGGTACTGTATATATATATATATACTATTCTCAATGTATCATCAGTATTGTCTCTCAGCCATGGTGGTGCTGATATGCTAGTTATAGCGAACAACTAGAAAACTATGCATTCACATTAACAACGCTCTCAATGACCAAAGTGGACATTCTTATACAGCTTAAAAGGAAGTGAGGGTAAACCAGTTGTTTTCTCTATGAGCGTTCCAATTATTTTTTTGATGTGAAGTGAAAATGAAACTCGTATAGGCTCATTAACGCTTTTGTAGACACCTCGTGTACAGATCTCTAACCCCCTTGCAATTGTTATACTGTAGTTGTTTGTCATCATTGATTTATCTGTCTTCAAAGGTGATTTTTAATCGTGATTGTTACACAGGCACTTTAACTGATTCTACTATGTCCATAATAACGAAAACACCTTCAGGCATTGCTACTGCATTTTGCACAAAGCTGAGCTGAAGGACTTTGCATTTACTCATTACGCTAATCTTTGCCACAAATGCGCACACAGCACAATCCTAAACCCAGACACCAGGTGTGAGCATGGAAAACCATACCACCCTTTTTCCTGTGGGCGGCTTTCAAAATCCTGCCAAGTTTACCTCAGGTTTCCTTCTTCCCCGTCCAGCAGACCTCCCCACCAGTGTGTTCCTTTGCCACAGTAGAAAGTCATCATCTTCAGGTTGTCTTAGCTGGCCACTAACTGCAATTACACCAACCGTGCTGTAGCCAGGCAAAACTGTAGGTTTGTAGCTCTTGGAGCTCTCCAACACCACTGTGAAGGTTTGCAGAAGCTTTATGTTTAAAACATGCTTCGACTAGATGTAATACGCACAGACTTCATGGTTATTACGACTGCCTATGAAAACCATTGCTGACCTACGCCACAGAGGTGATTTGGTAATGAAAATATTATGTTTGGAGAGAATAGACACGGCACTTGAAGAGAACAGTGAGGCCTTTCTTTAGCCCTGGGCGGTTGGGCTAAAGGCTCCTGTAGGCTGATGTGGAGTCAGACAGGTCTGCAGGTTTGGGGAACTACAGCTGGTGTTCTATAGAGAAATGCCAGGAACTGAGCTCAATGTTAATGTTTGGCATGGATTACCCCCAAAATGTAAAGTAAGCACATTTTTCAGAACAGAGCATTTGTTCAGAACATTTATTCAGGAATATTTCATACAAGGCCATATCTTTTTCATAGAAGTAACAATAGCCGTCAATCAATACATACTGTACTGGATGTAAAATAATTTGTTTATGACATTATCAGATTATGTTGTCGTCTTTAAATGTTGGAAGTCTTTTTTTACAACTTTAAAATGTTTTTATATACTAGTGTTAACAGTTGATGCTAATTGAGAAGTTTTCTGAACAATTTGCTTGTGAAATTGTTCTCTGCCTCGTGTGTAGAAATCAATGCTGTCATGCATAAACCAAGAAAATCATGAGTACAACATGCCAATGGACCATACTATCTATAATCTTCCATCATTGTAAAATACATTAAAATCATTGTTTAATATAATCTTTGTTTAAATGTAATATGCAAGAATCACTTCACACTCCATTATAGTGGAGGACGTTATACAGCTTGTATTGCATGAGCTCTGAATTAAAAAGAAAATGTTTATACATTCTGTCTCGTTAGTGTTTTTTTTTATGAATCACAGGAACCCAAGTCATTGTACTGTACAAGAAGATGGCAGCCATTTTGAGAGGCTCCCTCAGTTGCTAGTCACCTGTTCTCGAGCCAGGCCACCACTGTTAATGGTCCTATTCCATAGAGGGGTTAGTCACAATTGTTTTGCCCCAGAAGACTGACTGAGCTGTATGATCTGGACCTCTGTGCTCAGGGGCAAAAGACAAAGAGTGACCTGGTTTCACACAACATGAGTGATAAGACTGTGGCCAGTAGGTGTTGGCTGACTTTCCCCAAATGCTCACAAGCTCTCCAAGAAGCCTGGTTCATTGTAGTGACACTCTCTCCCCCAACAGATACAAATTCTCTTGTTTTCTTTATATTTCCTGCTAACGGAACACTTGTCATTTCCGTGACCTATTACACACTGAGAATACCAGACATTAAGAACACTTGCCTAATATTGACACACTTTGCCTTATTGAACTGGAGGAACAGAAAAGAAATGTAAACTCTCTTTCGGTGCCTAGTCGAGGTATTTAGCTCATTCTTCCTCTTGAAGAACTGACCTAGGAACTGCAGTGCTTTCGAGAAAGTATTTACACCCTCTTGACTTTTTCCACATTTTGTTGTGTTACAGCCTGAATTTAAAATGGATTAAATTGGGATTGTTGGTCACTGGCCTACACACAACACCCCATAATGCCAAACTGGAATTATGTTTTTAGAATTATTTACTAATTAATGAAAAATGAACATCTGAAATGTCTTGAGTCGATAAGTATTCAACCCCTTCGTTGTGTCAAGCCTAAATAAGTTCAGGAGTAAAAATGTGCTTAACATGTCACATAAGTTGCACGGACTCACTATGTGTGCAATAATATTGTTTAACAGGATTTTTGAACGACAACCTCATCTCTGTACCCCACACATAATGGTCTATAAGGTCCCATCTGTCGAGCAGTGAACTTCAAACAGATTCAACCACAATGACCAGAGGTTTTTCAATGCCTTGCAAAGAAGTGAACCTATTGGTAGATGGGTAATAAATAAATAATTCATGAAATATCCCTTTGAGCACGGTGAAGTTATTAATTACACTTTGGATGGCGTATCAATACACCCAGTCACAACAAAGATACAGGCGTCCTTCCTAACTCAGTTGCCGGAGAGGAAGCAAACAACTCATGGATTTCACCGTGAGGCCAATGGTGACTTTAAAACAGTTACATGGCTGTGATAGGAAACTGAGGATGGATCAACAACATTGTAGTTACTCCACACTACTAAACTAATTGACAGAGTGAAAAGGAAGCCTGTACAGAATAAAAATATATTTCTAAACATGCATTTTGTTTGCAACAAGGCACTATAGAAATACTGCAAATAATTTGGCAAAGCAATTAAACTTTTTGTGCTTAATACAAATTATTATGTTTGGGGCAAATCCAATAACACACATTAATGAGTACCACTCTCCATATTTTCAAGCATAGTGGTGGCTGCATCATGTTATGGGTGTGCTTGTAATTGTTAAGGACTGGGGTGTTTTTCAAGATAAAAAATAAACTAAACTAAATGGAGCTAAGCACAGTCAAAATTATAGAGAAAAACCTGGTTTAGTCTGTTTTCCTCCAGACAAATGTACCTTTCAGCAGAACAATAACCTAAAACACAAGGCCAAATATACACTGGAGTTGCTTACCAAGATGACAGTGAATGTTCCTGAGTGGCCGAGTTAATGCAGGTATGAAGCAAGACTTGAAAATGGTTGTCTAGCGACGATCAACAACCAATTTGACAGAGCTTGAAGAATTTTGAAAATAATAATGGGCAAATGTTGTGTGCAAAGCTCTCAGAGACATACCCAGAAAGACTAACATATGTAATCGTTGCCAAAGGTTATTCTAACATGTATTGACTCAGGGTGTGAATACTTACAGTGCATTTGGAAGTATTCAGACCAGGCTTTTTCCACATTTTATTACGTTACAGCTTTATTCTAAAATGTATTACAATTGTTGTTTTCCTAATCAATCTACACAAAATACCACATAATGACAAAGCAAAAACTGTTTTTTGCAAATGTATAAAAAAACTGAAATATCACATTTACATACATATTCGAACCCTTTAATCAGTACTTTGTTGAAGCACCTTTAGCAGCGATTACAGCCTGGAGTCTTCTTGGGTAGGATGCTAAAAGCTTGGCACACCTGTATTTGGGGAATTTCTGCCATTCTTCTCTGCAGATCCTCTCAAGCTCTGTCAGGATGGATGGGGAGCGTCGCTGCACAGCTACTTTCAGGTCTCTCCAGAGATGTATGATCGGGTTCTAGCTGGGCCACTCAAGAACATTCAGAGACTTGTCCCGAAGCAACTCCTGCATTGTCTTGGCTGTGTGCTTAGGGTCTTTGTCCTGTTAGAAGGTGTACCTTCAACCCAGTGAAGTGTGGAGTAGGTTTTCATCAAGGATCTCTCTGTACTTTGCTCCTTTCATCTTTCCCTCGTAGTCTCCCAGTCTCTGCCACTGAAAAATATCCCCACAAAATGATGCTGCCAACACCACGCTTCACCGTAGAGATGGTGCCAGGTTTCCTCCAGACGTGACGCCTGGCATTCAAGCCAAAGAGTTCAATCTTGGTGTCATCAGACCAGAGAATGTTGTTTCTCATGGTCTGAGTCCTTCAGGTGCCTTTAGGCAAACTCCAAGCGGGCTGTCATGTGCCTTTTACTGTGGAGTGGCTTCCGTCTGGCCACTCTACCATCAAGGCCCGATTGGTAGAGTTCTGCGAGATGGTTGTCCTTCTGGAAGGTTCTCCCATCTCCACAGAGGAACTCTGGAGCTCATTCAGAGTGACCATCAGGTTCTTGGTCACCTCCCTGACCAAGGCCCTTCTCCCCCGATTGCTCAGTGTGGCTGGGCGGCCAGCTCTAGGAAGAATCTTGGCGGTTCCAAACTTCTTTCATTTAAGAATGGATGGAGGCCACTGTTCTTGGTGACCTTTTTTGTTGTTGGTACCTTTCCATAGACGTGTGCCTCGACACAATCCTGTCTCGGAGCTCTACAGACAATTCCTTGGACCTCATGGATTGGTTTTCGCTCTGACTTGCACTGTCAACTGTGGGACCTAATATAGACAGATGTGTGCCTTTCCAAATCATGTCCAATCCACTGAATTTAGGTGGCCTCCAATCCAGTTGTATAAACATCAAGGATGATCAATGGAAACAGGATGCACCTGAGCGCAATTGAGTCTCATAGCAAAGGGTCTGAATAATTATGTAAATAAGATGTTTATGTTTAAAAAAGATGTTTAAAAACCTGTTTTTGCTTGTCATTAAGGGGTGTTGTGTGTAGTTTGATTTTATACACACACATTTTAGAATAAGGCTGTAACGTAACAAAATGTGGAAAAAGTGACGGGGTCTGAATACTTCCCGAATGCACTAATTAGATATTTCTGGATGTATTTTAATACATTTGCAAAAAAAAAAAATTATGGGGTATTGTGTGTAGATGGGCGAGAAAATCTATTTAATCCATTTTGAATTCAGGCTGTAAATGTAAAATAAGTCAAGGGGTATGAATACTTTCTGAAGTCACCGTACATTTACAGTCATTTAGCAGGCACTTATAGGAGCAATTTGGGTTAAGTGCCTTGCTCTAGGGCACAGACCTTTCACAGTAGGCTCGGGGATTGGAATTAGCAACCGTTCTGCTCTTAACTGCTAGGCTACCAGACCCCCATGACATGTACATCCACCCATGATGGGTACATTAATGAAGGTACTGTATAGGTACTGTATAGGCAAACTGGAAAATGTATATGGCAGCAACCTTGACACACAGTATGAATACAATTGATTGCACTAGATGGACTTTGATAAGTGAATCACTCTGCAAAACAAACTACAGTACGGAGCTAGACATAATACAAAGTGATAGTTTTGTTTTAATCCAGCAAAACTGAAACATTATTGGGGCAATGCCAGAAACAAGCATGATACGGCACATTTGAAAACAGAAATATATTTTATTACATGAAAATACAGCCTTTGGAAAAGTGTGTGTGTTTGGGCTTAGTCAAGCTTAACAGTTCAGGAGGCTGCTGAGCCAGCTGTGGTCAAATGTTTTAACTTTCCTCAGTTCCCTCTCCTGGGCTTTGGTGAGAGATGGTGCCCCAAACTCCTCGGGTGTGCCCCATGCTGCCGATTCCCCCAGACGGGGGTCTGCTTCCCCTTCGGAGCTCTCTTCCTCTTTCTCTCTCTCCATTTCCTCTTCTTCATGTTCTTTTTCCTCTCTTCAGCAATTTACAAAAAAAACACGTGTAAGTGGGGGGCTTGTGACCAAACATGACTAAGCAAGTATTCCAAAATATTAAAACAGTCAACATAAAATTTGATTTCCCACAGTACTGTCTAGCATATGGAGGGAATTTTCTGACCCAAAGCGCATATCAGCCCGCTTTCTCAAGGAAGTGAGATGTAGCATTTGTTACTGCACCTACAGTGCCTTCGGAAAGTATTAAGACCCCTTGACTTTTCCACATTAAGACTAATGTAACATTCTAAAAAAATTACTAAAATCCTCAGCAATCTACACACAATATCCCATGATGACAAAGCGAAAAACAGGCTTAGAAATGTTTGCAAATTTATAAAAAATAAAGTATCTGTTTTATTTACATAAGTATTCAAACCCTTTGCTATGAGACTCAATTTAGCTCTGGTGCATCCTGTTTCCAGTGATCATCCTTGAGATGTTTCTATTCCACCTGTTGTAAATTCAATTGGAGATAATTTGGAAAGGCACAAACCTGTCTATATAAAAAGGTCCCACAGTTGACAGTGCATGTCAGAGCAAAAACCAAGACATGAGGTTGAAGGAATTGTCCATAGAACTCCGAGACAGGATTGTGTCGAGGCACAGATCTGGAGAAGGGTACCAAAACATTTCTGCAGCACTGAAGGTCCCTAAGGACACAGTCACCTCCATCATTCTTAAATGGAAGTTTGGACCCACCAAAACGCTTCCTAGAGCTGGCTGCCCGGCCAAACTGAGCAATAAATAAGGGGAGAAGGGCCTTGATCAGGGAGGTGACAAAGAACCCGATGGTCAATGACAGAGCTCCAAAGTTACTCTGTGGAGATGGGAGAACCTTCCAGAAGGACAACCATCTCTGCAGCACTCCACCAATCAGGCCTTTATGGTAGAGCGGCCAAACGGAAGCCACTCCTCAGTAAGGCACATGACAGATCTCAGATCATGAGAAACAAGATTATCTGGTCTGATGAAACCAAGATTGAACTATTTTGTCTGAATGCCAAGCATAATGTCTGGAAGAAACCTGGCACCATCCCTACGGTGAAGCATGGTGGTGGCAGCATCATGCTGTGGGGATGTTTTAAAGCAGCATGGACTGGGAGACTAGTCAGGATCAAAGGAAAGATGAATGGAGCAAAGTACAGAGAGATCCTTGATGAAAACCTGCTCCAGAGCGCTCAGGACCTCAGACTGGGGCGAAGATTCACCTTGCAACAGGACAACAACCCTAAGCACACAGCCAAGAAAATGGAGGATTGGCTTCGGGACAAGTCTCTGAATGTCCTTGAGTGGTGCAGCCAGAGCCCGGACTTGAACCTGATCGAATATCTCTGGAGAGACCTGAAAATCGCTGTGCAGCGACGCTCCCCATCCAACCTGACAGAGCTTGAGAGGATCTGCAGAAACTCCCCAAATACAGGTGTGCCAAGCTTGTAGGGTCATAGCCAAGAAGAATCAAGGCTGTATTCGCTGCCAAAGGTGCTACAACAAAGTACTGAGTAAAGGGTCTGAATACTTATGCAAGTGAGATATTTCCATTTTTAATAAAAAATGTTTTGCTTTGTCATTATGGGGTATTGTGCGTAGATTGTAGATACATTTTAGAACAAGGCTGTAACGTAACAAACTGTGGAAAAAGTCAAGGGGTCTGAATACTTTCCAAACGCACTGTATATAACCTTTTAGGTTTAAGATTATATTGACAGAACAAATTCTTACTTAAAAACAATGACCTGGGGGAGTCCACGAACTGAACTCTACCCACACACGCATACTTACATCCCGACACACACACACACACTGATAAAATGTGTACTGTTGGGGGTTACTCAAAGACTATGGATGGAAAACACCGTGCTAGGGTGTAAGGTCATCGTCACCATACTACTTTGACCTCTCCATTTTTTTCAGGGGAATGTAAATTAACCTATTCATTGTGATTCTATGTCAACATACTGTTTTAAAAAAAATGTTTTTTACTGTATGCCACAAACCATTATCTTGTCTGGAACAATAAACAAACTACTAGTTACTGGACTCACCTGGCAGAGGAGCTGGAGATGAGCAGGGAGCGGACAAACATGGCGCAGAGGAACGATGCTGAAGGCAGGACATGGGCTGGGGTGTGCAGCAGCTGAGGGAGAGAGAGCGAGAGAGGAGTGAGTTATGCAGAGGTCCTGATGCGTATTGCTCACTGACTATGCCCTTCAGGGCAATGCTCAATAACCTGGTCTAAAAAGTTAAGCTGGGTTCTTGAGAGAATCAAGTAAGTGTTCCCCGTTTACCTTTACAATGATTAGCCAATAAAACATTTATTAACTTTCTGATACATTCTGGGAATGTTTGCAGACCAATTCGTCTCACCTAGCATCTAAAGTGAGCTCAGTATATTCAGTAGTTCACTGCTTGGAAGTATACAAATACTTGGCACATGCATTATTTAAGCATTCTAGCAAAGCTAAACATGAACTTCGAGGACCAACACTGCAGAATGTAGAAACACAAGGCTTATTTACAGTTCAGCAAATTAACAGCCAGTGAACATTGCATGAATACACACACAAACACACCTCCTTGATGGCAATGGAGCCCTGTGGGAGCTGAGTCCTTTCTGCCATGGGATTGGTCAGCGCTTCCTGCTTGTCCAGTTGCTGCTGTCTGTGTTTCCCTAACAACAGGTAGAACGGCGTCACGGCAACACTGTCGTCTACCATGAGCTGAAAAACACCCCAAAAACAAAGAGTCAGAACTGACGCAGAGAATGCTATACATTGTCACAGAAAAAAAATGTAAATACTAAAATGAATGACAGTACGTTTTTCGCAACCGTTTTGGAACAAAGCGGGATTGTACCTGTTTACTGGATGCCAACAGTCTGTCCTCTTCAGTCTTGGTGCTAAAAGTCAACAAATCCTACAAATGGATGTCAGACAGAACCTCTGTGGTTAGTTACCTGCCAGTGGAATAAGAAGTCATACTCAAGCATGCTCCAACACCTCAGATTAACAGTTCCTTTACTTTCAATGTCATTTAGTAGTTTGGAGGAACTTCAAGGTTAGAAATGGAACAGAACATGTTGGGTGTCCAGTCCTTTCATTTACTAGCGGTGACAAAGGAAATATATATACCATGTGTTGGGTGAGGAAGTAGAGCTGGGATCTGTTCAGCCACTGGGTACGCTCCTCGCAGCTCTCCAGCATCTGGTCGCGCGGCGCGAAGACTGCATGCTGCACCTTGCCCGTGCACAAAGCCTTCTGGGAGTAGAGGGGCCGTGGCTCGCTGGGCTTGAACACAAACACTGGTGGGAGCAGAGGGCATATTGAGGAGTGAAGCCCATTTAGACTTGGTTGGGTCTACCGTACGGCAAGGCTACAGCACATATTATACAATACCTAAGGGGACCCTGCCATGTGCAATTGGCTACGCTTTGGGCCCTTGGAGTGGGTGTGGCAGAAGTAATCTAACCCAAATGAGGCAAAATAGTTATGTTGGTACTGGCAGCTAGAACCAGACACTAGGTAGCACTCACAGTCAGAGCTGCCAGATTGACTACAGAAGGCAGCCATGTTCTCAGACAGCGGGTCGGTCTGGAGCAGGCTTACGTCCATGGGGGTACTCCACTCCACTGAGAGAGAAGGAAAGAGAGAAACAAAATGTAGAAAGAGAAAAGTTTACGGATTGAACAGATTAGTTTTATTTTTTAGTCATGGATGTGTTGCTTATAGGACAGTTGCACACGAGCACACACGTCAGAGGGCCACTGTCTTACGTGAGCAGGTGAGGAGGTTCCAGCAGCAGAGTTGGTTCTTGGTGCTGGTCCCCAACAGGTACTTGGAACAGCTTAACCGTCCAAAACAAAGGTCCCTGTTGGATCAAAAGAGTCTTAACCTTCAAACCATGTCACCCGTCTCTTACCGTACTGTCAAAGTCCACCTGACCATACCACCACCCACCCTAAAAACATATTTCACAGGATTAGTGGCAAGAAGCTTTTCCACACCAGAGCTCCAACTACAAATGCAGTCACCTGAAATCATTTCAGTTCAGACCACATGTAAACACCAAACAGAAAAATCCATAGGTGGTTACACAACGGACTATGAGCAGCTGGAATAACAGTGCAGAGTCCCAGTGCTTGACTTCCACAGCCATCTGTACCAGCAATTGCCTACATCCCTCTGAGCACATACGAGGCAGAGATATCCCTATTCAGTGCTGTGAGAAAGTATTTGCCCCCTTTCTAATTCTCTACTTTTGCATACTGAATGTTATCAGATACATTTTGGCCCACTCTTCCATGCAGAACTTCTTTAACTCAGCAACATTTGTGGGTTTTCAAGCATAAACTGCTTGTTTCAAGTCCTGCCACATCATTTCAATTGGGATTAGGTCTTGACTGACTAGGCCATTCCAGAACTTCAAAATGGTGTTTTAGCCATTTTCAAAATCATGTAGACTTGTGTTTTCCATCATTGTCTTTCTGCATGACCCAGCTGCGCTTCAGCTTCAGCTCACAGACGGAAGGCCTGACATTCTCCTGTAGAATTCTCTGATACAGAGCAGAATTCAGGGTTCCTTCTATTAAGGCATGTCGTCCAAGTCCTGAGGAAGCAAAGCATCTCCAAAACATCACACTACCACCACAATGCAGAGAAGCAGAGCTGCCACAAGCATTTTGCTACACCTACAATAACATCTGCTAAACATGTGTATGTGAACAACAATTTTATTTGATGCTTGACTGTTGGTATAAGGTTCTTACTGTGGAACGCGGTGTTTTCGCCAGGCATAATGGGACCCATGTCATCCAAAAAGTTATACTTTTGACTCATCTGTCCATAGAACATTCTTCCAAGAGTCTTGATGATCAGCCAGTTGCTTTTTGGCAAACTTGAGTCAACTTTTTTGGAAGAGATGGGTCCCATTATGTCTGGCGAAAACCAAACACTGCATTCTACAGTACGAACCTCATAGCAACGGTCAAGCATGGTGGTGGTAGTGTGATGGTTTGGGGATGCTTTGCTACCTCAGGACTTGGACGACTTGCCTTAATAGAAGAAACAATGAGTTCCGCTCTGTATCAGAGAATTCCACAGGAGAATGTCAGGTCATCCAACAGTGAGCTGAAGCACAGCTGGGTAATGCAGCAAGACAATGATCCAAAACACACAATCAAGTCTACATGAAAATGGTTAAAAAGCAACAAATTTGAAGTTTTGGAATGGCCTAGTCAAAGTCCAGACCTAATCCCAATTGAGATTTAGTGTCAGGACTTGAAATTAACAGTTCATGCTTGAAAACCCACAAATGTCACAGAGTTAAAGAAGTTCTGTAAGCAAGAGTGGGCCAAAATTCCTCCACAGCAATGTGAGAGACTGATCAACATCTACAGGAAGCATTTGGTTGCAGTCATTGCAGCAAAAGGTTGCACAACCACTTATTGAGTGTAAGGGGGAAATTCACAGTGGAATAGGGTGTTGCATAACTTATTTAAATAAATAAATAAATACACTGAACAAAAATATAAACACAACATGTAAAGTGTTGGTCCCATGTTTCATGAGCTGAAAAACATCAACATTTTTCCATACGCACAATAAGCTTCTCAATTTTGGTTGCACAACTGTGTTTATATCCCTGTTAGTGAACATTTCTCCTTTGCCAAGATAATACATCCACCTGACAGGTGTGGCAAATCAAGAAGCTGATTAAACAGCATGATCATTACACAGATGCACCTTGCGCTGGGGACAATAAAAGGCCATTAAAATGTGCAGTTGTCACAACACAAGGCCACAGATGTTTCAAGTTGAGGGAGCGAGCAATTGGCATGCTGACTGCAGGAATGTCTATCAGAGCTGTTGCCAGAGAATGTATATTAATCTCTCTACCCTAAGCCGCCTCCAATATCATTTTAGAGAATTTGGCACTACGTCCAACCGGCCTCACAACCAGGTGTGCCCATGCCAAACTCATTCTGATTGGCTGGGCCTGGCTCCCAAGTGGGTGGGCCCACGCCCTCCCAGGCCCACCGGTGGCTGCGTTCCTGCCCAGTCATGTGAAATCCATAGATTAGGGCCTAATGAATTTAATTGACTGATTTCCTTATATGAACCGTAACTCAGTAAAATCGTTGCAATTGCTGTATGTTGCGTTTATATTTTTGTTCAGTATAAAATAAGTATCAATTTGTTTTGTTATTTGTAAACTCAGGTTCCCTTATCTAATATTAAGTTTTGGTTGAAGAGCTGATAATTCAGTATCAAAATTATGCAAAAATAGAGGAAATCAGAAAGGGAGCAAATTACATCCTCATTTTAGGTAAAAGATGTAAAAGAATTGAGAGTGATGTATAGTTGACTATCACTGTATGTAATGGCTTGGGGCCATTGTGAATACCAGAACTAAGACCAGTTTGTCGTCATTTTCAGGCTGCAGCTAAGAAGCTTTGGCATGCAATTGAATAAGACAACACACCAAATACAAATGGTTTGCACTCACTGACCTAAGGAGGGAGGGGGGGGCTGACTTGGCAAGATATTGTAGTAGAGGCTGACACTTAACGTTGCGCAGCAGATTCTGTCTCCCAAGTTGACATGGCTGGCCAATATAACTTCATTTTTTGTATGTTCCCGATCTGTTGCCATGAAGTGCACTCGTTTTGTGCAAATATTACAGACTTACAGTTCCTTCAGAAAGTATTCATACCCCTCAACTTATTCCACATTGTTGTTACAGCCTGAATTCAAAATGGATTAGATCTTTATTTTTTTTTCACCCATCTACACTCAATGGCCCATATTGAAAAAGTGAAAATATGTTTAGAAATCTTTGCACATTTATTGAAAATGAAATACAGAAATCTCATAAGTATTCACACCCGAGTCAATACATGTTGACATCCGTCTTTCGGATGGGACGTTAAACGGGTGTCCTGACTCTCTGAGGTCATTAAAGATCCCATTCCACTTATCGTAAGAGTAGGGGTGTTAACCCTGGTGTCCTGGCTAAATCATGGCCATCTAATCATCCCCAGCTTACAATTGGCTCATTCATCCCCCTCCTCTCCCCTGAAATTATTCCCCAGGTCGTTGCTGTAAATGAGAATGTGTTCTCAGTCAACTTACCTGGTAAAATAAAATAAAAATAAAATGTTACAAACACCCTTGGCAGCGATTACAGCTGTGTATGTCTTTCTGGCTATTGTACAATAATTGCACATTCTTTTCAAAATTCTTCAAGCTCTGTCAAGTTGGTTGTTAAACACTGCTAGACAGCCATTTTCAGCGAAGTCTTGCCATAGATTTTCTAGCCAATTTAAGTCAAAACTGTAACTAGGCCACATTCAATGTTGTCTTGGTAAGCAATTCCAGTGAATATTTACTCGTGTTCTAGGTTATTATCCTGCTAAAAGGGGAATGTCTCCCAGTGTTTGTTGGAAAGCAGACCATTTTTTTACTAGAAAACTCTAGAGTCCTTGCTGATGACAAGCATACCCATTACACGATGCAGCCACCATGCTTGAAAATCTGAAGAGTGAAACTCAGTGATGTGTTTTGTTAGATTTGCCCCAAACATAACACTTTTTATTCAGCACAAAAATCATTGCGTCGCCAATTTTATTTGCAGGTTTACACTTTAGTGCCTTGTTGCAAACAGGATGCATGTTCTAGAATATAAATATTATATACTTGCTTCCTTCTTTTCACTCTGTCAATTAGGTTAGTATTGTAGAGTAACTACAGTCGTGGCCAAAAGTTTTGACAATGACAAATATTAATTTTCACAAAGTCTGCTGCCTCAGTTTGTATGATGGCAATTTGCATATACTCCAGAATGTTATGAAGAGTGATCAGATGAATTGCAATTAATTGCAAAGTCCCTCTTTGCCATGCAAATGAACTGAATCCCCCAAAAACATTTCCGCTGCATTTCAGCCCTGCCACAAAAGGACCAGCTGACATCATGTCAGTGATTCTCTCGTTAACACTGGTGTGAGTGTTTACGAGGACAAGTCTGAAGATCACTCTGTCATGCTGATTGAGTTCGAATAACAGACTGGAAGCTTTAAAAGGAGGGTGGTGCTTGGAATCATTGTTCTTCCTCTGTCAACCATGGTTACCTGCCGCCATCATTGCTTTGCACAAAAAGGGCTTCACAGGCAAGGATATTGCTGCCAGTAAGATTGCACCTAAATCAACCATTTATCAGATCATCAAGAACTTCAAGGAGAGTGGTTCAATTGTTGTGAAGAAGGCTTCAGGGCGCCCAAGAAAGTCCAGCAAGCGCCAGGACCGTCTCCTAAAGTTGATTCAGCTGCGGGATCGGGGCACCACCAGTACAGAGCTTGCTCAGGAATGGCAGGGGGTGGGTGTGAGTGCATCTGCACGCACAGTGAGGCGAAGACTTTTGGAGGATGGCCTGGTGTCAAGACGGGCAGCAAAGAAGCCACTTCTCTCCAGGAAAAACATCAGGGACAGACGGATATTCTGCAAAAGGTACAGGGATTGGACTGCTGAGGACTGGGGTAAAGTCATTTTCTCTGATGAACCCCCTTTCCGATTGTTTGGGGCATCTGGAAAAAAGCTTGTCCGGAGAAGACAAGGTGAGCACTACCATGAGTCCTGTGTCATGCCAACAGTAAAGCATCCTGAGACCATTCATGTGTGGGGTTGCTTCTCAGCCAAGGGAGAGGGCTCACTCACAATTTTGCCTAAGAACACAGTCACAAATAAAGAATGGTACCAACACATCCCCCGAGAACAACTTCTCCCAACCATCCAGGAACAGTTTAGTGACAAACAATGCCTTTTCCAGCATGATGGAGCACCTTGCCATAAGGCAAAAGTGATAACTAAGTGGCTCGGAGAACAAAACATATTTTGGGTCCATGGCCAGGAAACTCCTCAGACCTTAATCCCATTGAGAACTTCTGGTCAATCCTCAAGAGGCAGGTGGACAAACAAAACCCCACAAATTCTGACAAACTCCAAGCATTGATTATGCAAGAATGGGCTGCCATCAGTCAGGATGTGGCCCAGAAGTTAATTGACAGCATGCCAGGGCGGATTGCAGAGGTCTTAAAAAAGAAGGGTCAACACTGCACATATTGACTCTTTGCATCAACTTCATGTAATTGTCAATAAAAGCCTTTGACACTTATGAAATGCTTATAATTATACTTCAGTATTCCATAGTAACATCTGACAAAAATATCTTAAGACCCTGAAGCAGCAGACTTTGTGAAAATGAGTATCTGTGTCATTCTCAAAACTTTTGGCCACGACTGTACAATGTTGATCCATCCTCAGTTTTTTCCCCATCGCCGCTGTTAAAAAAATCATTGGCCTCATGGTGAAATCCCTGAGCGTTTACCTTCCTCTCCGGCAACTGAGTTAGGAAGGACGCCTGTATCTTTGTAGTGACTTGGTGTATTTATATACCATCCAAAGTGTAATTAATAACTTCATCATGTTCAAAAGGATATCCAATATCATTTTTTTCTCTCTTTCTTTTACCCATTACCAATAGGTGCCCTTCTTTGCGAGGCATTGGAAAACATCCCTGGTCTTTGTGGTTGAATCTGTGTTCGAAATTCACTGCTCAACAGAGGGACCTTCATTTTATGCGTGGGGTAGGGATGAGGTAGTCATTCAAAAATCATGTTACACACTATTATTGCACACAGTGAGTCCATGCAACTTATTTGAGTTAAGCAAATGTGTACTCCTGAACTTTAGGCTTGCCATAAAGGGGTTAAATGCTTTGACTCAAGACATTTAACTGTCATTTGATTAAATTTGTAAACATTTCTAAAAACATAATTACACATGTGTGTAGGCCAGTGACAGAAAAATCGCAATTTAATCAATTTTAAATTCAGCCTTTAGCACAAAATGTGGAAATGGTAAAGGGGTATGAATACTTTCTGAAGGAACTGTAAGTACCACAGAGGGTGTTACACAAGTAAACAACGGAAATGTGAACCTAAGTTCATATCACGAGTCATAACGGTTGGTTTAACACTAGGAGAGTCAAGAGTTTAATTGACTCAAAATGGACTTAGTTTTTTAAGTCATGTCCTCGACTTTTCCTAAGTAAGTCTATATAACACATAGTCGTTGTTAGAATTGTAATATCACCAACAGAAAGTGTTATAAGCAGTTAAGAGGACATGTGATTTACAGCCAGTTATTTCACTGGTAGTCAGCCTGTCCAGCTGATGGCCCGTTGACACTAAACTAAATTTCACAGAGTTAGCCTACAGACAAGACTAAATTGACAATAGTCTAATGGGAAAGAATATATTCAGTTGTATATGAAGAATCTGATGAACAGCACAGCTTGGAATAGACATGAATTGCAGCAGCAAAAAGGGACATTATTCTACAGAGTCAAAAGCAGGTAAGACTATACTGTATCAGAAAGAGCAGGTTGTGCCATTTCTAAATCACCTCTCCTTGCCAAACAACTCTTACAAATGACCCCTTCAGCTCTATTTCAAAATCTAACTTTTTGGCAGAATTACCACGATTTCATGCGCTCCAGGTGTGCACTGCAACACTCCAAAGCATAGTAATATACTTGGACTCAGAATACACTATGCCACTCTGTCCTTTTGAAATGCATACTGTTCCTTAAGACTTGCCCTTAACGAATAAATAATGAATGAACTTTGCTATGGTGCTTATTTAATAGATTTTAACACTTGAATTGTGGCGTTTGTGTTTTTTTCATTTGTACATAAACCAATGAAAAATGCTAGTGGTCCAACGAGGCCTAGGCTTTTCTAGCGTTAGGCCATCTTGTTTGTTGACAGACTGCTATATCTGCTAACATTAGTTTTATGTTAGCAAAGTTGTTGAAACGTCTGCTCGTTTCAATGGTCGTGTGTGTTTGTGTATACTTGTATCAGTGTGTGAATGTTTGTAAGTGTGTGTGTGTGTGTGTGTGTGTGTTCTGACCTGATGGCCCCTGGGGGCTGGGACAGAGTGGTGAGTAGCTCCCAGGAAGCGGTGCTCCACACGGTCACCACCTCCTGGAAGCCCACGGCCAAAAGGGAGCCGTCAGCCGAGAAGGAGCAGCAACCGGGCTTCAGGAGATGATACCCACCCACAAAGTCACATGCCCAGAAGCCCTCTGCTGGTCGTCATACGCATACAGAGAAAGGAAAAGCCAGGGAGAACGTTAGAGCACCAGTTTGATTTGGCTCATTGGTACCTTGATTTGGCAAATCATGTGTCAGTGAACCATAACTAGCAGGTCTCAAAGACCTATTATATAGGAAGACTTGTCAAATCCTGGCCATCAGGCTCAACAATCCAAACCAAAACCCATAGAAAGAACCACCTCGTGACCACTTACCCTTGGTGTCTGAGTGGTCTGCCAGCAGCCAGGCTTTGAAGTGGCCGTCGAGGCTAGTGGTCACCAGCATGGTGGTCTCTGGGGAGGGGCTGAAAAACATGGCTGTAATCCGGTCCTCGTGGGGAGCTGTCACCGTGGTGTTCAGCACAAAACTACAGAGGGGGACGAGGTAGGGTGGAGAGTGGGTGAAAGATGGAAACCACATACTTAAACATATCACAAATGGAGCAGCGTTACAGCCAAATGTGTGAACAGCAATAACTAAAGGACTTGTTATTGATGAGCATGAAAACAATGCCACAACATGTTAATATGAAGACATGTACAACATGCAACCAGGCTTATAAATAAATAGTACCCCTGAGTTAGCTTGTCGTACTCCCACAGCTTCAAATTGATCTCCAGCTCAGCGCCTTTTTTTCTCCTCTCGTCCACGGTAGCAAGCCAGTCGCCGCGGGCGTCGAATGCCGCTTTGACCACCTCAAACTGGTCCAGACCCTCCTCGTGGATATACTCCTGCTGTACTATGTCCAACTGAAGGTAGAAGAGAAATAGTCAAATCATTTTCATTAACTTACTCAAGAGTTCATTCATTATCAAATAGTTACATTTTTTGTTCATGACAAATGAGCGAAGCCAGACCTTCAAGACTCAGGCCATAGAAATAAAATGATATAAATATCCATTCTAGTCATTCCGTTTCTACAAGTCATGTGACAAAAGTTCAAGGACATTCCTAGGTAGCTGCCTGGCCCAAGTTTACAAGGACAGTGTTTGGTGGTTTTTAAATTGACAGTTCCTGTAGATAAAAAGGCGTGCTTACGTTGTAGAGTTGCTTGTCGCGGTGGAGAGAGTAGAACTGCAGGTGCCCAGGTTTCCCGTTGAGCACCAAAGCTTTACTGCGCGGGTCGATAATTAGGTTTGTCCACACACCATCGCCTTTAACCAGCCCCTGGATGACGGCCGACACTTTGACACAGCTCTGAATGATTGTGATCTCTTGAGAGGGGGACCCGAGAAAAGGGGAGGGAAAAACCCCCAGAAAGGGTTAGGTCTACAGATTGAATATTCCTAGCAGTTGACAAAAGGAACATACATAGAATGAATACATATGGCCACTGTCCCTTGTAAATGTGAGACTTAGGACTCTGAACAGATTTAAGCATCCTTCCTTGAAGAATCACTGATCTAACGTGATTGGATAGGTGCAAGCATAGCTTCGGCACACAGCAATGACCAATCCAGTCATGTCAGATCAGTGATTAGTTCAAGGGAGGGAGGAGAGATGAACCGTGAAATTCTTGTAACAGGCTGTAATAGTCCTTACTGTTGTCAGAGTGTGAGGTGCAGAACAAGGAACCGTCAGGTGACACGGCCAAGTGTGTGATGGCGGCGCCCAGGCGCGGCAAGAAGTCTTTCTGGTTCTCCTGTGTGTAATGCCAATGGACCAGCACGGACTCTATGCCCCCACTCAGAAGATTAGTGCCTACAGAAAAGGAAGAAAAGAGTCACGCCACTGGTCAGAATCCTTCCACCATGAAAACAGTTGGCACAGAGCAGTGGTCCCCAACCACATTCAGCCGCGGGAAGATTTTTTCTTGAGTGAATGGTCGGGGGCGCGGAACGTCATGAATAACTTGTACACTCCAAATTTGATCGCAATTATGACAAAAACAAATCATTTCAAACCTTGATTACATTGGGATACGAACGCATATAACAATTTGTATAGCGCTTTCATTTGTTCTCAAAATATATACATTTAGAATCAAGGCAGGTAAAATAGCGGGCTAGGCACTAAATACATTTTAGATTGGGAATAGGAAAGAGTATATAGAAGTGGGTTAAGGCCATTTAAAAAATTCTGAGTGATCGAGTGGCTCTCAGATGGTCAGGGAGAGCATTTCATAGGAGGCACATAGTTCAGAGACGTGTCTTGGGGACTTGAAGCAGTAGGGAGTGGCTAGAATGCCTCCATTATGTGTCAGAATACTTAGGAACAGATTTCCTAAATTAAAATCACTTTCAGCTCATTTCCTGCTGATTTTAGTCTTATGTCCATCAACGAAATATGTATGCATGCATGCATGCATGCATGCATGCATGCATGTATAAGTATTCAGAACCCTTCCCTTTTTCCCAAATGTTGTTAGCCTTATTCTAAAATGTATGAAATTACATTTTTTCAATCAATCTACACACAATACCCCATAATGACAAATCAAAAACAGGTTAAGAAATCTGTGCAAATGTATAAAAAAAACGAACATTTTATTTACATATGTATTCAGACCCTTTGCTGAGACAAAATTGAGCTCAGGTGCATCCTGTTTCCATTGATCATCCTTGAGATGTTTCTACAACTTGATTGGAGTCCACCTGTGGTAAATTGAAATGATTGGACATGATTTGTAAAAAAGGCACACACCGGTCTATATAAAAAGGTCCCACAGTTGACAGTGCATGTCAGAGCAAAAACCAAACCATGAGGTCGAAGGAATTGTCCGTAGAGCTTCGAGACAGGATTGTGTCGAGGCACACGTCTAGGGAACGGTACCAAAACATTACTGCAGCATTGAAGGTCCGCAAGAACAGTGGCCTCCATCATTCTTAAAAATGGAAGAAGTTTGGAACCACCAAGACTTCCTAAAGCTGGCAGCACGGGCCAAACTAAGCAATCAGGGGAGAAAAGGCCTTGGTCAGGGAGTTTGCAAAAAGGCACCTTAAAGGACTTGCAGACCATGAAACAAGATTTTCTGGTCTGATGAAACCAAGATTGAACTCTTTGGCCTGAATGCCAAGCGCCACATCTGGAGGAAAACAGGCATCGCTCAGCTGGCCAATACCATCCCTACGATGAAGCATGGTGGCAGCATCATGCTGTGGGGATGTTTTTCAGCGAAAGGGAGACTAGTCAGGATCGAGGGAAAGATGAACAGAGCAAAGTACACAGAGATCCTTGATGAAAAGCGCTCTGGAGCAGGTTAGGACCTCAGACTGGGGCGAAGGTTCATCTTGCAACAGGACAACAACCCTAAGCAAACAGCCAAGAAAATGCAGGATGTCCTAGAGTGGCCCAGCCAGAGCCTGGACTTGAACCTGCTCAAAACATCTCTGGAGAGACCTGAAAATAGCTGTGCATCAACGCTCCCCATGTAACCTGACAGAGTTTGAGAGGATCTGCAGAGAGGAATGGGAGAAACTCCCCAAATACAGTTGTGCCAAGCTTGTAAGTGCTTCAACAAAGTGCAGAGTAAAGGGTCTGAATACTAATGTAATTGAATACACCATAGGTGGACTCCAAGTTGTAGAAACAGCTCAATGATGATCAATGGAAACAGGAAGCACCGGAGCTCAATTTTGAGTCTCATAGCAAAGGGTCTGAATACTTATTTACATAAGGTATGTTTTTATTATTAAAACATTTGCAAACATTTCTAAAAACCTGTTTTTGCTTTGTCATTATGGGGTATTGTGTGTAGCTTGAGGGGGGAAAAAAATAATGTAATCCATTTTAGAATACGGCTGTAATGTAACAAAATGTGGAAAAAGGGAATGGTCTGAATACTTTCCAAATGCACTGTGTGCACACACAGTACCAGTCAAAAGTTTGGACACCTACTCATTCAAGGATTTCTTTATTTTTACTATTTTCTACATTGTAGAACAGTGAAGACATCAAAACTATGGAATCATGTAGTAAACAAAAGTGTTAAATCAAAATATTTGAGATTCTTCAAAGTAGCCACCATTTGCCTTGACAGCTTTGCACACTCTTGGCATTCTCTCAACCAGCTTCATGAGGTAGTCACCTGCCTTGTTAAAATTACATTTGTGGAATATCTTTACTTCTTAATGCGTTTGAGCCTATCAGTAGTGTTGTGACAAGGTAGGGGTGGCATACAGAAGATAGCCCTATTTGGTAAAGAACCAAGTCCATATAATGGCAAGAACAGCTCAAATAAGCAAAGAGAAACGACAGTCTATCATTACTTAAAGACATGAAGGCCAGTCAATCTGGAAAATGTCAAGAACGTTCAAGAGTGCAGTCGCAATAACCATCAAGTGCTATGATGAAACTGTCTCTCATGAGGACCACCACAGGAAAGGCGGAGACCCGGAGTTACCTCTGCAGAGGATAAGTTAATTAGAGTTAACTGCACCTCAGATTGGAGCCCAAATAAATGCGTCAGAGTTCAAGTAACAGTCACATCTCAACATCAACTGCTCAGAGGAGACCGTGAAATCAGGCCTTCATGGTTGAATTATAGTGATGCACCAATATGACATTTTTGGCTGATACCGATATCCAATATTTTCCTTGCCCAAAAAAAACGATACCAATATTTAACATTTTAGTACAGTTAAATAGTTAACACACGGACGCAACGGTCTAAGGCACTGCATCTCAGTGCAAGAGACGTCACTATAGTACCTGGTTCGAATCCAGGCTGTATCACATCCAGCCGTGATTGGTAGTCCCATAGGGCGGCGCACAATTGGCCCAGCATTGTCTGGGTTAGGCCGTCATTGTAAATAAGAATTTGTTCTTAACGGACTTGCCTAGTTTAAATAAAGGTCACACACTGACCAAAAACATATTTGTTGGCATTTACGTACGTCCCCATTACCAGTAAAACATAATCAAAGAATTAGGTTTTCATTTACAGATGAAGTCGGAAGTTTACATACACCTTAGCCAAATACATTTAAACTCAGTTTTTCACAATTCCTGACATTTAATCCTAGTAAAAATTCCCTGTCTTAGGTCAGAAGGACCATCACTTCATTTTAAGAATGTGAAGTGTCAGAATAATAGTAGAGAATGATTTATTTCAGCTTTTACTTCTTTTCATCACATTCCCAGTGGGTCAGAAGTTTACATGCTACCAAACACTAATTTAGTGTATTGCCTTTAAATTGTTTAACATGGGTCAAACGTTTTGGGTAGCCTTCCACAAGCTTCTCACAATAAGTTGGGTGAATTTTGGCCCATTCCTCCTGACAGAGCTGGTGTAACTGAGTCAGGTTTGTAGGCCTCCTTGCTCGCACACACTTTTACTGTTCTGCCACAAATTTTCTATGGGATTGAGGTCAGGGCTTTGTGATGGCCACTCCAATACCTTGACTTTGTTGTCCTTAAGCCATTTTGCCACAACTTTGGAAGTATGCTTGGGGTCATTGTCCATTTGGAAGACCCATTTGCGAACAAGCTTTAACTTCCTGACTGATGTCTTGAGATGTTGCTTCAATATATCCACATAATTTTCCTCCTTCATGATGCCATCTGTTTTGTGAAGTGCACAAGTCCCTCCTGCAGCAAAGCACCCCCACAACATGATGCAGCCACCCCCATGCTTCACGGTTGGGATGGTGTTCTTCGGCTTGCAAGCTTCCCCCTTTTTCCGCCAAAAATAATGATGGTCATTATGGCCAAACAGTTCTATTTTGTTTCATCAGACCAGAGGACATTGCTCCAAAAAGTATGATCTTTGTCCCCATGTGCAGTTGCAAACCGTAGTCTGGCTTTTTATGGCGGTTTTGGAGCAGTGGCTTCTTTCTTGCTGAGCGGCCTTTCAGGTTATGTCAATATAGGATTAGTTTTACTGTGGATAAAGATACTTTTGTACCCGTTTCCTCCAGCATCTTCACAAGGTCCTTTGCTGTTGTTCTGGGATTGATTTGCACTTTTTGCACCAAAGAACGTTCATCTCTAGGAGACAGAACACGTCTCCTTCCTGACCGGTATGACGGCTGTGTGGTCCCATGGTGTTTATACTTGCGTAACATTGTTTGTACAGATGGCTGATTTCTTTTGATTTTCCCATGATGTCAAGCATTGAGGCACTGAGTTGGAAGGTAGGCCTTGAAATACATCCACAGGTACACCTCCAATTGACTCAAATGATGTCAATTAGCCTATAAAGCCATGACATCATTTTCTGGAATTTTCCAAGCTGTTTAAAGGCAGTCACCTTAGTGTATGTAAATTTCTGACCCACTGGAATTGTGATACAGTGAATTATAAGTGAAATAATCTGTCTAAACAATTGTTGGAAAGATTACTTGTGTCATGCACAAAGTAGATGTCATAAACGACTTGCCAAAACTATAGTTTGTTAACAAGAAATGTGTGGAGTGGTTGAAAAATGAGTTTTAAATGACTCCAACCTAAGTGTTGTAAACTTTCGACTTCAACTGTATGTAATATTATATATATATATTTTTTTTTGCTCATTAGACTTGAGGGGGCAAATAAAATCACCCGCCACCTATTGGGGAACCCTGGCATAGAGTGATCAGAGATGATATGTCTAGGTATAATTCAACAGTTATGGGTTCAGTGGTTATATTACCTTCTGGGGTGAAGCACAGTGTGTTGACAGCACCGTGGTGCCAGTGCAAGGTGGAGTATGTGTACTCCTTCTTCTGGTTGAAGTTTCTCCTATGAAGACAGGGAAAGAACATTGACTGTGAGTGATGCCAATCAAGCGTTTCCCCTAGATTTGGTCTTTGGTGAGGCCATGTTTGGGCATGGTCTCTAAGTTCTTCGAGCATCACTCACCACATGCGAATCTTGCCATCTGCGTGACCTGTGGCAATACAGTCCTCTTTAGGGTGGCACGAAACACAGGTGAAGGCATTCTTGGCCCCTTTCTTCATCCCTGGCTTCAGGGAAAACCTGTGGGGCACAGAAACAAACAATACAATTGAATGAGAACTATGACAAAGTCATGAGCAATGTTATTTGGGCAATGTCAAATATGGACAATGTCAAAAATACTGTAATGTAATGAATCCTTATGATGCTTATTAGTTCCCTTTTACAGATAAGGGGTAGCTCAAAATAATGGAGAGGGCTGGCTGAACTCGCACTCCTGACTACAGACAAGCAGAAAGGCCACTCATCCAACAGATAACCTGCCGTTCAGTGTGGTTGGACTTGTGTTGCTCAAACACTAGCCAGAGAGACAAAACCACAAATTACCATTCATGCCTACTGTCATTGAAGGGGACAGCCTCCTGATGTGCGAGAATGGTGTTTACCTGTAGGACTTCTGCTTTTTGAAGAAAAATACCTCGAGCTGTAAACCTTTGACAGCAGCTATGTATTCACCCTGTGAGAAAGAGTGGATGAAGAAACAAGGAGGTGAATTATATTCATTAGTGCACATTGTTGTAAATGGTGTTCAGGGGGGTCCCTCCCAGTTTCAGCCTGTTTGTTTGCTAGGAGTACACCCAAGGTTTCAAGTAAAAACCTGGCGTCAATATTGAAGGTGATAATAAAACATGCCATGCCTTTTGCTAAAATCAACAATGTGCAAACTATGACAAGAGTGTGCATAAAGATTGTTGTAACGTCTCCTGCAAAAGCAATCATTATGGTTTAAGTGTTACCCTTGGCTAAGTCGTTTGCTGCCAGAGACTTGTTCGCTACTGGAGTACCTGGTACATGAAGTATAGGCCTATTACATGTACCTCTCTGCCAAAGGAGGCAGCCCCAGGGTGGGGGCTGACATCACAGAGCACGATCGACAGCTCTCGTGCTTCCACTTCCTGGTCCCCACTGCGGGGCAGATGAACAGCCACCAGCTGGAACAGCTCTGAAGACACACCACATATGGGTCAGAGGTCACCCTCTTCAACATTCTGCACCATTTTGTTGAGCAATTACATAGAAACCACCTTTGACTTAAAAGAACAACGCCATCTTGTCTATTTCAGATTTTCTCATTGAACGAGGTGAGTGTCAACATGACATTTGGCACTTTGGGGTGGACACCCAGCTGTCTCAATCAATGAGAGACGATATGAAACAGACAAGACAGCAGCGTACACATTGTTGGATTACTCAATGGATTTAAAATGTAATAACGGATCATTTTCTTAATTCTAACAAACCCCTTGCAACTAGACATGGAAGTTTAGACAAGTCGGGATTTGAGGAAGTATCGCCAAGGTTGGTCGAAAATTCTCTGTGCTGTGCTTTACATGACCTACTGTGTAACGGCTGTAGAAGCGTTCACATAGCCTTTTCAAAGTGGAGCTATACTTACCAGAGCTTTTGTAATTTGCCATGGGAACGACGACAAAAACAACTCCTCCATGTTTTTCCGAGATGTAAATGGCGTAGATTGGGTACCCGATAATGAAGGTCTGAAAAGTATCATAGTAAGTCATTTAAGCACATGAAGCAAACAGGAAGCAGTGATTAAAACTGACTTTGGTAAAGAATGCTGCTGTGGCAGTACCTTGATGAGGATGCCATCCGTGAAGTCCCACAATCGGACAGTGCCATCTGCTGAGCACGAGTATACCTGCAAGAGAGTGCGACAATGTCACGTCTACACTCAAAACATCGCAATGTGCAAACACTCCTCAGACACCCAACCATGTTTCTTTAGACATAAACATGTTGCTGATCAGACAAAGTTTGCAGACACGTATATGTAGCAACTGTATTGACAAACCTGCAGATGGTTTGAAGGGTTGAGGACAACGCCTGTCACCAGGTCAGTGTGTCCCTGCAAACCATGGACGTATTCCTCTGTGCAGGTACTGTACACGTTCACGGACTCCCCCGCGGCACACAAAAGGAACCTGCAAAAAACGACCGGATTGAAATCAGTTTACAGTCTACGGTTATTCCAGATTCAATGTAACGTTAGCTAGATTGGGGCGGCAGGTAGCCTAGAGCATTGGGCCAGTAACCGAAAGTTTGCTAGATCGAATCCCCGAGCTGACAAGGTAAAAATCTGTCGTTCTGCCCCTGAACAAGGCAGTTAACCCACTGTTCCCTGGTAGGCCGTCATTGTAAATAAGAATTGGTTCTTAACTGACTTGCCGAGTTAAATAAAGGTTAAAAAAAAAAGAAAGATGCCTGATAGTTTATCGTGATAAGCGAGCTAGTTAATAAATAGCAAATGCAGGTTTAGCTATTTAGCTAACGTAAACATACCGGTAACGTATGCTAACGTTACATGCTGATTCATAGTAGCCAGATAGCTAACCTTGAATCCGTGGCGTTCTAGAATTCTGAAGTAAAATACATGTTTCTCTGACGTTTGGAATACTGTTAGCTAGCTCACGTTAACACAGTAACAAGTTAGCTAGCCACAGAAGCTAACCATGACTACAATTTGCATCCATACTTGTGACATATATTTAGTTCAGGTCTGCTGCAATCAATACATACGTACCTGGAATCATTTGTAATAACTGGCTCCCTAAAGTTTATTTTGCTGCCACCACGGTGAACCATGCGGATTTCTGCGTGCTCCACCATCTTTCCGAATTTCAACTATGAACCTTCGCATCTGAACCACACGTGGCTATCTTCTGTTCGTGTTTATTCAGAACTGGTGCTTAGTCGCCCTCAAGCGTTCTACATAAATTACTGCATATGTATATGTATATACCGTAGCAGTCAAAAGTTTGGACACCCTTCGTTCAAGGGTTTTTCTTTATTTTTTACTATTTTCTACATTGTAGAATAATAATGAAGACATCAAAACTATGAAATAACACATATGTAATCATGTAGTAACCAAAACAGTGTAAAACAAATACAAATATATTTTATATTTGAGATTCTTCAAGGTAGCCACACTTTGCCTTGATGACAGCTTTGCACACTGGTAGCCATGCTGGTTAAGTGTGCATTGAACTCTAAATAAATCACTAAATGTCACCAGCAAAGCACCCCCACACCATCACACCTCCTCCTCCATGCTTCATGGTTGGAACCACACATGCGGATATCATCCGTTCACTTACTCTGCATCTGACAAAGACACGGTGGTTGGAACTAAAAATCTCAAATTTGGACTCATCAGACCAAAGGACAGATTTTCACCTGTATAATGTCCATTACTCATGTTTCTTGGCCCAAGCAAGTCTCTTCTTATTATTGGTGTCCTTTAGCAAGTGGTTTCTTTGCAGCAATTTGACCATGAAGGCCTGATTCACACAGTCTCCTCTGAACAGTTGATGTTGAGATGTGTCTGTTATTTGAACTCTGTGAAGCATTTATTTGGGCTGCAATTTCTGAGGCTGGTAACTCTAATGAACTTATCCTCTGCAGCAGAAGTAACTCTGGGTCTTCTTTTCCTGTGGCGGTCCTCATGAGAGTCACTGGTGTCGAGAGGAGTAGTCGCAGGTTTAGAATTACTACATTTATTTAAGCACCATAGATCGGGATGAAACAAAATATATCTTCATAAACAAAAAGGCAGAGAGCGAACCCAAAGTGCAAAATATAAAGTACTCAGGAAATAGGAGAGATTCCTCTCAAGAAAACAAGTAACATTTACAATGATCGACAAAGACTAATGGCAGAGGGAGTATTAATACAGTGATAGAGTGGGGATTGGAACCGGGTGTGTGTAATGATGACGAGACAAGTCTGGGGTTGAGGAGTGAAGGGCGTTTGCTAGCAGTAGATTCGGCAGCAGCTAGAAGGCTGGTGACGCTGAACGCCTGAGCTGGACAGGAGGGGGAGCCAAAGCGAAGGCTGGTGTTCCTGATTTACTCGTTCCACCTGCCCATTTGATTGGGGACGGTACCCGGAGGTGAGGCTGACTGTGACCCTCAGTCGTTCCATGAAGGCCTTCCAGACACGGGAGGTGAACTGAGGACCACGGTCAGACACGATGTCCTCTGGGATCCCGTAGTGACGGATGACGTGAGAGAAGAGAGCCTCCGCGGTCTGCAAGGCCATAGGGAGAGGAATCAAAGGATAGGCTTTGGAAAACCGGTCCACAACGACCAGGATGGTGGTGTGCCCCTCCAATGGGGGAAGGTCTGTGACAAAGTCCACGGAGAGATGGGACCAGGGTCGCTGTGGAACCAGCAGCGGGTGGAGTTCGCCATAGGGGAGGTGTCTAGGTGTCTTGCTCTGTGCGCAGGAAGAGACGTAAACCCGGATGTCCCAGGCCAAGGTGGGCCACCAGTACTTGGCGAAGAGACAGTCTATAATACGGGCCATATCCGGGTGCCCCCCGACACAGGTGATGTGTGTGCCCAGGCGAGGAGATAGCTGTGACGCAAAACATTTTGGGACTATGTCAAAGATTTTGGGATTCAGTTTTTCTTTAATTCTGCTTTGCACACAGGTCCCTTCACATATGTGGAATTCACTGGGATGGAAGCTCAGGGGATATCTCACCAGTGGCAATGATATGAAAAGATCCAGAGGGAGTGTCTCAAAGGCCTGTCAGACCAGGGCTCTTGACATGCTTTCAACCCGATTATCATCCTGTGTCTGAAAGAAAATTACTGAGGAGTATGTCCAAACTTCTGTTGGAGTATTGGTATGCAATGTCATGTGAATGAGTTTTTAAATGTTATGTGTGTTGGTGTGCTTTCTTGTGGTAAAAAAATGATGCAATGGAGGCAGTTAAGAGTTGGCAGGATGGACCCTGTAAGTCCCTTAATCTCTTAAAGTAAGCCTTTATTATTTGATAAAATATTGAATTTGGCCTTTACTACTATAGCCCATAGAAAAGCATTGAATAATACATTCATCAATGGCAAAAAAGACAGTCCAAATATAAATCATAAGGTATAAGGTTTTGAAGTGTCTGTCCTATATCTAGGAGATACTGTATATATATTTAACCCCTTCTTTTTGTTGCCACAAAACTACCTCAATACTTCCCTTCATATGGTGGTTTCCTTCATACGTATGGTTTCCTTCAGATGAATACCGTGACACTTGTGGGGGTCGTTAGTTTGTAGGCCAAACCGTTTCGGACGCTACAGATGTCTTCGTGAGAAGACCGATTTTCAGAATGTCTCCTGGTCTGACAAAGAGCGCTGTAGCTCTGCCACTTTCCACCACAGATGCGGAAGGCCAACATAGGAGAATGAGATGGATTGAGACGCAGCCCATGCAAAAACAGTTATCTAGCTTTAACTGATGGAATAATATATATATATATATATATATATATATATATATATATATATATATATTATTTTGACCCCTTTTTCTCCACAATTTCGTGGTATCGAATTGGTAGTTGCAACTCCCGTACGGACTCGGGAGAGGCAAAGGTCGAGAGCTGTACGTCCTCCGAAACACAACCCAACCAAGCCACACTGCTTCTTGACACAATGCCCGCTTAACCCGGAAGCCAGCCACACCAATGTGTCAGAGGAAACATCGTACACCTGGCGACTGTGTCAGTGTGCATGCACCAGAACCAGGATCTCATGTGGCACAGCTAGCATTGCGATACAGTGCCTTAGACCACTACACCACTCGGGAGGCCAAACTGATGAATTTTGATAGGGATTTTTTTTTTTTTATTACATTGACACAGGTGCGTCAATATACTCTTAAAACGGCAATATGTAACTTTTTGTGCAGCCTGACCAAATCCACATAGAAATGTGTGTAATAGAGCTGTCATTCTCATTGAAAGCAAGTCTAAGAAGTGGTAGATATGTTCTATGTGCGCTATTTCTATGCTTCCCGTTGATAAGTTTTGATTTTGCGTGTTTTAATTTCGGTTTTGTACACCAGCTCAAACAGCTGAATATATAATATTTTTGGTTAAGGAAAATATATTTTGCAGCGGTTTAGATGGTACAATGACTCCCTCCACTATACTTGCTTGTTTTGTCACATAAACTGAAATTAGGCGAACTATTAGAATTTTAGCAACCTGGAAATGACAGAGTGATTTTCTGCATAGTGCCTCTTTAAGGATGAGTATCTCTTTGAGGAGCTTGGTTGCAGAGCCAGGCTATGAGTAATCTATTTACATTGATTCTGTCCCACATGTGATAAAGGCACTGCTTGCAGAAATGTGCATGGAGATTGTACGGTTTATATCCAAGGCCATCCTGGAGGTCATAATCCCTGCAATTCTATGTTTTGTACGGATATCTCCAGTATTTGTTAAGTCTCTGAAAGGAGATCATCTAGCACAAGCCTGAAGGTCTGCAAAAGGGGCAGCTGTCACGTCTACCCCCGCTCCCCCTCTCCGGTGCTCGTCGTCGCCAGTTTATTCATTATTACGCACACCTGCCACCATCGTTACACGTACCTGCGCTTCATGAGACTCACCTGGACTCTATCACCTTCCTGATTACCTCTCCTATATCAGTCACTACCTTTGGTTCTTTTCCCAGGCATTATTGACTCTGTGTTTCATGTCTGTACGCTACGCTTGGTTTGGGCTATGTGCCCATATTTATTAAATTCACTCACTGTACTTGCTTCCTGTTTCTTAGCGTACACGTTACAGCAGCGGCAAGTCCATCTCAAGGTCTCTTATGCCCACATTAAGCTCCTCTCCTAATGGGTATGTTCAATAGTTCTGTAACCTAATGGGAACTATGTTTCACTTAACTATTCAGATGCCAATTTTGGGAAAATGTTTTCTGTATTACATTTTTCTCATAATGACCAATATTATTGAATGATGTATTAATGTGACTACAGTGTCTATTGAAGATGTCATGCTGTATTTGTATTCTCAAAGGTTTGAGAAAGTGTTGCGAAGGACACTGGGAGATGAGTGTTGAGTAAATCATCTGTCTCTCAGTGACTTTTTGGGGATCACTGAGGACAGTTTCCTCCGTAGTGTTGAGGATTCATTCAAAGTCACTGAATGTCCTTGGCATCCAAAGAGAAGGCCAGTTAGACACTCAACTCTATCCCGGGTTAATGGTGACGTGTCAAAGGCGAACGCCATAATCTCGGTGGCCATCAACTCTCATCTCTGGGTGAATGTCCCCTTTCATTTTTGCCAGTGGTGGTTTCTCCAGCACCAAGGTGGTTGAGGAGCTGGTGTCTTCTTGACCTTTCAGATGCTCACTAATGAACAGTGCACGGAGCAGAGTGTTTTCAGAGAAGATGCTGTTAAAGTGGATATTACACATTTAACATGTCATGACAGCCCTCAGTGACACTTTGATCTGCAGCGATAAGGAGGAAAATGATCCCGAGAAGAGGGAACTGCTTTGTGGTGGTGCTGACAATACGAAGCTCTTCGCATCTCGTAAAAGTTTTGAGATGATAAAACCGAGTGCAATATCAAAGGTGCCGAAACTAGCATTCGTCTGTCAACAAAGTATGAACACTACTCACTGAGGAATTTCAGACCAAGTCGACTGAAACAATCAAGAAGACTGTCAAAAGATTCAGGGGTTGTACATGTTCTGGGTCTGTCATCTAGTCCAACTCCTAGTATAGGAGAGATTGGCGACCTTATGGAAAGCAGGTCTGCTGTAATTGACCTTGAGGCCTCTGAGTTGATAAGTGTCCATGTTGGAAACAAAAGGTAATCTTACACAGTCCATCAGAACATCCTGCTCTCCAGCACAGAGTGAGCAGATATTTATTGAAAACCATCAGAAAGATCTGGTGTAGCACTAATGGTTGTAACGACCACATGAAGAATACGCTGAAGAGGCTTCTTACCTGTCCAGAAAAACGGGATCTCTTATGTACATTTGTGAAGCCCACAAAATATATTTTTTTAACAAAGGCTACAACTTTGTGCCCGGATGTCGGTCATTCCAGTAATGGTGAGGCTGACTTATCAGACTCTTTCTTGTAAACCACTTGATCATTTCATAACGCCCAGCGTGTCCTCATCCATGAATGAACAAAAAGGACAATGTCAGCTCAACCTCTCTTGGCTCTCAAAGTATTTACAAGACCAAGTTCTCCTTGACACCACAAAAGAGCTTGCCTGCCAGGTTCTGCTTTTGTATAATACAGAGGTGACGGAGGAATACTCATCTTCTGTTGAAGGGAGTGATTCTGAAGTGTCTCTGGAGGCCATTATTTTTGTGGATGACATGTCTGACTTGAATGATTTCACCAGTTCTTTTTCCCCCTTACATCTTAGTAGTTTGACAGTGAACAATGTCCCTCTGAACTCCTTCACTTGGTCTGCAGGACAGCTAAAAGATCAGTCTGAATCTACCCAAAGTCATCCAGTTATAAATATTAAGGAACTGCCCGTTCTGTGGTTCCAGACAAAGGCTAGAATGGCAGTAAGTGAAGACCTGAGATCTGTCAACCACTCTACAAAAAGCTTACTGGGAGACTCTGAAGCTTCTAAATTACTGGACATATTTGTGACAGATGTGGTGACTACTGTCAGTCATGTGCCTGTATGACCTGAACAATCTCAGAATATCAAAGTGAGCACCCTTTCTGCTGCTCATATTATACATCACAGATTTTGAGAAATGCTGAGGCGGTTTCTCACTCCCTGCCAACAGTCTGTAAAGATGATGAGACTCCCAAACAGGCTCCCAGTGAGTTTAGATTCTCAGGTGTCTTGTAGCAGTGACTCTCTAGAAACCAGACCTTCAAACCTGTACCAAGGAGCTCATTAGTCAGATCCTCACTCTGTATCCGCTGAGGAATCCATGGAGGAATGCCTAAAAGGCGACGCAGAAGACCCGTCTAAGCTTTTGGATGACGTTGTTTCTCGGATTCACTTCCTTGCTGCATCCAGATCATATTCACCTCTTGATGGCTGTGCTGTCAATAAACAGGCCTCTTTGCATGGTGAGATCAACAATAATGAAGGGAAAGTATCCGCAGCCTTTGATAAACTCTTCACTGAGGCGTTTCGAACTAAAGCTTCATGTGGTGGGTGGAATCCTTCAATCAGGGTTGCTTGACATTCTAAATATGAGCCTTACATTTACATTTAAGTCATTTAGCAGACGCTCTTATCCAGAGCGACTTACAGCCTTCATGGTAGAAGTGCAGGGATTTGTGCAGAGTCCAATAATAATGGTGATGCTATAGATGTCAATCTTTCAAAAGACCTGTAACGCCATCTACTTCTTCACACCCATTCTGCAGCCTCCAACACTGTCATAACCCTCGCTAAAGACCTTGCGCTTCACCCAGATGACTAAATTGTCTGTTGTAGTGTCTGGCCAGTTAGAGACCCCTGTCAGCTTCAAGCCTTCCTGTCAATGTTCACAACAGGGCCAATGTGAAAGAAAATTTGGCCAGGCACTGTTAACCTTTTCAACTGTGTGTTCACCAAGGTCAAGGAATTTCTTTGCCCAGCAACAACTGTTCCTCCTAGACAATGTGTCTGAGGCCCCCAAACATGCTGAATCTGTATGCAGAACTCCTACACAACTAAGTAGCAGTGAATATGAAGGCAGCCAGAACAGCATGGCAACTCATTCCAAACCCTTAATAGGTCAGATTCTAATGGCAATCCAGAGGAGTGTCCAAGTCAGAGGTAGGTCTATTGACTTCTTCCATCGTGGGCTCCATGTTGGAGGATGTTGACATGGTGAGTACAGAAAGTAGGCATGACCTGGGGACACATCACACGTCATCCACAGACCTCCCTGTCCATCAACTCTGCCAAAGCCAGAGGTTCCCAGAAGGATTTTATGAATTCTCGGCCAGACACTACAGTCCCCAATGCCTGTTGAAAGTTATTGTCTTATCATTAGCAGTTCTGCCATCTCCATATCCTCATAGGTTTACTGTGACACAGAGCTTGTTCACCAATATAATGGTCAATCAGGTCATGGATGCCTGGTCTGTAGCATCTGATTCAACAGAGGATTTAGCAGAGTTGATTAAAAGAATCAATGGGTCTTCCCCAACTGATGCTGGAACACCTGACTCTGGAAGTCAGGCTCACATGACCACTAGGCATTGGTCTAGTGACAAATCATTGCCTAGGCCCTCTCTGTCTGGCAGTAGCAGACCCAATTGTGGAACTTTGGATATTGATGTTTTAGGAGAAGTGGAATCCAAGATTGATGACAAAGATGTGGAGATGTCTAGTCTCTCTGCAACCATCTGCCATGGACTCTGCCACAAATATGACTTCAAGCAACCGAGACAATGCCAATGATGCATCTTCCTCAAATCTGCCATTTGACGCCACAAGCAATGACTACACCTCTTTGATCATTTTACTGATTGTTAGATTGTTGTCGAAGATTAATCCTGTCACATTACTGGAATCCTTTGACATTACATTGGTGAAACATCAAGAGTTCTAACAAATAGGATTTTGTCAGTTCTGTGGCACCCCAGGCCTTGAACCAACTCAAGCCTACCCCCAGAATCTCTGGAAAATGTAAGTTTTTCAAGACTGTCTCCAAAGGGCTTCTTCAAGAATTTGGGTCAGAAGATGCTCCAGATTGCAATGAAGTCAACGGATTCTGCATTATGACGCCCAGGTCAAGTCATTAACTAGGGAACTACTAACCAAATGCAATGAGGCTAGCTCTTCATCTCCCTCCATGACTCCGTTGTCCTGAGACAATGCACTTGGCATTGAGGTAGGTCATTCAGGGCCTCCAACGACTGGTGAAAAGGGAGCAAGATCCAACTTTCTCTGTGGACTCTACCCAAAGGTACATGAGTCATAAAAATATATAGATAGTATGATGGTAAACACTAGTGCTATGCCTTTTGTGTGCGATTTCTCCCACTGTACAAATTACTGAAAGCTGGGTAACAAACAAAGGTCAACAAGAACCACTGCACTCCAACTTCCCAGAACCAGACCTCTGCAGTCAGTGAAACGGGTACATCAATACACTCAAATTAACTTCTCATAAATTGAGGGTGGGCCTTAGCTTATAGGCACAATTGTTACAGTATCGCAGCAGCTACATTAGGAGATAAAATGTGTTCTGTATGTTTGTCCTCCTTCAAAAACAAGATGCTCAAGGGTTTCTTAGATACATTTGTAAATTATGTAGAATATTACAATTTAAATGAATAATACAATACTAATTCTTCACATTTGTGGACTTTTGAACGCACATATGCCCAGGGAGACACCGTGTCACGTCCTGACCATAGTAAGTTGTTATTTTCTATGGTAGGTCAGGGCGTGACGGGGGTTTTCTAATTTAGTTTTTCTATGTTATGTTCTAGTTAGGATGCTCTCGATGGTGCAGTTGTAGAACCTTTTGAGGATCTGAGGACCCATGCCAAATCTTTTCAGTCTCCTGAGGGGGAATAGGTGTGGTCGTACCCTCTTCACTACTGTCTTGGTGTGTTTGGACCATGATAGTTTATTGGTGATGTGATGACCAAGGAACTTGAAGCTCTCAACCTGCTCCACTACAGCTCCATTGATGAGAATGGGGGTGTGCTCAGCCCTCCTTTTCCTGTAGTCCACGATCATCTCCTTTGTCTTGATCACGTTGAGGGAGCGGTTGTCCCGTCACCACACTGCCAGGTCTCTGACCTCCTCCCTATAGGCTGTCTCATCATTGTCGGTGATCAGGCCTACCACAGTTATCGTCTGCAAACTTAATGATGGTGGTGGAGTTGTGCTTGGCCACACAGTCATGGGTGAACAGGGAGTACAGGAGGCCTCTTTTTATTTCTCACACAGCACTTTAACAGTGAGCCAACAAGACTGTATTGTACATTCTTAATATATTTTGGTGCTGACAGAGTATTGTCCAATTTTAAAATGTCAGGATGGGAACTGACACTATTTGACTAGCTGGGGTGTAGTAGTGGTAGTATAGTTGCTTCAAAAACCATTGTAGCATTATATTTATTTAACTACGCAAGTCCGTTAAGAACAAATTCTTATTTACAATGACGGCCTACCAAAAGATCGACTGCGGGGGCTAGGATTAAAAATAAATATAGGACAAAACGCATCACGACAAGACAACACTACATAAAGAGTGACCTAAGACAACATAGCAAGACAGCAACGCATGACAACACAGCATGGTAGCAACACAACATGGTAGCAGCACAAAACATGGTACAAATATTATTTGGCACAGACAACAGCACAAAGGGCAAGACGGTAGATACAACAATACATCACATAAAGCAGCCACAACTGTCAGTAAGTGTCCATGATTGAGTCTTTGAATGAAGAGATTTTGAGTTTTTTGCAGCTCGTTCAAGTCGCTAGCTGCAGCGAACTGAAAAGAGGAGCGACCCAGGGATGTGTGTGCTTTGGCGACCTTTAACAGAATGTGACTGGCAGAACGGGTGTTGTATGTGGAGGATGAGGCCTGCAGTAGATATCTCAGATAGGGGGGAGTGAGGCCCAACAGCGTCTTATGAATAAGCATCAACCAGTGGGTCTTGCGATGGGTATACAGAGATGACCAGTTTATAGAGTGCAGTGATGTGTCCTATAAGGAGCATTGGTGTCAAATCTGATGGCCGAATGGTAAAGAGAGCACCCTTACCTGCCGATCTATAAATTACATCGCCATAATCTAGCATGGGTAGGATGGTCATCCGAATCAGGGTTATAACAGTGTGCTTATAGATATATGCACATTTCCCTGTGAGATGGCAGTGCGAGACCATTACAATATCTACATTTAAAGTAATTGCAGTACCTATTCTAAACGAGAGGGGGCACCCTTTTGTCTCTAATCACATACATACCAGTTAGTGGCACCCTCGGAAAGAATTTAATGGCAAAGGAGTGAGATATTTCTAGAAAAGGAACGGATGTGACGCATGCCTCAGAACTCTGTAACCACAGAAGCAAAAGAGCTCATAGTGTCAGTGTGAGAGTACTCTTTCAAAAGGAAACCCCTTTACATTGTCTCCCTTACTCGATCCATTGACAGAAATGGGTTAGTTGATCTTAGGTTTTATAAGGTAGTAAAATATACATCCTTATGGTGGTGAATAATGGTTCATGCAGTGTTCCAGCCCACATAGTATGAGACTCTAACCCAGTGATGAGTTGGCACTGTGAGAACTTAACTCCAACACTAACTTTCACTATATCAGCTGATCAACTGATAGTAGCGAGACAGGAAGTGCACTTTATTGCACACTGAAGAGAGAGACAGAATGAGTGAGAAAGGTGTGTGGTGGGGGAGAGAATACAGTAACACCTTATTTGAAAGTAAAGTGCCTCTCCTTCTCGCCATCCTTCCCCTTTTCTCTTCTACAGCCATCAGTGATAAGAGGCGTTGCCCTAAAACGGTCTGCAATCCAGTTTCCTAATTTGGGCACCTCATCTGCATGTAGTGTTTTCCAGTGGTGCTGCCTTGCCATCACAGCAAGAGGCAAAGCTATATAATACATCAGCAGGAATGTGATCCTGTGGGACTGATCCAGCTAATGTCACGTAATTTGAGAGAATGTGTGATGTATAGGATGGTCATCAAGGTCATACTGTTCATTATTCAGTCAAGTTTTATTGTCACCGGCACAAGTACAGTGAAATACCAGCCAACCTTTCCTTCTATGAGAGGGCTGACTGACCAATATAGAAGCCTCTTCTCTGTTTCTCACACAGCACTTTAACAGTGAGCCAACAAGACTGTCCAATAAATTCCTAAGATATTTTGGTGCTGACAGAGTATTGTCCAATTTAAAATGTCAATCTAAGTATGCCACATTCCAAGGTTAAGGATGGGAACTGACACTGTATGTGTCCAGCTGAGGGAAAGAGAGTCTGCATCAATCTGTCTCTCCCAGTAGACAAGGGTTTGTTGTCACAACTTGATTAGAATGATTTGCTACTGCTCCATGGCTGAAGGATAATAGCTGAGCTTTAATGTTTTACTCCTGAGCGTAGTCTAATAATGTAAGCCTATCATTAGATAATGTACATTTGTTTCCATTCATCATCTATGTTTTATTGAACGTCTTTCAAGATATCCATAAATTAAGTTACAATTAAAAGAGCAATTAAAGCTACGCTAGACCTAGCTACCGTAACATTTTCTATACTAACTCAATGACCTCCACATGGGACGTCATCCTTGTTTTGAACAGTGTTTTTATGAATTGTGTGATTAAAGTTTCACATACATTCTGGGAAATAAATCGGTATTCGGCACGCGCAATAACTTTCATCAACGCCGTTGAATAATTAAAATATTCCCCGCCGCTAGGGAACAGCAATTCGTCAGAGGAAATGATGCAGGACAAAATTATGATAGAAACCAAGACCAGCCAATCCGCCATAAAGACACTTCCACCAATAGGATATTTAGGGGGCGTAAAATAAGGGGGTTTATTCATTTTACAACGCCAGTACATTACAGTGCTAGTCATTGCCCACTCTGAATGTTAACGTGGTACAGTGACTTGCCTATCTTTCAATTTCGGGTTTTAGGATTTTTCAGGCAGAAATTCTCCTCAACTTGCTCGAAAGGATTGAAATGTTACAGTTTAGGTTTTCGGCAGTGCTGAAGGAGTTGTTTCAATCCAACCTAAAGCGCCCTTTGACAGGTATTACAAGAAATAAAACGTCGTTACCAATCCACTACTGCTCCAGCAACGCCTCTCTTGATGTCAAAGTCAGCTTCAAATTGAAGCTTCTCCATGCCGGTGTCCACCGCCCTTTGCTTTGCGCCGCACCTGGGACCCGGACCTACTGCACGAAGACCGAAGGTGCTGCTATACCTGTGACCGAAAGTGCTATACCGGTGACCGACCAGGAGAAGAAAGATGAGACTGCCAAAGAAGCAGCGACGGAGAAGTAAGTTGAAGGCATGTGGGTGGGCTCCACATTATCCACAAATTGTAGAATTTGTCATAGTCTAAACTAGCCTATGAATATTTGCCTGTAGCCTGCTATTTTTTTAGAGCAAGGCGCGCCTAATGGTGGCTTTATATTCCATTTGATTACAAAGCGTAGGCTAATTATTCCATTAGCTAGCCAGTCACGTTCCTGGGCTAAGCCACTCTAATTAAATAACTACATTATTGGTAGCATACAAATATTTTGCCGACGTTATTGAAGGTGTAACTAAATGCTTTTTTTAAAGTGTCCGCCATAGTAGTACGTTGTCCTTGGAGCAAATGAGGGTTAAGTGCATTGCTCAAGGGTATATCGACAGATTTATTTTCACCTTGTCGGCTCAAGTATTCGAACCAGCGACCTTTTTGTTACTGGTCCAATGTTATAACCGCTAGGCTGCCTGCCGCCATAATGTCCTTATAAACATGTAATACACTTTGGTGGTAAAATAACTTAGGGGCTCGTTAATTCTACATCAAATAACAAACGTTGTCGAACGTGTATCCACTTTTTCAGTTCTTACAGTGTAGCATGCTTACCTCGATAAGGCCTCTGTAAGCGCGCACGTTTGTTTCCCTCGTGGGAAGTGTACATTTGTTTTTGTATTTAAAAAAAAAAATCACCTTTATTTAATTAGGCAAGTCAGTTTAAGAACAAATTCTTATTTACAATGGCGGCCTACCAAACGGCAAAAGGCCTCCTGCGGGGATGGGGGGGCTGGGATTAAAAATAAAAACACATTAAATAAAAATATAGGACAAAACACGCATCACAACCAGAGAGACAACACTACATAAAGAGAGACCCAAGACTACAACATAGCTACATAGCTGTTATCAAATGGCTCCAGTCCAAGATTGGCTTTGACTTTGTCAACATGGCACCTTAGGAATGTCAATTGTCATTCCCTTTCAATAAACACAGCCCATAGAAAGAAAAAGTTGTTTATCTTACTGCCAAAACAGAAAAATTGTGTTTTTCCATGACGCCTGATTGCAAACAAGTGACATGATAGGCAAGGCCTACTCCTGATACAGGTACATCTCAATTATGACGCTTTCATAAAGAGTGGAAATACACAGACTTCGACATGTAGAATGGGAGTCATAGCGGAAAGTGGCTTTCGAGTATTAGCCGACAGACTTAGCTCATCTTTGCAGATGCCTCCCCCATGGATCCCTATGCAACGCCTTTTCCAGCATGACTCACTACTAAAGAATGCATTGTAGGCTACCCCAACACTGGCGTCAATCTGCTGTTCTTCTTTCGCTACGCTTTTCACCTAATACTTAACCTTTTTAAATGACTCACCAACAACTTGTGAAACAACAGTTGCTCATATGAAAGATTACTTGGCACCATAGTTTATCTATAGCCAAAGAGGAACTGTAATGTACTTATCTCGAAGTAGACACTCCATTTGAAGTTTCGACTGGGAGGAGAGGGCACAAGGTGTTCTTGATTGACCGTTTGTATAGGGTTATAAATAAGTTAATGCCTAATCTTAAGAACTTTTTTTTTTTTAATGCCTGTAAGCCAGTGTGTGATGCGTTTTAATCAGTGGCCTCATTTCTTTGTGTGTGTGTGTGTGTGTGTTGAGAGGGCAGACACACAAGGTGTGTGTTTGATAAGCATGTTGGGGGTGGGCTGGGATGGGCTGATGGTGGCGTAAGAACAGTATAAACGCCTGATCTATTGAGTGCCAGTGTCAGGTGACACACACACACACACACACACTTGCATAGCAGTGTTGTAAATATGGGCATTGCCTGGCCTAAATACAGACACACACACACGCTCGCCTACAGTTGCTGCTGCTGTAACACAGTGAGGGGATGTGCCCATTGAGGGTCCGTTCCACCTCAGGCAGGGAACCCTACCCGTGGCCTAGGTCATGTTCCAGACTCATCCCCAGGAAATCAATGCACACAGTCCTCGTTTACTTAGACTATGGACTGCATGGAGGCCCAGGGGAGAGGGAGGGAGTGAGAGAGTGAGTGGTGTGTGTTGTTAAAAGTGGGATGTATGTTTTCATGGTATTAGTACTAGCAGGGGGGGGGAGTCATGAGGGATATGATGTGAGAAAGGTATGACGTTAGTGCTATGTGGATGTTTTATAGGGAACTTATATGAGCATGCTCCTCACTGCTCCAACTGTTCACAGCTGCAGTACATAGAGCAAGCTTTACATGTACAGTTGGATCCTACTGAGGAGACCTCGTGAGACAAGGATGTTATTGAAATCTGGAAAGAAAAGGAGGAACTAAAGCAAATGCCGTTCTACGACTTATACAGTAAAGAGGGTGCAGTCAAGAAGTTAGTGACTGTTTATTACACACGGTCAAGTAGCACGTTACAATGCTTGAATTGTTTTTCGCATGTAAAGTAAGGTAACTGTTTGGCATTAGTCGTATAGCCTAGTCTAGTTAATGCACAATTAAAGGGGACTTAAAGAATAAAAATCTGTGGTAGATTTTTTTTTTTAGACCTTAGTTGGTCTTCTGATGTGATTTAAGCATTGACATGATGCAGAACATCTGTTTTTGTTGTTTATATTGAGAGTAAATAATAAAATGTCAGGAAAAATAAAACAAAGAACTGCTGATTTTATGGGACCCCCTTAGAGTTGTTTATTAACCATTATGTTACCAGGTATATTGACAGAAAACACATATATTGTACCCTAAGGACAAGGGGAAGAGTTTCAGGGTAGAGGAGAAGAATGCTTATTTTTTAGCTTGTGACATATTACATTTTTTTTAAGTAGCTCTCATGCTAGAAAAGGTTGGAGACCCCTGAACTAGGGCCATAAAAATACTGTAACTGTTACACATATAACATCGGTTCAGACCTCAGACTAACTATTTTTAGAGCTCTACCCCCAAAAGAATCTGTAATGTGAGCTCTGTTGATGGGGTTGAGTAGCTGGTTTGCGGTGCATGAAACTGAAGTGGCAGAGTTTTGTCTCTGTCACTCTGTTGACAGAGAAAATGGGAAAGGGAAAGTGGGATACCTAGTCAGTTGTACAACTGAATGCCTTCAACTGAAGTGTGTCTTCCACATTTAACCCAACCCCTTTGAATCAGGAGTGCAATGAGTCAGTGATGCAATGAGTCAGTGATGCAATGAGTCAGTGATGCTCACTAGTCCTTTTAAAGGGGATTGCTTGCTCCACAGACAGACATCTCTCTCACAGCCTCAACATGTGCTTCACATGTGGCTTACAAGGACAGTACTTCATTTTCTAATGAAGGCAGAAAACCGCAGGCCTCAATGGCGGCATTTTACCCCAATGCCAATGCTTTATTAATTTTTATCGTAGCCGCAGCAACTTCCAATTGTCCTGTAGTTCATGGATTTCACTAAAATCCACTGCGTCACAGGCAATGCATGTAAATGCAGATTCACAAACTCCCTAGACTCGGCACATTGCATTTATGTAACAAAAATGGGTTACTGAGATGCGAAAGAAAGAGCAGATGAGAAGAGTGTGTGTGGTGCATGTTGCAGGCGGATGGGGTGATTAGCTGTCAGCAACAGCAGCATCTGGGTAAAGATGGCGCGCAGATCTCATGTGAGGATTCAGCTCATAGAAGGCAAGACTAGACACTGGCAGGTTAAACTATTTTATAAAGTACAGTGGCTTGTCAAAGTATTCACCCCCTTTGGCATTTTTCCTATTTTGTTGCCTTACAACCTGGAATGAAAATGTATTTGAGGGTTTGTATCATTTTGATTTACACAACATGCCTACCACTTTAAAGATGCAAAATATGTTTAATTGTGAAACAGACAAGAAATAAGACAAAAACGGAAAACTTGAGCGTACATAACTATTCCCCCCCCCCAAAGTCAATACTTTGTAGAGACACCTTTTACAGCAATTACAGCTGCAAGTCTCTTAGGGTATGTCTATAAGCTTGGCGCATCTAGCCACTGGAATTTTTGCCCATTCTTCAAGGCAAAACTGCTCCAGCTCCTTCAAGTTAGATGGGTTCCGCTGGTGTACAGCAATCTTTAAGTCATACCACAGATTCTCAATTGGATTGAGGTCTGGGCTTTGACTAGGCCATTCCAAGGCATTTAAATGTTTCCCCTTGAACCACGTGAGTGTCGCTTTATCAGTATGCTTAGGGTCATTGTCCTGTTGGAAGGTGAACCTCCGTCCCAGTCTCAAATCTCTGGAAGACTGAAACAGGTTTCCCTCAAGAATTTCCCAGTATTTAGTGCCATCCATCATTCCTTCAATTCTGACCGGTTTCCCAGTCCCTGCCGATGGAAAAACATCCCCCACAGCATGATGCTGCCACCACCATGCTTCACTGTGAGGATGGTGTTCTTGGGGTGATGAGAGGTGATGGGATGGCCAAAAAGCTCAATTTTAGTCTCATCTGACCAGAGTACCTTCTTCCATATGTTTGGGGAGTCTCCCACATGCCTTTTGGCGAACACCAAACGTGTTTGCTTATTTTTTTTCTTTAAGCAATGGCTTTTTTTCTGGCCACTCTTCCATAAAGCACAGCTCTGTGGAGTGTATGGCTTAAAGTGGTCCTATGGACAGATACTCCAATCTCCGCTGTGGAGCTTTGCAGCTCCTTCAGGGTTTTATTTGGTCTCTTTGATGCCTCTCTGATTAATGCCCTCCTTGCTTGGTCCGTGAGTTTTGGTGGGCGGCCCTCTCTTGGCAGGTTTGTTATGGTGCCATATTCTTTCAATTTTTTAATAATGGATTTAATGGTGCTCCGTGGGATGTTCAAAGTTTCAGATATTTTTTTATAACCCAACCCTGATCTGTATTTCTCCACAACTTTGTCCCTGACCTGTTTGGAGAGCTCCTTGGTCTTCATGGTGCCCCTGGTTTAGTGGTGTTGCAGACTCTGGGGCCTTTCAAAACAGGTGTGTGTGTGTATATATACTGAGATCATGTGACACTTAGATTGCACACATGTGGACTTTATTTAACTAATTATGTGACTTCGGAAGGTGATTGGTTGCACCAGATCTTATTTAGGGGCTTCATAGCAAATGGGGTGAATACATATGCACGCACCACTTTTCCGTTTAGAATTTTTTTGACACAAGTTATTTTTTTCACTTCACCAATTTGGACTATTTTGTGTATGTCCATTACATGCAATCCAAATAAAAATCCATTTAAATTACAGGTTGTAATGCAACAAAATAGGAAAAACTCCAAGGGGGTGAATACTTTAGCAAGACACTGTGCATTCCGAAAGTATTCAGACCCCTTCCCTTTTTCCACATTTTGTTACGTTACAGCCTTATTTTAAAATGGATTAAATAAAAGCAACACTTGTTGGTTACAATTTGCTATGCTTATCTAATGGTTTCATTCTCCTATCAGTGTAAGGGCTATTTCTTATGACGAGACAAACATCCAACATTTGTATTTCTCCCAGTACTGTTTGTAGCACCAGAAAGGTCAGTGTAATATTTCCTTATCAGCCTGGCTAAGTATTTGTCCACTACAGAGCATTAGTACAGGATAAGAGCCTTGGAGCAGAATGGCAGTCTTACTGGGGCTATCTGCACTATGCACACTTATGTGGAATACACATTTGTGTAGGCGTTCATAATTTGCCGTATACACTCTTGTGCTACACAAACTTGTGCCGTACCCACACACTTATGTCATATCTGTGCAGTATACACACTTGTGCAGTATACATACTTGTAGAGGATGCACTTATGCCGGCATATACACGCTAGCTGGGTGAGTAGTTAAGGTCACTAACTTCCCGGGTGCTCAAATAAGTCAACCTGAACATTGGTGGAACATGCCTAAGTAAGTTTTAAATAGAACAAACCTCCTCCAGGTTCCTCTGTGTGCTCTCTCAAAGAGATCCACAAAAACTACTCGGAATGACCGGGCCTACAGGAGATTCTTCAGACTATTGAATCAAGTTGAATAATCCTCTTCAGCAGTGATCATTTTTTGTTCCATAAATGTACTCTGGTGGAGATCGCTTGACTGAGCTGTACGGTTCTGTGTAGTGCCGTGTGGAGGTCATTAGCGTAGTATCAGTTCTCCCAGGATGCTGTAGACTAGCCGGGTCGGGGGGGTGGTTTGACTGGTGGACTGCTGCTCTTTCGCCTAATGAGAGGAGTGTGTATGACAGCGGGCCTACACACACACTGCTCATTGTGTGAGAGGGAACTGAGTGTGAAGACTAGACTGGCCTTTGTTGGCATACCCAGAGGCTCCCTCCCTCCTTTTTTTTTTTTTTCTTCTCCTCCCCTCATTTTTTATTTTTTTTCCTCCAACAGACTCAGTGGATAGCTACGCAGTTAGAGGCCAGCTAGCCTGGTTGCCATCTAGCCTACAGCTCATACAGTGCTTAATATGTTTGTGTTTACGTTTGCTTCCCCTGGTTCCTTCCGCCATGATGTGACCCGTATTCCATTTATAGTAAGGGATTAGGCTTGGTAGGAAGCTAGATTTATGCTACAGGACCGGAAGCTATTACAGTACTAAAGATGAGGGGATAAAGCCGTTAGCTCTGAGTCACCCTGCATGCCCTCTACTGGAAGTAATAAACCAGTTAAGTTGGCATAGTGTAAAATCACATACAACCCATAAAAACACAGACAAAACATTTGCACAGACACATTCTGTACATCCATTAAAACATGCAAGCATCCAAACACGTGCCTACTACACAGGATGCACAATTATTTCTTTCCCAACACAGAAACTATTCTCAGCTACAGCCCAAATTGGGAAACATCTCTGAGAGCAATTTGTAATGATAAACTCACAATACAATAGTGGTGAAGTCAGAGGCTTAGACTGGAAATGAAACCAGTCATTATAGCATTAAGTGAGGTGTGGCAGGCTGGGTCAGGTGAGCAGAGTTATTTACAGTGGAGTGTGGCGGTGGTGAGCGCTGTCTTACCCAGCCGCTTCTGAGTCCTAGCTTTTGGAACCCGATCTCCGCAGGGGCCCGGGGACCCGCATCAGTGAAAGAGGGAAGGAAGAGGTGAAAGCCCCAGAGAACAGGAGTAAGAATAGAGGATTGTGGCATTAATGGGGAAGCCATAATGGAGGGAAATGATGTGAGGAAGGAGTGTTGGCAGAGTGGCCATTGGCGCCCGTTTTTGTTCTGTATTGCTCATAGTGGATTTGAGCAAATGCAATGTAACAATGCCCAAAGTCTTCTATTGGAGGAATGACATGTTCCATAATAACAACGTGTGTATTAGGACACATGGTGGCTATTTAGGGTTTGTTGAAATTGTTTGCCCCAGTTGGCCTTTGCCTGGGCCAGCTCAAAGGAAAAGTAATATTGGCCACAGAAGTATGGAAAGTATGATATGCAGTAATATAGGGCCAGGACTATCTTTTTTTTCATGGGAAAAATTAAAACACAAAGCCGTCGGAACACTTTGGTCCTTTTTTAAAAACCTACTGTATGTAAAATATTGTGTGGTATGGCTTGGAAAATAAATAATTGTGACTCTGGATGACATCATAATGTTTGTTTCCAACATTAGGGCTGTTTTCCTAAAGAAGTTAAACCCGCTTCGTGTTTTGTTTCCTTGACACGATACCAACGAGTATCGCGATACTGGTATCATCCCGGCCCTACAGTAAAGTTTACATGCACTTCCCTCGTCTGTCTGTGACCACGTCAGAAAGCTTGTCCACGTCTCCCGTTTTTAGACGTGGAGTGCGTTTTAATCCACTGCATTTCTACTGCAGGTGTTTGCTGTGTGGAAGAGGTTTTCTCAGACCGCTGTTTGTGTGTAGCCTTAAAGCAGAATGCCTGCATCAGCAGTTCTAATTCTAGAATACAGTCTCTCTCTCTCTCTCTCTCTCTCTCTCTCTCTCTCTCTCTCTCTCTCTCTCTCTCTCTCTCTCTCTCTCTCTCTCTCTCTCTCTCTCTCTCTCTCTCTCTCTCTCTCTCTCTCTCATTCACTCTCATTCACTCTCATTCACTCTAAAATAATAAACACTCAAGCCTGCGCCCAGGCAACCTCGTCCTCAGATGGGCAAACACACTGGAATAGTTTCTCAGGCCCGGTCGATTAGCAGGCCATCCATCCACTGTAGCCTAATCTAGACGCCGACATTATTGACCTAACATCTGTCGTTAAAACATCGCCCATCTGTTGGGTAGGAGATTGATCTCTGGTACAATTACAGAGAGTCTGAGTTTTACGTAACATTGTCAACTTCTGAGTCAGACAAATAACAGCTAAAAAAAGCTTTTAGGATATTAATGCCAAATAGTTTGTCATTGTTTCCTTATATATATCTAATTTCATAAGGCATCACAAACGCAATCGGCAATCTCCAATACTTGTTGTAACACGTGAGCTTGGTGAGTCAGAGTGAGGTGTAGGTGTGTGGATGGTGGAAGCGATGGCCTGTGGCCCATAGTACTGCAGGAAGAACCAGGCAGGAACCAAGCAGGACCCAGGGAGGAAGTGAAGCATGCCAGTCCGGTGTGAACACATCCTGCCCTCAGCCATGCTCGAGGGGGGAGAGAGGCACTTAGTGCAGTGCCTGTGTAAAATAACCTGGGCCCCTGTTCCGAGAAAGGACACGTCCTCCGCCCTAGCACTTTCTACTTTCCCCTGCTTTTTTTACCTCCCATATTTTGGAGCAGAGGTCCCCTCACGTATGCAGCAGTCACGGAGGCAGATGGTTGAATGCATTTACTTCCAAGTGACCGCTCGCTGGTCAAATTAAAAGCAAAACACCTTCCGTTTCCTGGTAACCGGGCCTCTGCGTTTGCACTTAGTCGTCGAGTCGTGGTTTTTGTCGTTTCGATCTTTTGTTTGTTTTGCTTCCTACTGTGTAAGTTAATTGTCTGTTGTGGTGGAGAAAAAAAACGGACATATTGCAAACAACATTGTAGTGTGTTTTAAGAAATTGCCATTGCTAAAATCTCTGCCCTGTCTGTTTTTCTTCTGACATTCTTTCCTCATGTCTCACTGGCCTGTTCATCTCTTTTGGTGGTCATCCATTTTCTCTTTCATTGCTTTGGTCTGTCTGGCTACAGTGGCTAGCTCTCCGTGGGTCGCAAGTCACTGCTTCCCCTCAGACAGGAAGCAGTGACTTGCGATTAGGTCGGTGGCTGGGTAAGCACTATCAAATTAGGGGGGGGGGGCAGGGCAATGTATGCTGTTTTTTGTCCCCCCCACTTTGATTCTGAAAATACCATTAACCACTAATGAACTTGTAATTTTTGCACATTAAGTGTTTGAGCTAGTAGTGTATCAATATTGTTTACAAATTAGCTATGACATATATATTCATTCATTCATTCATTGGCTATCTATCACAGCGTGGGATTTCACCCCCATCTGAAAATCGAATGGTTTTGACAGTTTGGTAGTTTTTAGCAAGCTTCTTTTCTCCTCCAGCTTCGGCTATGCGACGTGCCTCGCAAAAGTGATTAGTGGTTATGAAATTATCAACGTTACCCTCTATATCAAAAAATGACCATATACACTGATTATTACCAAGACTAATGCTGATGGTGACCCTGAAGAATCTAAATCAATTATATTGTAAGCCCATTCAGTAGGTATAGCCAGATGAGAGCTTACTTTTATTCCCTTGTAAAACAGACTTTTCAACAGCGCATTGATGACAATGACCTAACAAATTACATACGTTGTCACTCAACTAATAAAGCCTAAAATCACGCAAGCCATTTTAGCATTTGAACGCTGAAGGTGCAGCGCAGATGTGCAAGATCAGGAACAGGCCGCCTACCATGCGTTTGGTCAGCGCGTGATGCTGGGCACAGTGCACAGTTTGACTAGGGTTGTTCGGCAGGCAAAATGACTTGTAGATCAATGACTGTCAACACAGCTACATGCTTAGTTCCACACGGAAGGAGAAGACACATCAGTTGTCACAAAATATTAGGTCTTTTCGTAAGGTAGGAAGAAAGTAATTGAATCCATTTTCTGACCTTTTGCATGCTACATTTTGATCGGTTTGGAGTCCACGGACCGATGCAGTCATATCTTAAACATTTTGAATCAGGGTCCTATGAATCGTTACATCCTTGGTAAATAGCAATGTAGCCAAGATACACAAGCGATAGCCTTCAATGTCGGCATATTTCATATCATCCGACAAAATGAAATATTGCTCTACTCAGCTCAGCCATAGACCGATGTAGCATCCACAGATACAACTGATAGATGCCACTAAAATAGCAATATATGGACACATTTAATTGGTAGGATTTGCATATTGTGCGTTCGGAAACTATTCAGACCTCTTGTCTTTTTCCACATTTTGTTACGTTAGTCTTATTCTAAAATGTATTAAATTAATGTTTTTCCTCATCAATCTACACACACTACCCCTTAATGACAAAGCAAAAACAGGTTTTCAGAAATATTAGCAAATTTATTTAAAAATAAAAACAGATCCCTTATTTACATATGTATTCAGAGCCTTTGCTATGAGACTCAAAATTGAGCTCAGGTGCATCCTTTTCCATTGATCATCCTTGAGATGTTTCTACAACTTGATTGGAGTCCACCTGTGGTAAATTGAACATGTCTATAAAAGGTCTCACAGTTGACAGTGCATGTCAGAGCAAAATCCAAGCCATGAGGTCGAAGGAATTGTCCGTAGAGCTCCGAGACAGGATTGTCGAGGCACAGATCTGGAGAAGGATACTAAAACATTTCTGCATTATTGAAGGTCCCCAAGAACACAGTGGCCTCCATCATTCTTAAATGGAAGAGGTTTGGTACCACCAAGACTCTTCCTAGAGCTGGCCGCCCGGCCAAACTGAGCAATCAGGGGAGAAGGGCCTTGATCAGAGAGGTGACAAAGAATCCAATGGTCACTCTGACAGAGCTCCAGAGTTCCGCTGTGAAGATGGGAGAACCTTCTAGAAGGACAACCATCTCTGCAGGACTCCACCAATCCGGCCTTTATGGTAGTGACCAGACGGAAGCCACTCCTCAGTAAAAGGCACATGACAGTCCGCTTGGAGTTGTCAGACTGGGGCGTGTGCAAAGAATGTGCAAAGCTGTCATCAAGGCAAAGGGTGGCTACTTTGAAGTATCTAAAATATTTTTATTTGTTTAATACTTTTATTTTGGTTACGACATGATTCCAAATGTGTTATTTCATAATTTTGGTGTCTTCACTATTATTCTACAATGTAGAAAATATATATTTTTTTTAAACTTCGAATGAGTGGGTGTGTCCAAACTTTTGACTGGTACTATATAACACCAGTCTTTTCAACAAAAAAAAAGGGAATTTCTAAGTGACCCCAAACTTGTCAACTGTTGTGTGTGTGAGATACTTTTTTAAAATCAATACTTTGTGTCAAATATCGATATATTGTCCAAGAAAAAGATCACTATATGTAGCTGTATCGATTTTTGTCCCCCATCACTTCTTCAAACCCTCCTTAGCGATGAGTTACATTATTCCAACTAAGAACATTTTTCAGGTGCAATAATGACCATTTGTCAGGTTATTTATGCTAGCTTTGTTCAGTTAAATGGATGCGAACGCCAAATGGTGTAGACACGCCCTAATATGCACAGTTTATCCCACGCAATACCAACACAACATGTTTGGCAATACGCATGCGCAAAATATGAAATCGGCTCAAGAAAGCTAGGCAAAACAGTGAGGCCTATGCTGACCCTGTCCATTAACAGTAACTGGACTCAGGAACGGCTGCGGCATTATCAATTCGAATGCATTTGAATGGCTGGAAATGAAAGCGTGAATACCCAGGAGAATTTCCTAAGGTTTTTGATGCAGTTTTAGATGTTTTAAAAAATATATATTTAGCATAAAAACCGCTATAATCATTGAGGAAAAAACATTAGAAAAATTATTATATTTGGCTGTTCATAACAGCATTTCTTTTTTAGATTATCACAGGGTAAGCACTCCCTACCCTGACTGCACGTGACTGAGAGGAAGTGGTCCCAACTAGAGGATGTAATAACACTACTCTATTGAAGGTGTTTTAAAGCAGCAATCCTTAATGGAAACATTAACAAAGTGTTCTCCCCACCAGTTTCAGTAAAAAACTGAGGGATTAGGCTGGAGGACTGCAACCACTCTCAAATATTGCTACTGCAATATGTTAACGCCACCTTTTCACATGTGAGAATAACATTATTTCAACCACAGTTTTCTTACATGTGAAACTGCAATTTTGATTTTCAAGTGATTGTTTTACACATGTGAACTTGCAATTCCATGTGATGTGTGGTTTCGCCTGTGAAATTTAAGCTCAACATTTGACACGTATATTTTTTAATGGTAAACTTGATTAAACTTGTCATTTGATTTTTCTATAGGCTATTGATATTATTTGTTCTTTCTCATTCTTAGTCCTCTGGCTACCTTACGTTTCTAGGCTATTCAAATAACTTTTTGAGATGGAAATCCGTTACATTCATTGTTTGGTCAGGAGAAAGCCATGCGTAAAACAATGAAGCGTAGCCTTCAGTCACATTCATTGCTTATCGAATGGAGAACAAAGGGAATATAGGCAAAGTTTATTTTTAAACAGCTAGACACAAGATGGTTAAGGAGTGTCCGTATATAAATTATATGAAAAAAAAAACAACAGTTTAGCCCATAGCCTAATACCCATGCATTCGAGAGAGAGAGAGCGAGAGAAACAATATTTTAATTAGCATTTATTACTGGGCGTATCCTTGGCATTGGGCAAAGTCAATACTGTGTCTGTCTGGCGCAGCCCTGTTGGACTTGCTCCAAGCAGAACATCCCCCTACGTGCTGATCTAGGATCAACCTACGACTGGATGGCATTACCCCAACAGGATTCAGTGCTTTGGACCTGGAGTCAGTGACCTGCCACTTAAGATGACTTTTTTACTCTTTTAGATTTATTTGGCAGGGATAATGCACATCGATCATGATTTCTGTAAAGGTGCCAGATTTAGTTACTCAATTTGTACCTGTAGTCGATGGCGGCGAACCTCCCTAGTGAACCCTGTGAAATGATTGTCGGAATCCTATCCTGAATGATCATAAATGAATTCTCCACATACTGTATTTTAATCCTCTAATAGAATTCTTCAACTAAAACATGACCATAGTCACCTTGACGTGAGCCAGCTCTTGGCTATTTCTGGCATCTGTGTCTTTGTGACTCAGCAATCTGATGGTTTGGATGTCTCTGGCTGATCTATTGGCAATGCTGTGTTAGGGTTCTTAACTGCTGAAGTGCAAGAAACCGTTGGATTGTCTTCTTAGGAAGACACAACCATCTGAGACAAAACTGTTGTATGTTCAGTCAACGGGAATTACTATCTTGATATTGTGACTCGGCAAGTTTTTTTTTTCTGCTGGTGGGAAGAGATCCATCTGAGATGTAGCATTTCAGCCATTCTGGTTTTTAGTCAAAGACTGATGAAAGCACAGTTACCATATCTTCTGAGCAAGGGCAATCAGTGCCTTCCTTGTAGCAGTTGTGTGCCAGTCCCACCATTGTAAGGGTTCTGGATTCTGCAGTAGATGATATAATAATGTATGTCTGCCTGGTAGTTTGTAGCCGGTGGGTCTGGACTGAGTTGGCTCTGTGGTGTGGTTAGTGGCGTGTGAACGAGACCAGGATGTTGTCTTTATTAATCCCATCAGGGGGGGCGGGACTGGCGGGGGCATTCCAGGAATGTGGCTGCTGCACTCTGACGCTGCTGGTGTGTGTAGCGTAGGGAGCAATAGTTTATGGCGTCTTTTTGTTGGCACTAGCTCCGCCATGGTTGGTTGGACAAAGCCAATTGGATACCACGAAATGAATGGAGTTTTTGTAGGGTTTTGAGATAAACGGCAAAAATAAGGTAAACAGAGGCTTAGGAGATCTCATACGCTTCGTTCTATGAGATAATCATCAGCTAACGTCACTTTTTTGGTGAATTTGTATGCATTTATGTAATAAAAAACCCCACAAAGAATTCATAAAGGTCATGTTAACTGACTGATATTATCAACAAAAAAAATACCCCTTTTTCTCCACAATTTCGTGGTATCAAATTGGTAGTTAGCCTTGTCTCAACGCTGCAACTCCCGTACGGACACGGGAGAGGCGAAGGTCAAAAGCCGTGCGTCCTCCGAAACACAACCCAACCAAGCTGCACTACTTCTTGACACAATGCTCACTTAACCCGGAAGCCAGCCGCACCAATGTGTCGGAGGAAACACTGTACACCTGGCGACCGTGTCAGCGTGCACTGCACCCGGCCCACCACAGGAGTCGCTAGTGCACGATGGGACAAGGACATCCCTGCTGGCCAAACCCTCCCCAAACCCAGACGACGCTGGGCCAATTGTGCGCCACCCCATGGGTCTCCCGGTCGTGGCCGGCTGCGACAGAGCTTGGACTCAAACCCAGAATCTCTAGTGGCACAGCTAGCGCTGCGATGCAGTGCCTTAGACCACTGCGCCACTCGGGAGGCCCCTCTAATAGAACGAAATGTAGAAGATCTCCTAAGCATGTCTTAACCTCAGACCTTATTTTTGGCGTTTATCCCAAAACCCTGTTCTTTCCCAATTTCATTTCCCCCGTAGGAATGGCTGCTTACTAATTTCCGCTATTTTTTTCTACAAGCTGGCGAGCTCCATTGGCAACTGGCAATCCCAGATCAGTGGGGATGGTAGGCTGTGTGTGCTGAACAGCATGCTGTGAGTAAACTCTGAGTGAGGGAGAGAACTGGACAGTGTGTGTGTGTAGCCAATACTCTCAGTGGGGATGTGTGTGACTCGATCTGCTTTGTGTTTTGTACTCAGTGGGAGCCAATGCTGAGAAAGTAGGCTGGATACTGCGTGTGTCAGTCTGACCTACAGAGGCGAGTGTGTCCTTAGTCACCCCACTGCAGACAGCAGGAAATGTCATTAAAACCAGCAGGCCCAGTGCACTTGTCCTCCCTCTTTCTTCACTATTCTCTAACACTGTTCTCTTTCTGTCTCGCTTTTCTCTCGCTCTGTTCTTTTTTCGTCTCCCGCTCTTTTCTCTTTTTTGTCTCTCTCTCCCTCTTCTCATTCTTTACTCAATACTACTTTCTTAGTCTAATGAGGATGATGCATGGAACTTTATGACTCAAAACTCAATACTTGCTCAATGTGTTATTACCACTAATAGCATGCATAGAGAGAATATTTGTTTAACTGTATTTACCTACTGTAAGTTTTGGTAGCCACAATTGACCCATAACATAGGCCTTCCTGAGGATTCTCAGGTTTCTGCTTTTTTGTAACTTTTCCAGTGCATGGATGTTTCTCTCCAGTGGTGGGGTATCCATTACTAGTGGTACCTCTAGGGAGAATATGATGATGGCACCAATGGTTATTCCCAGGAGCATGACAAAGAGTTGGGTTCCTGTTTTGTGTGTTAATGTCTCATTTGTTTTTGCCTGTTTTCTTTCCCCCTCTTTCTCTCCATCGTCCTGCTTGCTTTACATTTGTGTCTGTAAGTATATTACTATTTTTGTCTCTCACAGGTAGATATCGTTTTTCTCGCTTCCTCGTTCTCCTCTACCTTTCATCCGGCCCCCCCCTTGTTTACCTCTTATCTGTGACGTTTGTGTGATGTATTTCCCAGTTCCTCACTGCACTGCATACCTATGGATCAGACATCCAGAAGGGATGTCAGAGATTTGATCCAAAGAGTCCCAACCCCCCCATCACCTTGCAACACTAGCCATGCCCTGAAAACCAGATGTGACTTATTCTCAGACACCCAGAAACTACAGGAAGTACTCATAACTGCCATGTAAAAAAAACATTACCTCAACTGTGACCAGCAGTAATGACTTTGAAGTACAGACGAACTTTTCGAGACTGTATTTAAACGGTGGTAGCTCGACGGGTGCCGTGAAAGTGGCAGACTCGTCTGTCGCTCCTGGTAACTGTGCCACTGCCATACACAGTCAGTCGCTGAGCTACAGGTGGCAATCCCACTCTGATTTCTGCAGGCAACCGTAAGCCCGCTCTAATGTGATAACAGGGATAGAACATCAACAGGGTTAGGTAACCACTTTATTTAACCACGCGACCACATAAACGCACACGGACGCATATATATATATATATATATATATATCGACGCTCCCACACATTCAGGCCTTCCAACACGAGCTTCAGAAATCCCTCCCCAAATGTGATAATACCACATCAACAGCCGCTAGATAAACCCTTTATTTAACCTGGCGAGAATGGCTCTGGACACACACAAACAAACTGTTTTTTCTTTCTTCCATTTCCTTTGCTTCACGCAACTCAAATTCTAGTGGAACTGTTAAGTCTGGTTTAGCCAAATCATCCAACAAGTCGTCTGAGGGTCGTCATTTTCCATGACTGGAGTCTTTTAGCAGAATCTTCTTTTTAATAGCGCACAAATGATTTGAAATGACACTGTCAAATTGAGAATCTGAGATCAATAAAAACGAACCTGTCTTGAATCCGTCAGTAGCCTAGACCTAAACAAACTTTCCAGTTTCACTGACTCACCCAATGATGCTCAGCTCACTCACCAGCGATGGCCAATGTGTGCCCATGCCAAAAGCCTATCTCTCTTTTGTTTTACTCTGTAAAACAACGCTTTTTGCTCAATAGGCCTATTTGGATGTTGATAAAATGGGGCAGGGGAATTAGAGGCAACTCAAATGAAACTCTGATTGCTTTTATTAGACTTTTTTCATTGCGAACAGTAAAATAAATATATATCTCATCACGAGAGGTACTGCATCCTGGCAAATAGGTTCCGGAACGAAACAGTTCAAAACAGAGATGCCGGACCCTAGTGTTTGTGTTGACACAGCATGCTCTTCAATGCAGGATGGGTGTCGTGTTTGGCTGATAAATTGACTAAAATGGGAGTAAAATTGACATTTCTACATTCAAATGGATCAGAGCATGTTGACTTGAATGGGGAATATCAGTTGTTTTAAATTATACTGTCAATCTTCCATAGGAAACCTATTGGAATCATAGAAATATAGATAATAGAAAATACATTTCCATGTAAGTTGACATTCGGTGGTTGCTCCGGCGGCCATCTTTGTGGTAGTAATTCGGTACATCAATTTACATTTCAATGATGTACCAGCTCAATTGCAGTGGTCTGAAGGGGATATGTCCTTTCTATGAATTATAGTTCTGTTATGGAAGTGACAACCACCCTGTATTTCTAAAGGTGTTACTAAAGGTACTGCTCTCTGACATCTTGTGTTCCTGTGTGTTCCTCCCCTACAGGAGAAGGAAGGCAGGCATCCTGCCCAGTCTGGAGGACCTGCTCTTCTACACCATCGCAGAGGGCCAGGAGAAGATCCCCGTCCACAAATTTCTCACAGTGAGCCATACACACACCATCCTAACCCATTTTCATTATTAGACACCGTTGTTCTCAGATTATTTGATGCTGTAACCATCTTCATCAATATTATGATTGTTGTTATCAGCATTATTATATTTACAACATCATATTCAGAGCGACAATCACTATCGTAATTACATTACATCCACATGATCATATTATCACCATATGAAATAAACTCGCCGTGATAATGAATGAGTTGGATCACTGCTGCTGCCCTGTCTCCTGTCTAGAGATAATAGAAGTGAGTCCTCAGACAGAGTGATGGGGAGGTGGTTGAAGGGTGTGAAATCTATTTTCCCCCCCTCCGGCCCTATCACGACATTTAGCCATTTGTCCTCTGTGTCACACATCACAGATTGAGGCGCTGCCAAAAGATTGTTGAGACACACACACACACACACACACACACACACACCGTGCTTTATTACTCCAGCTTATCTGATCTTATTGGTCTATTTATCACCAGAGTGTCCTCTTCACTGCTTTTTTTTTACACCCTTCCCTGGGTAGGAGGAGTGCGTAACAGAACCTTGCACACATTGTTGTTTTTTTGTGGTAGAACATTCTCCAACGTTCTCCTGTGTCTCCTACACAATCCCTTTTTTTTTTTAGGGAACTAGGAACTGTGCCCATCTTCTTAACCAGGGATATTGGGTTAAGAACTGTGCCCAGCTTGGATTGAGTCATAGCCCCATAGTATATCAATGAGTTGTTTGAACCAATTTAGGCATACTGTAGATGATTGGGGTAACAGCTACAGCGGGCTGTTGGGCTGTTGTGAATATAGGTGATTCTGTTGGAACTTGCCGTCTGACTATCGTTGTTATGATGCCAAGAATCATATTTGCCTATATTTATAGCCATTGATTTTTTTTCACAATTTCATGAAACAAATCTTATGGAGAGGAAACTATTTTCCTGACAGTTTTTCCCAACGCGGCGGCATATGTAATGGCATAGGAGAAGATCTGAGGACCAGCATATGATTAAACACACTCACGCACCCAAACACTCACACACCGATTCTGACACAATATTAGGAACACTAGGTGACTACAAACATGTACACACAGTCAAATAATAGCCCCTGGGTTTTACGGCAGAAACACAGCTTCGTGACTCTGCTACTTCACAGCTCTGTTCTCTTCCCTGAAGCACATGTGGATTTTGAACCAGGCTAGGTCTGTGAGAGGTTTTGCTGAGAAAGCGACTTCCCGTAATCATGTGGTAACCTCGTGTTTGAGCATCCTAACTGTAACAATGAAGTTGGAAAAAAAGGAACATATTTGCCTTTATTCTATTTATCGATTATCGGTGGAAAAATCGGCCGATATCAGTAAAAGGCCAATATCGGCTGATAATATTGGTCCCTAGGTCCCAGGTCTGGTTGTGCTCTTGCCAACTTCGTTGCTATTTGGCGTGACAATCAGTGACGAGTTGCCATGATGGCACAAACTCGGGCTATATACAGTTTTATTTATTTTTTAGGAACTTTGCCCATCTCCTGTAACTGTTCTCCCAGGCCGCTTGAATAGCTTCCTTTCCTTGATTCCTTTCCTTCACGATCACAGAGAGCTAATCAGGTCTGATCAGTGCTAATAAACGAGGAGAGACCAGGAATGGCTGCTTTTCATACGCCTTTCAACACCAAGGACATTTTTTTTTCTTCCCCGCTTTGGGCCCACCAAGGCTAACCTAGAGTTTCTGTGACTGCTCAGTGCGGGCCCACCATGGCTAAACCAGAGTTGTGACCCCCCCTCTCCCTCTGCAGGCACTAAAGGCCACAGGATTACGCACAGGAGATCCCCGGCTGAAGGAATGCATGGACACCCTTAAAGTCACCCTGAAGAACACCTCGGACGGAGTCATGCTGGACAGACAGCTCTTCAAGAAGTAAGTGTTGTTCCCCGATGCGAATCAGAGACGCTCAGTAGTGTTAACGATATATGGATCGATAGAGAGTGGGGCGTGAATACGCTGTTAGCTATGTATTACTCTTTTCACAATATTGTACCCACCCGAACAAGGCTGGCTTGGATATTTTCTTTTCACATGGTCTCTTTCAGCACTGTTCAAGCAACTATGGTGGATGCTTAACCTGACCAGCTCAGTTTGGCTCGGCTCGTCTCAGTAGTGTGAAAGCCCTAATGAGGGATGATTGAATCATGACTGCGAGTCGTTGTGTCTGTGCAGACAGAGCTCCAGTTCCTGCGTGTTTTCCTCATCATAACAGCTCTAGCTCATGAATCATTCATCCCGTCTCTTCTCTGGGTTAAGATGGAATCCATTATTCACGTCTCGCCCGCCTGTGCCAAGCTAGAGGAGACCCAGTGATCTACTTCCTGCCACAATGTCACACGGCCCAGATCGAACCTAATTGTTGACATCCTGTCCTGAACCTTGTCACCTCAAGGCAAACTAACTAATCCCGGTGATGTCACTTTGTTTCTATGAGCCACATGTTTTAAAATGCATTGTAAATACATTATAGGTATTTATGCATTTTAAATACATTATAGGTATTTCTGCATTGTAAATACATTATAGGTATTTATGCATTTTAAATACATTATAGGTATTTATGCATTGTTAGAATTTCTTACAATGAGCCATGATGAGCTATTATGAATGCTTATAGCATGTCTTTAATGTATATTACCACCTCTGAGTAATGCTATATGAATGCAGTTGTTGTCTTTTGGCCACAAAAGGCTGTGAAGATGAGCCCTGAGCTGTTATGAATGCTTACGGAGGTCTTATCATCCGCTATGCCATGGTGAACGTGATATGATAATAGGCCATCTAAAGTGCATTCATAATGCATTATAACGGGGTGGCTTAGAGAGAGCGTTAACCCAAATCCTTCCAGAACAGGTTCTATCAGACAGAGACCCCACCAGAGCCAATCGGATGTCGTGTCGTTCAGGCAGAAAGCGTCAGGCTCACGTATAGCGCCATGACACAGGACATCATGTGCTCTCTGCAGCATGTGTTATGTCATCGTTTTGATGTCTTCGCTATTATTCTACAAAGTAAAACCCTTGACTGGTACAGTGAGCAATATGTTTGGAACATCAAATCGCTAGGAACTTGCGGTATCGAATGGCAATCCATATAGAATCGCAGTATCGAGAGAATATCGGATCGTGAGGTCCCTGGCAAATCCCAGCCCAAGCGTGTACCCACCCACACACACCTGTCCCCCATCTTACTCAAAGACAAACAAGCTTGTTTACAGCCACGCACATGCACACACTGGGCCTGACAGTTGCCATTAGCGGCCAACGCGGCGCGTCTTACTTCTAAGCTTCTGTGGCGAAGGGAAATTACTTAGCAGTGCATGAATACACTCATTCGTTCTCCCTTCCTCATCTTACCTAACATCATGCTCTGGACACCGTTAAGCTACACCGCCCTAACTGGCCAATTAGCAGAGGGGTTCCCAAACCTTTTCACTCAGTCCACCCTTCCTGCATTGGGGAACATCCCGCTCTCCCCGCGCACCATTACTATTACTATTGGCACAAGCACTGTCCACACCCCTCTTGTTGGTGGAGAGAATTTTGCAGGGAAATGTATTTCCTCCAATTCTACACATTTTGTTATGGGGTGCAGAGAAAATGTTGCTGTTTTTAAACCACATTTTTCTTGCAATTCTATACATTTTGTCATGCCTAATGTGTATTCATGTGATATATTTTAGCGACTCAAACGTTAACAACAAAATCTATGGGCTGAATAACCTAGCTAAAAAAAAAACGTTTAATTGACATGGGCTAGTTGATCTGGACATTTCTGACAAGTTATAAATAGCTCTAAGGTTTGCAATGACTGACGTGACAAGAGGAACTGACGATGCACTATCCAATTTCGAAATGTCACCTTGTGCATTCTACTATTACAACTTTCAAGAGTACGTTGAAAGCCGGACTGAGTAAAAAAAAACAGAGGGGGGGTTTGGGAACCACTGACCTGGCACTTTCATTCTCTCTGTTGTCACCCGCTGAATACATTGTGGGTGTGGGTGGTAGTAGGCTGGCCAGGTTAACATTGACGGGGCACTGTGTAAAACGATATGCTCTGTCCACTCATTCCGTTGCTGATGGACGGTAGACTAGACAGGGGGTCCGGTCCTCCTGGAGTAGCAGAGCCAAACCACAGAAAGTCTATGTACTGCAGTGTTTGGCCGTAGGCTCAAATGACTCCGTTGATTGGCGTGCGGTGCTTGCGACATCAGGGTTGTATTCATTAGGGAACACTGTATCAAACCGTTTTGTAACGGAAAACATTTCTTTATTGGAGAAGTTCAGGTAGTCCCTCCCTGTTTCTAACGTTTGTTGCCTAATGAATAGGACCCAGGGTTGCATTCTGAACATTGCAGATGGTAATGTCTTGTGCAGAGCTCACGATTGCTCGGCTGGTGCCGTGTCATGTTTGCTGCCTGCTTTTCTGCACAGCGTCATCCATCACCACAAATGAAATGTCAAATATCTGTGTGTGTGGCGATGGCCAGCTATTTTTAAGACACCGGGGCAAGGTGGAAACGAGTGATGGCACTACTATACAGTCGCACTGAAACTATTCCGTCTGTCCGGAGCCAAACTGGTCTCCATATCTACACGCCATGCCCAGTTATGCCCATGCCAGTCTTCCTGTTTTCATCTGCATCTAGAAGAAGTGCTGCTTGGTTCCCTAAAGACAACCCTTCCGTTATTTATCACCACCCCCCAAAAATAGTTTGTCCCTAGAACATTTCTGTAACTGCAGCCTGCTCGCTGAGTCTCCAAGGCCTCTAGCTCCCTGAGGGACGTGTATGTAAATGATTGCAGCAGAGGGATGGCGATGGAACTATGGGATGTCTCTGTCTCCTGGACACACCTGGGTGTTATACCCTTCAATGTGTTAAATGCTAATATTGGCTAGAAACGCTCTCCTGTGGCCTGGCGGCACTTTAAAAACAGTATCCTACAAGAAACCATGCATTCAAACCTTTTTAGATACAGTATGGTTATCTATTTGTTCTTCAAGGATCTTTAGGAATAAGGCACTGCATCTCAGTGCTAGAGGCGTCACTGCAGACACCCTGGTTCGAATCCAGACTGCATCACAACCGGCCGTGATTGGGAGTCCCATAGGGCGGCGCACATCGTCCGGGTTTGGCCGGTGTAGGCCGTCATTGTAAACAAGAATTTGTTCTTAACTGAGTTGGATGAGGGTTAAATGAACTAAAAAATAAAATGATAAACATGCCCAAGTTGCCACCTCACTTTTTCTTTTTAGTAGGCCATATACTGTGGTCATTGAGATAAGCATCTTTTATGAACATTCATGTAGCACTCACAAAGCTACAGTAAGTGAGTTTTGTTTATCTTAAGTTAACCAGGCACGTGACCATGGCGTTGGCGTTAACTGAGAGCATCTGGGAATACTTATATTAGGCCTATGTTGGGACTGCTGGAATTTTTCCCCCCCTACTGGTGTGGTTGTTGCTTTACAGTCATGGAATGTATGCACTTACCCATAATGTTTTTGTGTGTGCATGCGACGCGTTCATGTGTTTTTGTTTGACTATCAATTAGTATTTCATCCTGTGGCCCCAGGCTATTGTTAGGTTCTAAATAAAGAGTACAAACTCACAGACAATTAGTGAAGCTCAAACCAAGTGTTTTCACCCACTGGGTCACACAGCTGCATAAGACAAAGACGTATTTACACCATCACTGGTATTTAAATGTTCCTCCTATACGGAGTCTCCTCCTTACACATCTGAACAGCCAGTACATCTCTGTTGCTATACAGGACTTTAGTGATGCATGTTCTTTCTCACTTTCATCTGACCTGACCTCGGCCCAAATTCCTGACTTGTCCCAGACTGTGGCCCTTTTCCTTCCCATATATCCCTGATGTCTAACAATAACATGTTCTGACAGAATGTAAACATTCTACATTCCTCTTTCTCCCTCAGTGACATGAATGAGTATATTTTATATTTTCAAGTTTAGAAGTCAGAACTCATCACGATAAAAAACAGTTTGTCAGTTTAGTGTCTATTTTGTTGCTCACCATGGCTATGTTAGCTCCACGCGAACTACCTGAGCTAAGAGGGACTCAAGTCATGTAATGTCCAAATAACCTCTACCACCCTCCTGCCTCCAGGTGTGTCCAGAGCAACATAGTCTTGCTCACCCAGGCCTTCCGCAAGAAGTTTGTCATCCCCGACTTCCAGTCCTTCTCTTCTCACATTGACGAGCTCTACGAGAGTGCCAAAAATCTGACCGAAGGCCAGGTTGGTAATCAGCCCATCCTGGGGGAGGTGGGTGGACGCCATCCTTCTCGTTGTTCCTGTAGTCTGCCTCTTTCACCTTTTTTTTTTATTTTGTCTTCCACCTCCTCTGTGGTATCGTCAATGGCAGATCTTGTGTGTAGCTGGAGTTTTCTTATGTATCCTTTTCTTCTGTGTTCGCTTACCTGTACACGCTTAGAAAAAAGTGTTCTTCGGATGTCCCCATAGGAGAACCCTTTTTGGTTCCATGCCGAACCCTTTTGTGGAAAGGGTTTTGCATTAACTCAGTGTTCTTACCTGGAACCAAAAAGGGTTCTCCTATGGGAACAGCCGAAGAACCGTTTTTAGATTCTAGACGGCACCTTTTTTTCCCCCCTAAGACTGTATGTATTTTTGTCAAGGGAGTTGGCAGTCTTACACGAAACAGGTGTTGGAACTATTTTTCTCTCCACCGCAGGTTGCAGACTACATTCCCCAGCTTGCCAAATTTAGCCCCGACCTGTGGGCCGTGTCTCTGTGTACCGTGGATGGACAAAGGTTAGACTCGCGCCTCACCACACCATTATGTACTCATGAAGTTTTTATCATGTGATTGAGACAAGGTGATTATTATTATCTTTAAGACCAACAGTTGGTAAGTTGGTCAACAGTTGGCAACACTGAAAATGCACACGCTTCCGCTATTTAACATCTGCAAATTTACCCAGTGATAGGATATCTCAAGGCCATCTGAACTGGGACAAGGGCCAGCTAAACTTCCAGTAGAAGCCAAACGTTACGATGTGGGGTCCGCAGTTTAGTTCTGGTGCACTCATTGATAATAGATATCGTAAAATAACAACCAATCTTAGGGGGTGTTTGTGTGTTTATATGTCTGTAAATGACACTATCTCTCCGCTTTATGATGTTTGCTGTAGGATAGAAAGTCATAAAGATAACATTGGAATGAGGTGTTTTGTTATGTTTGGTTTTCGTGATTTATGATTTACAGCATGTTGAAACACCATGACGCACAAAATGGGGAGGGGCAGTTATCTGGATGGCCCTTAGCATTTCTTCTTTTCTTTCTCTGTCATTCTTACTGTCTTTCTCCGTCTATCTATTCCCTCTCTCTTTCAACCTACCTCGTCCTCTGTTTCTCTATTTCTGTTCTTCATCTTTCTTTCCTTCTATCCTGTCTCTTTTTGTTCTGTCTGTATTCCACCCGCCACAGTCTTTCTCCTTCTACCTCTTTTTCACTCTCTTCCACCCCCTTCTGAGCTTCTCACTTTTCAGTGTCTCCCCTCCCCATCTCCTTTAATGACGCCCCATGAGGGACGATGTCTAGTCATAGTGACCTTCTATAACAATATGTTAACTCGCTCACTACTCCCCCACATGATGCGCTCCAGATATTGCACACTGCTTTAGTATTCAGCAAGAACACCTCCCCAGTTGAATAGTTCCTGCATGCACACAGCGGTTCTTGGCAGAGTTGAGGCCAATATCTGCATTGAAACGATATTTTTATGAACAATTTCTAACTGTCCTCAAGCCGTTCTTGTGATATCAGTGTCATTATTACCTTAACAGAGCTTCTCTCACATCAGTTTATCATGTGACGTGATGACACGTAAAGTCAATTAAGGTGCACCTGGTTTGTGATGTGTAGGAAGCCTTAAAGAACAGTGAAGCAGGACTTGATTAACCTGTACTTAAGCCTGCTTTTGTTTCTCCTCAGACACACGGTAGGCGACACCAAGGTCCCCTTCTGCCTGCAGTCGTGTGTGAAGCCGCTGAAGTACGCCATCGCGGTGCACGACCACGGCACCGAGTACGTGCACGGCTTCATCGGGAAGGAGCCCAGCGGCCTGCGCTTCAACAAGCTCTTCCTGGACGAGGACGGTGAGCTGGGAGGGACACACACAGCTTTGTTTCTCAGAGCTGATCCTGCTGGGGCACAGAATTAGACTAGAATGACCAGAATGGGGAAAGCCCCTCAGATCACGCCAGGGACCAGTTTGAATCCAAATCACAATAATGTTGAATCCAAATCACACCGTTAAATTCTGTATCCCTGTCATCAAATGTTATTTCAAATCATTACAGGTCAGGTAAATAGGCAGGTACAGCATCACTGTGTCGCAGTGGACAGTTTTTTTTCCCCCCCCACCTGTGTCCAGACATCTAAAATAAATAAAAAATTGTATTTTTCGGAGCAGTATGACGTAGCTAGGTCATAGGTCAACGTACGCCATAGCCACTTTGCCTTTGAACGCCCCTGTCCTCTCGCCATCCCCTTTGTTTGATTATTTCTCCTCTTAAGTGCTTTTGATGAATAGCCCACAAGTGATGTCTCTTTCCCCAGTCCCCTCTGTCTACACATCGATGCCTCGAGCATCATCATCCATCCAACACGGTTATAGATGCCACTGCTTTCTAAGGTCTCTCCAGCTGATGACACATCCACCACGGAATACAAGGCTTAGTTGTAAATGTTGACATCGCCAATAAAAAGAGTGGGGAGAGGCCCTTACTTGCACCACACCAACCCCAACCGCCTTAGTCTATTTTCAATCCAATTTGGCCTTTCGACAACTGTTGCTATGGCGACGGGATGAAACTTGAATGATTCAGAGGCCATTCCCTCCCTCTGCTCAGTAGGGGTGGGCTGACGTATGATGAGGAGTCGGGGGGGGGGGCTCAGTGTCCTCCTGCTTGCTTTTCCACCTATGATTCTACGTCTAGCTCCCTCTCAGAATACCAATAGAAAGATCAATGGTGACCCAGGAATAGAAGAAAGAGAACCTGTCAAGAGTCCCAAGGTGTGTGTGTGTGTCCTAGCTGGCCATATGGAAACCTCAATGTTTTCCTACACACACATTATGTAGTCAAAGTATAGGTGACCTTCATTCCCTCAACACATTTGACTACCAAATGGAGGATACATTTCACTGTCCTCCTCACCCCAAGAAATGGGATATGCCTGTGCTGGTAAATCAGAGAACATTAAAAAACGATACATTTTTATTGGATATGTTCAGGTATTACCTCCTCCATTTCAATACGTTTTCTCCCATTTAGTTCCTACTGACATTTTGACAACTCTGTTAAATTTGCGCTCGTCATAAGAAAGATACAGTATGTAATGACGTACTCTACAGTGCCTTCAGAAAGGATTAACACCCCTTGACCTTTTCCACATTTTGTGTTATAGCCTGAATTGTTTTTACAAATTATTTCAAAATGAAAAGCTAAAATGTCTTGAGTCAGTAAGTATTCAGCCCCTTTGTTATGGATAAAAAAATATAAAAATGTGTAAATACCAGAATAAAAATGTGCTTAACAAGTCACATAATAAGTTGCATGGACTCACTCTGTCCAATAATAGTGTTTAAAATGATTTTTTTTAATAACTTCATCTCTGTACCCCACACACAATTATCTGTAAGGTCCCTCAGTGAAGCAGTGAATTTCAAACACGGATTCAACCACAAAGACTAGGGAGGTTTTCAAATGCTTCACAAAGAAGGGCACTTATTACATACATTGAATATCCCTTTGAGCATGGTGAGGTTATTAATTACACTTTGGATGCTGTATCAATACACCCAGTCATTACAAAGATACAGATGTCCTTCCTAACTCAGTTGCCGGAGAGGAAGGAAACCGCTTAGGGATTTCACCATGTGGCCAATGGTGACTTTACAATGGTAACAGAGTTTAATGGCTGTGATAGGATAAATGTGAAGATGGATCAACAACATTGTAGTTACTCCACAATACTAACCTAATTGTCAGATATTCCTAAAAATGCATCCTGTTTGCAACAAGGCTCTATATTAAAACAGTTTTTTTTTTAAAGTAGCAAAGCAATTAACCTTTTGTCCTGAATACAAAATGCTATGTTTGGGGCAATTCCAATACAACATTTTACTGAGTACCTCTCTCCATATTTTCAAGCATAGTGGTGACTGCATCATGTTATGGGTGTGCTTGTAATCGTTAAGGACTGGGGAGTTTTTCAGTAGCAAAATCTTAAAGGAAAACCTGGTTCAGTCTGCTTTCCAACAGACACTGAGATTAATTCACCTTTCATCAGGACAATAACCTGAAACACAAGGCTAAATATATATACTGGAGTTGCTTACCAAGTAGAAGACCTACAAATGGTTGTCTAGCAATGATCAACAATCAATTTTGACAGAGCTTGAAGAATTTTGAAAAGATTAATGTGAAAATATTGCACAATCCAGGTGTGGAAAGCTCTTTGAGACTTACCCAGAAAGATTCACTGCTGTAATCGCTGCCAAAGGTGCTTCTACAAAGTATTGACTCAGGAGGTGTTTCTTTATTTCATTCTCAATTCATTTGCAAAATGTTCAAAAAAAAGTACTTTGTCATTATGGGGTATTGTGTTTAAATGGGTGGTAAAAATATAAATTGTATCCATTTTTAATTCAAGCAGTAACAACAAAATGTGGAATTATTCAAGGGGTATCCTCAAAGCTTCTCAGAGTAAGAGTGCTGATCTATGATCAGTTTAGCCTTTTAGATCATAATAAATGCAATTTATATGGACAGATCCTAGATCAGCACTTCTACTTTCAGACACTTTGTGGATACGGGCCCTGGTCTTTATCATCCCCTGTCTGCGTGGGCCATGTGCCACTGTTCTCAGAATCCCCTGGTGGAGGTGCCAGGATAGCTATGTCAATTTGGTGACCGTTATGTAAGGAGGTTAAGACTCACTGCAGCGAGAGAAGTAGCCTTGACATTTGGACATTGAGCAGGACCCAGATCATATTGTTTGTTTACTGTTCATTTCACTTTGCCCCTAACCCTGACAAATCTCATTAGTATCTAAGTAGTCAGAGAGAAAGTGTTGGTCTGTCATGTTTGAATAACAAACCTGATTGATTCAAGTGCAGGCTTGCGTCTGTTCTCAGCGCTCTATGCCAAATGACATTTGCATATCCATTTAATTTACAATACATTTAAAAAAGGTTTGCTAAATTATTAATGGATTTTCTAGTGTCGACAGTGGTCTGTGTTTGATATGGTTCTATGAATTTGTATATAATTTTACAATGAAAGCCACGTCACTCCAACATTCTTCGTAGCAAGCATTTATAACCGATACCTTAGTACATTTTTGAAAAGGCTCTGCAAGGAATCCTTCCCACTTTAGGTCTTTGAGACTTGTAATCAATATTTTAAGTTAGTGTATATTGTTTTTCTATTTTTTTATTCCAGATAAGCCCCACAACCCCATGGTGAACGCCGGCGCTATTGTTTGCACCTCACTGATAAAGGTAAGAATCCACTTGTGTTTCTGTGTATTTTTACTGTATCTCATTCATAGTTCATACCAATGACCTCCGGCCCAGATAAGGTACATTTGCCTTGTTCACTCTGTCCCAGCGTCGATATTTGATTAGTGACGAGCGCCGCGATCTAACACTGGGGTCTTCAACCTTTTCTTGCCCAGGGGCCCCAGTCATGGCACACCGGCGACCCAGGGACCCCATCATGTGTTAGCAATTAGGTGAATGATAATGGCAGGGAGAAGTAATAAACATTATAAATGAATAGATTTGGTAGATTGTTTTTCTCTTTTTTACTGTAGGTATGTACAAAATTAGCTTAGTCTGTTATTGCTTGCGATATTGATAAACAGAGTCAGGGTCAGTGTGGTAGACAGATAATGTTTGGAATGCCTCAAGGGGGGTTAACCTAGTTTGTCATCATCATCGTGTGTTTGTCTGAGAGAACACCTCTTGACTTAACAGAGAGGCATGAAGTTGACTGCTAGGTGATTGCCATGGCGATTAAGGCCTGTCGTAATCCTCCCTGAGAGGGATTTAGGCCAGGCACACTGGGACATGATTTTGCCGCCCCCGGTGATAATAACCTGGATGGACAAACAGAAAGACACACACATACAGACAGAAAGGCAGACACACACACACACAAACAGACGAAGCTATGTCAGCGAGATCATGGAGCGCTTTAGCTGAGCCCGCCAAGCAGGGTTTCCGTTAGTAAAATGTGGCACTGGACATTTGCCTGGCAGCATTTCAATTTATCAGACCCATATGCATTGGGTGCGTAACTTGGTTAGGCCGTCTACCCACGGTGCTCGGAAGTACAGAAATCCCATTTAGATTAGGGTAATTCATCTTAACAGAACATGCAACTCGAGGATGCAACGACGTGCATCCTTACCGAATTCCGATGCGCACTTGGAAGAGTAACTGTCCACATGTACTTTTCCTCAGCCAACAAGACGAGTAACGAACAGTCAAATCACTAGTCTGTCAATCTACTGTCCCCTATGGTAGAAAAGTTGACCTATTTTATTGGTCAGCTTGGCAAGAAAGAAATAGCCTATTCCAAACTGACTCTGGGACAGTTGTGGGACTATAGATCCCAAAGTAATACAACCAGTAGGCTCCATAAAACAACGTTAAAAAGCAATGAGGCTGATGCAACAGATCAGAACATTTAGCTTAAAATGTTGATAAACTATTATATCTTCACATTATACGCGCAGCAATGCAGACAAGGCAGTAGGCTAGGCGCGGATGTTCATTCCATAATGCAATCAGTGGGAAACCACAGAGATGAAAATATCCATTAGAAATGTAGAAAGAGGGGAGATCTAAAGATGCAAAGACTAGCATGGGTTGCTAATATGACTAGGATTGTGCCTTTGGCTACTGGACAATGAAATAAAGTTGATTTGAAAACGAATAGAACATGAGAGAAATAGGCTACTGCTTTCAATGGCATATGGAAGACTTCCAAATGCCACGGATATGGTCGGATACATAATATGTAGTAAAACGTTCAGGTTTCAAACAATTAAGTACATGTTTTCAAAATGCATACTGCCTCCAGCTCATTGCGAAGTCGTGTGACGCGTGAATGAAACCTGCCTTCTGTTACCTATGCACAGGCGAATAAGAAGCGTGCTTCAATTACTAGTTGAGAAATAATAATAGTATAAAGGTGATTGCCTTGACTAATAATAGTCAACTCTAAAGGTGATTGCCTTGACTAATAATAGTCAACTCTAAAGGTGATTGCCTTTAGAGTTGTTACGCAATGATTGGGTTTATAAAAGCACCTTTCACTCCAGCAGCAAGGAAAGAGCTGTTTGAGGTCCTAGAGCAGCAACTATCATGCTGTCTGACAGGTTTTTCACTCAAAGGCGCCGCATCTGTATGATATGCGCGTGTGATTAAATAAGATGCATAACGAATTTACTCACGCACCAATTTACTTCCACTAAATAAGCATGACTTGTCAAATATATTTCAAAAGCCGCTAAACTTATTCCATCTACTTATTTAGTTCACTCTCTTTTCTTCATGGAAACAATCTTTCCTCTTTAAACAGGCATTGATCCTGAGCTGGTCAATCGGAGAAGCTAGTGCTAGCTTTTGGTGTCCCTCTAAGAGGTTTGCTACACTATTACAAAAAAAGTTACTAGGGACCTTAAATGATAGTTCACCTGTCCCCGTAGGATAACCCTTTTTGCTTCTAGGTAGAGTCCTTTTGGTTCTAGGTAGAATCCTTTTGGGTTCCATGTAAAACCATTTCCACAGAGGGTTCTACATGAAACCCAAAATATAGGGTTCTCCTATGGGGACAGCTGAAGAACTCTTTTGGAACCCTTTTTTTCTAGTAGTGTAGTCATTAGCTTAACCCCTGGCTTCTGTGCCTCTCCACACCTGTCTAGACCTAATAAACTGTCTTTCTCATCTTCTCACTGTTGTCGACTCCTGAGGACAGGAGGGTGTCACCCCATCTGTCTGCTCTTTGGAGAGGATGGACCAATAGGAACAGAGTAAACGCAAACATCACAGAAGTGATTGTCTGTTCTCGTTGCTTGTTGAGACTCGTTGAACATTAATGTGAGGCTTGTTTTGTTGTGGAATTGACCATTGTTCTAGGAGCTCCTCTGAGGATTAGGCTACTTTTTCTGGGACTATAGGACACGTATGTTGTTTGGTCTGATCTGTTTGTGCGGTCTCCCCATCTCCTATGGTCATTTGCGTGACATCGACTATAGGAGTTGTCAAGAAAGCACAAACAGATCTGGGAGCAGGCTTGTTGTTGACCCGCCACTCACTGTCAGAAAGAGTCCGGGTAGCCATTTGATTAGCTGTTCATGTGTCTTACTGCTTGAGAGTAGAAGCTGTTAAGAAGCCTTTTGGACTTAGACTTGGCACTCCGGTGTCGTTTGCCGTGCGGTAGCAGAGAGAAGAGTCTATGACTAGGGTGGCTTGAGTCTTTGGCAATTTTTAGGGCCTTCCTCTGACACCACCTGGTATAGAGGCCCCGGATGGCAGGAAGCTTGGCCCCAGTGATGTACTGGGCCGTACGCACTACCCTCTGTAGTGCCTTGCAGTCGGAGGCTGAGCAGTTGCCGTACCAGGCGGTGATGCAACCAGTCAGGATGCACTCGATGGTGCAGCTGTATAACTTTTTGAGGATCTGAGGACCCATGGCAAATCTTTTCAGTCTCCTGAGTGGGAATAGGCGTTGTCTTGCCCTCTTCACGACTGTCTTGCTGTGTTTGGACCATGATCGCTTGCTGGTGATGTGGACACCAAGGAACTTGAAGCTCTCAACCTGCTCCACCACAGCCCCGTCGATGAGAATGGGGGGCGTGCTCGGTCCTCCATTTACAATAGTCCACAATCAGCGCCTTTTTCTTGATCATGTTGAGGGAGAGGTTGTTATCCTGGAACCACACTGTCAGGTCTCTGACCTCCTCCCTATAGGCTGTCTCATTGTTGTCGGTGATCAGGCCTACCACTGTTGTCATCTGCAAACTTAATGATGGTGTTGGAGTTGTGCTTGGCCTTGCAGTCATGAGTGAACAGGGAATACAGGAGGGGACTGAGCACGCACACCTGAGGGGCCCCCGTGTTTTGGATCAGCATGGTGGATGTGTTACGTACCCCTACCACCTGGAGGCAGCCCGTCAGTAAGTCCAGGATCCAGTTGCAGAGGGAGGTGTTTAGTCCCAGGGTCCTTAGCTTAGTGATGAGCTTTGAGGGCACTATGGTGTTGAACGCTGAGGTGTAGTCAATGAATACCATTCTCACGTAGGTGTTCCTTTTGTTCAGGTGGGAAAGGGCAGTGTGGAGTGAAATAGAGATTGCATCATCTGTGGATCTGTTGGGGCGGTATGCAAATTGGAGGTGGTAGGGTTTCTGGGATAATGGTGTTGATGTGAGCCATGACCAGCCTTTCAAAGCACTTCATGGCTACACACGTGAGTGCTATGGGTCGGTAGTCATTTAGGCAGGTTACCTTAGCATTCTTGGGCACAGGGACTGTGGTGTACTGCTTGAAACATGTTGGTATTAAAGACTCAGTCAGTGACAGGTTGAAAATGTCAGTGATGACGCTTGTCAGCGCATGCTTGGAGTACACGTCCTGGTAATCCGTCTGGCCCTGCGGCCTTGTGAATGATGACCTGTTTAAAGGTCTTATTTACATCGGCTGCTGAGAGCGTGATCACACAGTCGTCCGGAACAGCTATGCTCTCATGCATGCTTCAGTGTTGCTTGCCTCGAAGCGAGCTTCAAAGTCATTTAGTACGCTTGTGTCACTGGGAAGCTCGAAGCTGTGCTTCCCTTTTGTAGTTTGTAATATTTTGCAAGCCCTGCCACATCTGACGAGCGTCGGAGCCGGTGTAGTACGATTCGATCTTAGTCCTGTATTGATGCTTTGCCTGTTTGATGGTTTGTCGGAGGGCATAGCGGAATTTCTTATAAGCTTCCGGGTTAGAGTCCCGTTCCTTGAAAGTGGCAGCTCTACCCTTTACCTCAGTGCAAATGTTCCCTGTAATTCATGGGTTCTGGTTGGGGTATGTATGTACGGTCACTGTGGGGACGACGTCATCGATGCACTTATTTATGAAGCCAGTGACTGATGTGGTGTACTCCCCAATGCCATCGGATGAATCCCGGGAACATATTCCAGTCTGGGCTAGCAAAACAGTCCTGTAGCTTAGCATCTGCGTCATCTGATCACTTCTATATTGAGTGAGTCACTGTTACTTCCTGCTTTCGGAATCAGGAGGATAGAGATATGGTCAGATTTGCCAAATGGAGGGCGAGTGAGAGCTTTGTATGCGTCTCTGTGTGTGGAGTGAAGGTGGTCTAGTTTTTGATTTGAATTTTGATTTTTTTTCTTCTCTCTGGTTGCACATGTAACATGCTGGTAGAAAATAGGTCAACCGGATTTAAGTTTCCCTGCATTAAAGTCCCCTGCCATTAGGAGCGCCACCTCTGGATGAGCATTTTCTTGTTTGCTTATGGCCTTATACAGCTTGTTGAGTGCGGTCTTAGTGCCAGCATCGGTTTGTGGTGACAAATATAGATAAACTCTCTTGGTAAATAGTGTGGTCTACAGCTTCTCATGAGATACTCTACCTCAGGCCAGAAAAACCTTGAGACCTCCTTAATATTAGATTTCTAGCTGTTATTTACAAATAGACACAGACAGCCACACCTTGTCTTACCGGAGGCAGCTGTGCTATCTTGCCGATGCACCGAATACCCAGCCAGCTGTATGTTATCCATGTCGTCATTCTGCCACGACTCGGTGAAACATAAGATATTACAGTTTTTAATGTCCTGTTGGTAGGATGGTCTTGATCGGTGCTCATCCATTTTATTATCCAATGATTGCACGTTGGCTAATAGGACTGATAGTAGAGGCAGATTACCCACTCGCCTTCGGAACCTTACAAGGCAGCCTGACCTACGTCCCCGATATCTCCGTCTCTTCTTCATGCGAATGACGGGGATTTGGGCCTTGTCGGGTGCCTGAAGTAAATCCTTTGCGTCTGATTTGTTAAAGAAAAAATGTTCGTCCAGTACGAGCAGAGTAATCGCTGTCCTGATACCCAGAAGCTCTTTTCGGTCATAAGAGACGGTGGCAGAAACATTATGTACACAATAGCACAATTGGTCAAGCCTCCGGCGCCATTTCGTGAAACAACTCATCCATTATACTGACCCCCCCCCCTTTCGTTGAAATATAATGCACCAAATGATAAACAGATGGAGATGTCCATTACTTTTCCAAGTGCTCGTGTATGTCCTACCAGACTTCATGGTGTGTGACAGATGGACACGAATCGGCTATGGAAATCGAGACCTGCATGTTGGCCTACCAAGCAGCTAAGTGTATACAGAGTATGCACACACCTCCCCACGGAGAGGCTACGCCTTCACATACCTCTACATGGAAACAGGAGCACACACACTACATACTGTACACACACACACACACACACACACACACTGAAAGGTATATGTTTTTATTGGGTTAAGCCACGCATGGAGTTGATTTGAAAGGTGTTGTTACTCTGTCTGGGTGTCCATTTTATTCCCATGTGAGTTTTTTCCACAACATTACACAGGCACTGCGAGTAGAACAGCTACTCCTGAGCAAGCTGCATTCTCCTCCATTCATTGACAAGGTCATATGTGGGTGGGTTCTTTCTGTTCATACATTTTGCCTGTGAAACATCGAAAAATCCAGTGGTTTTGTCTTTACTTGTCGTCTATGTGTCACTTAATAGATGTCTGTGTCCCTCTCAATGCCCTGTCTCTCTCAGTATGTACCCGCATGTGCATCATATAGCATAGTGTAGAGCTGATTACACCACTCACAGGAAATATGTTGGGCTTACACACCCCACTGTGTGTCCATGACAACGCCACCGGGGCCACACCCCGACTATGTAACCATGGTTTTGATGGCTTCTTGTGTCTTTTTTGTGTATGTTGTTGCATATTTTGCAGACTTAGGAACGGTGGGATAATATGACCACCGCTGCCATGTCGTTGGTAAATGACGTTGGTAATTTTTCTTCCTTTTCTCCCTCCCCCACCATCCCCTCTCATTGAACAAGCCCGGATAGAAAAGATGCATCGATAGCCCCATTTAGCATCTCTTTCAACATACCACTGTAATTTTTTGTTTTACTTGGTTATGTGTACCGATACATATGTTAGAATGCTGTCTGGAAGCAAAGTATTTTTCTCTGAATATATGAAGCAGGCTGAAGTCAGTAGACATGCATGCCTTTTTTGTTTTGACAATGTCTAGCAAAGCCAGTAATAGTAAAGAAATAAGAGCATACTAGATCAAGTGACAAGGAAGATAGTTTTTTTTTTCCCTCCCTTGCGCCTTCCTTTGCTCCCTTTCTACCTCCCGCTCTTCTATTTAGTCTCCCAGGCTATCAACACTCCATGCTAATAAGCCCTCCTGATCCCCAGAGCTGTTCACAGGACACGTGTTAGCCTATAATACACACACACATACACACACACACTGCACGGCACTAAAATAAGTGTTAAATAGGGCTGTGACGGACATGGAATTTTGGATGAAAATAATTGGACCGCCAAATGACTGCAGTCTCTGTAATAACCGTTCAAATAGGAAGTGTGATTTGTTGATTCAACGGACATTACAAAATATCCATTGCATGAGCCACATTTAAAGCTGCAATATGTAACCTTTTGGGCGACCCTCCCAAATTCATAAAGAAGTGGTAGATCTGTGCTACTGTGAGTTATTTCTATGCTTCCCGTTCTTAAGTTTTTGTTTTTGCGTCTTTTACTATACACTATATTTGCTTGTTTTGTCACATAAACTGAAATTAGGAGAACTATTAGAATTGTAGCAATCAGGTAATGGCAGAGGGACTTTTGCATAGTGCATCTTTAACATAAATTCAATGAACATTCTGCATTACCATGGAAATTATTGCGTCACAATACCAGGCAGCTATTACGAGTGTACCCATGAGTTTACCAGGCAAATAGGTTATCAATAAAACGTCACAATATGGTGCCGAGTGTACAACTTGGCTGCTAGGGTGAAAGGAGACCCCAGGCTCCGCTAAAACCATTGACAGGTAGCTACGTGCCACTTTCAAAGGATTGTTAAATAAATGTTAGAACTATTTTGGTTTTAGTATCATCACCTGTTGAAGAGCATTGTCAAAACTACCCATTTCCGATTATTCCATGCAGAACAATTGCGCCCATGTATCTCTTTCATCAGAGTTACGCAAGTATGACCTATTGCCAGGGTTAGATGTTCCAAGCACATTTATTCATCGTTTGCTACAACACCTTTCTTGCTTCAGCAAGGGGCGAAAAAGTTTCATGTTAAGAGTCCATGTTATGGCAGAAACGGACTCAACCGCACAAATGCGCCCCCCAAAAAATATTTAAAGAACGTGTGTATGTATATATTCTGATAACTATAACTGATATATTCTATTTTTTAATGGTTATGATGGTTATTCTTCATCCATAACCATTGGTTATATGGTAACCATGACCGTCAGTTACACGGTTATATGTAATTGTGCCAGACCTAGTGTTACATTTATATACAAAATGTGATTATGACGGATCATCTTCTTTGATTTGATTCCAGCCAAAGCCCACTCATTAACTGTCTATTGACTCTATAAATTCATTATACTTCTCTCTTTAACTATTTAACACCCGTCAGATTCTCTTCATCCATGTTGAATTGTGTATGTTTGTCTAGGTTTCACCGAAGCTCAGTTAACTTTGCATTTATAATGCATCAAACTGATCATTCGTTTTTGTGTATGACAGTATTGTTATTATTTAAGCCAAGGCTTATGTATTTACTTTCATTCTGCTGTAAATATTTTCTCTTTGTCCAACAAACTTGACTTAATACCTTTTCTATTACTTTTCAGCAGGGAGCGAGCAATGCTGAGAAGTTTGACTATGTAAGTAAACTCAAGTTTAATACAACATTTTGTGCATTGTGGCAGCTGTTTGGAGTTGTATGGGGTATTTTGTGGTTGTTTTAGGTAATGTATGTTAGAAAAAAAGTTTAACTGATTTCTTTGTTTCGTTTCCAGGTCATGAACTTCCTGAATAAGATGGCAGGAAATGAGTATGTAGGCTTCAGCAACGCCACGTAAGTAGAGAGTGGCACCCTATTCCCTACAGTGCATTCAGACCCCTTGACTTTTTCCACATTTTGTTACGTTACAGCCTTATTCTAAAATGTATTAAAACATTTTTTCCATCTCATCAATCTACACACAATACCCCATAATGACAAAGCAAAAACTGATTGTTAGAAATGTTTGCACATTTATTACAAATAAAATGTATTACTGAAATATCTCATTTACATAAGTATTCAGACCCTTTACTCAGTACTTTGTTGAAGCACGTTTGGCAGCGATTACAGCCTTGAATCTTCTTGGGTATGAAGCTGCAAGCTTGGCACACCTGTATTTGGGGAGTTTTTCCCATTCTTCTCTACAGATCCTCTCAAGCTCTGTCAGGTTGGATGGGGAGTGTTGCTGCACAGCTATTTTCAGGTCTCTCAAGAGAAGTTTGATCGTGTCCGGGCTCTGGCTAGGCCACTCAAGGGCATTCAGAGACTTGTCCCGAAGCTACTCCTGTGTTTTGTTGGCAATGTGCTTAGGGTCGTTGTCCTGTTGGTAGGTGAACCTTCGCCCCAGTATGAGGTCCTAAGCACTCTGGAGCAGGTTCTCATCAAGGATCTCTCTGGACTTTGCTCCGTTCATCTTTCCCTCAATCCTAACTAGTCTCCCAGTCCCTGCCTCTGAAAAACATTCCCACAGCATGATGCTGCCACCACCATGCTTTACCGTAGAGATGGTGCCAGGTTTCCTTCAGACGTGACGCTTTGCATTCAGATCAAACATTTCAATCTTGGTTTCATCATACCAGAGATTCTTGTTTCTCATGGCCTGCGAGTCCTTTAAGTGCCTTTGAGCAAACTCTAAGCTGCCTGTCAACGCGCCTTTTACTGAGAAGTGGTTTCCGTCTGGCCACTACCATTAAAGGCCTAATTGGTGGAGTGCTGCAGAGATGGTTGTCCTTCTGGAAGGCTCTCCTGTCTCCACAGATGAACTCTGGAGCACTGTCAGACTGACCATTGGGTTCTTGGTCACCTCTCTGACCAAGGCCCTTCTCTGCCGATTGCTCACTTTGGCCGGGCAGCCAGCTCTAGGAAGAGTTGTGGTGGTTCCAAACTTCTTCCATTTAAGAATGATGGAGGCCACTGTGTTCTTGGGGACCTTCAATGCTGCAAAACACAATCCTGTCTCAGAGCTCTACGGACAATTCCTTCGACCTTATGGCTTGGTTTTTGCTCTGACGTGCACTGTCAACTGTGGTACCTTATATAGACAGGTGTGTGTGCCTTTCCAAATCATGTCCAATTAATTGAGTTTACCACAGGTGGACTCTTATCAAGTTGTAGAAACATTTCAAGGATGATCAATGGAAACAGGATGCAGCTGAACAAAATTGAGTCTCATAGCAAAGGGTCTGAATACCTATGTAAATAAGGTATTTCTGTTTTTAATTTTGAATACATTTGTTTAAAAAATTAACCTGTTTTCATTATGTCATTATGGGGTATTGTGTGTAGATTGATGGGTAAAAACATTTATTTAATCCACTTTAGAATAAGGCTGTAAGGTAACAAAATGTGGAAAAAGTCAAGGGGTCTGAATACTTTCCGAATGCACTGTATACAGTGCACTATGTGGGCCCTGGTCAAAAGTAATGCAGTAAATAGGTAATAGGACACCATTTCAGATGTAGCCCCTTTGTTTGGCCTCCTTCTCCTTTCCATGATTCATCATTGTTTAGACTGCAAGCATGCAGTCTAAAGTCTGGATGTTTACAGTAGTTAATCACAGTAGGCTCATGATCTCAGTTGGAAGAGGGTTTTTAATTATGACGCAATGAAGGAATGTGGTGGAAGAAAACACACCAATTCACATGGGTGTAGACTGTTAACTCTTGTGTTCTTTGTTACCCAGGTTCCAGTCGGAGCGTGAGTCAGGAGACAGGAATTTTGCTATCGGTTACTACCTGAAAGAAAAGAAGGTCAGAACCGTGATGCTATCTCTCCCTCTCATCTTTCCACTTCCTCTTATCCTCCCTGTTCTCTTACTTGGCACTGTTTGCTGTTCCCATTGTACAACTCGCTAAGTCGGAGAGCTGCCTTTACGTTTAAATTTGAGTAATTTAGCAGACACTCTTATCCAGAGCGACTTACAGTTAGTGCATTCATCTTAAGATACTGTAGCCAGGGGGGAAAGCCACATATCTCAATCATAGAAAGTACATTTAAAAAAAATAATTAGCTAGCAGCAAAGTCAGTGCTAGTAGGTGGAAATTATTTACAGTTGAAGTCGGAAGTTTACATAAACTTAGGCTGGAGTCATTAAAACTCGTTTTTCAACCACTCCACAAATTTCTTGTTAACAAACTATAGTTTTGGCAAGTCGGTTAGGACATCTACTGTGTGCATGACACAATTAGTTTTTCCAACAATTGTTTACAGACAGATTATTTCACTTATAATTCACTGTATCACAATTCCAGTGGGTTAGAAGTTTACATTCACTGAGTTGACTGCCTTTAAACAGCTTGGAATTCCATAAAATTATGTCATGGCTTTAGAAGCTTCTGATAGGCTAATTGCCATGATTTGAGTCAATTGGAGGTGTACCTGTGGATGTATTTGAAGGCCTACCTTCAGCTTCAGTGCCTCTTTGCTTGACATCATGGGAAAATCAAAAGAAATCAGTCAAGACCTCAGAAAAAAATTGTAGGCCTCCAGAATTCTGGTTCGTCCTTGGGAGCAATTTCCAAATGCCTGAAGGTACCACGTTCATCTGTACAAACAATACTACGCAAATAAACACCATGGGACCACGCAGCCGTCATACCGCTCAGGAAGGAGACGTGTTCTGTCTCCTAGAGAGGAACATACTTTGGTGCAAAAAGTGCAAATCAATCCCAGAAAAACAGCAACGGGCCAAGTGAAGATGTTGGAGGAAACAGGTACAAAAGTATCTATATCCACAGTAAAACGAGTCCTATATCGACATAACCTGAAAGGCCACTCGGCAAGGAAGAAGCCACTGCTTCAAAACCGCCATAAAAAAGCCAGACTACGATTTGCAACTGCACATGGGGACAAAGATTGTACTTTTTGGAGAAATGTCCTATGGTCGGATGAAACAAAAATAGAACTGTTTGGCCATAATGACCATCTTTATGTTTGGAAGAACATAAAGCAAGCCGAAGAACACCAACCGTGAAGCACGGAGGTGGCAGCACGGAGGTGGCAGCATCATGTTGTGGGGGTGCTTTGCTGCAGGAGGGACTGGTGCACTTCACAAAATAGATGGCATCATGAGGGAGGAAAATCATGTGGATATATTGAAGCAACATCTCAAGACATCAGTCAGGAAGTTAAAGCTTGGTCGCAAATGGGTCTTCCAAATGGACAATGACCCCAAGCATGCTTCCAAAATTGTGGCAAAATGGCTTAAGGACAACAAAGTCAAGGAATTGGGAGTGGCCATCACAAAGCCCTGACTTCAATCCTATAGAAAATGTGTGGGCAGAACTGAAAAAGCGTGTGTGAGCAAGGAGGCCTACAAACCTGACTCAGTTACACCAGCTCTGTCAAGAGGAATGGGCCAAAATTCACCCAACTTATTGTGGGAAGCTTGTGGAAGGCTACCTGAAACGTTTGACCAAAGTTAAACAATTTAAAGGCAATGCTACCGAATACTAATTGAGTGTATGTAAACTTCTGACCCACTGGGAATGTGGTGAAATAAATAAAAGCTAAAATAAATCACTCTACTATTATTCTGGCATTTCACATACTTAAAATAAAGTGCCGATCCTTCTGACCTAAGACAGGGAATTTTTACTAGCATTAAATGACAGGAATTGTGACAAACTGAGTTTTAAATGTATTTGGCTAAGGTGTATGTACATTTCTGACTTCAACTGTATTTATTTTGATTTAGGAGCTACTCTATCTTTCCTTAATAAGGAGTAACTGAACTTAAGCCATCTCGCTCTCTGTCTCTGTCCAATGTATAATCTAAGATTGCTGAAATACAGAACTGCACGTCAGTCATGTCAAAATATATTGCATGGATGTAATCTGTCTGTTCATTCCTCATTTTCTATTCCTCCCTCTCTCTCTCTCTCTCTCTCTCTCTGCAGTGTTTTCCTGAGGGGACAGACATGACGTCCATTCTGGATTTCTACTTCCAGGTACATACAGACAGACAGCCCACAACAAGTACACACTGCCAGTGGAGGGAGAAATGGGGAGGACAGGCTAATTTTAATGGCTGGATTGTGAATCCTCCCCCTCTCTCTTTTTGGGTCTGGTGACTGACTTTGTTCATGTGCTTCTCTGGCTGAGAAGGGAAATGTGTGCATGCGCACGCATGTGTGTAATGGGATAGCTGTGTTGACGTCACATCCCTTTAGGTGTTGACAGCCTTCTTCTCTGGTGTCGCGCTGGCAGCCCACTGACCTATAGGCTCCGGTCATGCTGGTCCTTTGGTAATGTTTGCCTTGGCCCACTGAGAACTCGCATAACCTGGAGTCTTTCCTAAAACCATAGAAGGACTAGAGAGAGGAGTAGTTGTACTGGGTACATTATACTCCATGTAAATGCATATACTTTGATTATAGTATATTGTTTTCATTTTCTATGCATACACTCTATTTTGATTATACTGTAGTATGTTTTCATCCAGATTGGGGGCAATATTGTGACAGGAGAAGAATTGAGTACGCAATGCCCTAGACTCACATTTCACTCCTATATTTATTATGTGTGCATGTTCTATATTAATATATTTCTATCACTATAACTGTTTGGCTTGATCTTACATTTGTGTTGTAACTGTCTGTGTCCCTCCAGCTATGCTCCATCGAGGTGACCTGCGAGAGCGCCAGCGTCATGGCGGCCACCCTGGCCAACGGCGGCTTCTGTCCAATCACGGGTGAGCGCGTGCTGAGCCCGGAGGCAGTGCGTGACACGCTGAGCCTCATGCACTCCTGCGGCATGTACGACTTCTCTGGCCAGTTCGCCTTCCACGTGAGTACACTGTCCCTCACCGCCATAGCTCATATAGCACCACAACACTGCTGTATATAAATGTTCCACAGTCTCCCGTTCTTTATCTGCTCTGACAAAAAAAATTGCTTTCACCTGGCCTGTTTTTTTTCTTCAGAAAAGTGCAGATGAAAGAGAGGAGACAAGAAAAGGAAGCCATTTTACACTATTGAGATGCATCTTGAGTGTCAGTCCACAACATTGACTTTTGTGGTCCAGTTAAAGCACAGCTTATTCTGCCTAATACTGCCACTCTCTGACAACATCTGCCTTTTCCTCCTGCCCAATATGACCCTTTTAGTCCCATCCAGCCTGTCTCTGCCCCACAATGTCCCCAATTGCCCTCCACTGGGCTCCAGTCGCTGTCCTTGCCAGAACAAACCAGGTCAATGGTCTACCTATAGCCCCCATGGAGGATTATCCAATCAGATGTTGCGCGATTATCCAATCAAGTATTCCCACGCATAATAGGGAGACACGTGATCGTATACAAATGTAAACAAGGTTTGAAATGGTTATGTATTAGTCAAATATTATATCTGTTTGGGCTTCTTGCGGTCAATTTGCAGTCTACAAATTATTCCCCAGACCATCCTCTCAAGAAAAAAATTGGCCCAGCGGCTGAATCTAGTTGATCCCTGCTGTAGGTCCTATGCTTTCCTTCATTGCTTTCACTCTGTGTGTCTGTCTGTCACTTACTCTTAGTGTGTATAATGCCCTGGGCCTGTATTCACCTTGAGTCTGAGTATGATTGTTAATATTGGATCACTTTTGTCTTCGATCATAATGAATAAGGGGAGCTTATCCTAGATAATGCACTTCTTACATTTTGGGCCCTGATGTCCACAGAGTTGTGGGTAACCTCTCCCTGCGTCTTTGTGTCTCTAGGTGGGCTTGCCAGCCAAGTCGGGCGTGGCAGGGGGCATCCTTCTGGTGGTGCCCAACGTCATGGGCATCATGTGCTGGTCTCCTCCACTGGACAAGCTGGGCAACAGTGTCAGAGGCATTCAGTTCTGCACGGTACGGGGACACACTGACAAACACACATTGACACCTCCGCATAGACATACTCAGCCCCCCCCCCCCCCACACACACACACACACACGTATTACTACTACCACCCTCACACATGATCATATTTCTACATCTTATTATATATCGCCCTTTCTTATCTCCCGCTCCCTGAGCCGCCACTGCATATACATTTTTCTACCATCAGAAATGAGCTAGCCTAGCCAACTAGTCCTCCTGGAGCATCTGACAAGGCCTCACAGAAACACCTTATTTAGTGCATTTCCGGGCCCAAATAGCTTCGTCATCTCTCTCCTCTCCCCCCTAGTAATTTTTCTCTTCCCCGCCAGGCATTATTAATTCATAAGTCACTGTCTGACTCCTCTATTTTGCTGCGTCACGGGGGAAGTGAATGCATACAGTTTGATTCGGAACCTAAGCTAGTCTTCATGCTACAATTCAAACTTTATTGTTCCTGCAAAGAAACTCATTGTGCAGACGAGTACATAGACACAGACGCATAAAACTATTTCCCAAGTTGGGATCAATAAAGTAATACTCTACTCTCTACTGTCTACTCTACTCAAACAAGTATAAAAAAATTGGATGGATGCTAGTTTCTGTTTGCGCCAACTAAGCTGGTTATGGCATTTCACACAATGGTACGCAGTATGACTTGTGTTGCATAACAAGATTTATGAATGGTACATACTGTATGAAGATGTATGTTTACTTGTGATATCCCATAGTGAACTAGTAGGTGCTTTCTCATTGAGGCCCAGTCATTGGCGGTGAGGTTACGTACAGATACAGCTCTGAGCCGTAGAGAGAGGCCCCACGCTAGTCTGCTCCTTAATAACAAAGTGATGATTGATTAGATCGCATGGCTGGAAAACAATGCCAGGGATCACTGTCAACATGTAGTTCAAGAACGCAATGTTCTTTAACACTAGAACTGCCATAGGCCAACGGCCACTGATGTTTAGATTTTTTAATTTTTTTTAAATTATTATTATTATATATTTTTTTTTATCACAAACAGAAAATGATTTAGAGCCTTTACTCAGCCACGTGCTAATGAGTCTCTCTCTCCTCACTGAATGAATGACAAATGGATGAATGGGCGATTAATTGTGCACTTTACTTCCCAATTGAATTCAAAATTAGGCCTAGCTGAACGACAAGGAGGGAGAAGAGGTTGATTTTAATTTGGAACAACAATAGTGTAATGCTGAGTTTTATGCTTATTTATCAGCCTTGGCGCTCATGTTTATACCAAATCATTTGAATGCGCGCCTTGCGGGTTGATATCATTCTCTTTCATGTTTTACTTTGTAAAAAGAAGCTGTTACTGTTTTATTTACTATTACTCTATTGCTAATCCAATTTATTGTAAGGGAAATGAATCATGCAAAACATATCCTTGACTCTATCCAAGTTGATGAGCGAGGGGAAGCAAACGATGCCAGTCAGCCTGCACAGCCGGCTCATCAACTATACCGAAACTAATTTCACACGTAATAAAAGTTAGCCTAAAGATAAGATTAAATTGACAATAGTCTGATTTGAGTGACAATATTATCAGTTGTCAAATTGTACATGAAGAGATGGGCGCAGCTTGGAATTGACAGATGCAGGGAAAGGAGCATCACTTTATCAAATCCTCATTCTGAGTCACATGCAGGTCAAACATTTTGATTTCTATATAGTTTCAGAAAGGCATATTCTGCCGTTTATGACAATTCCCGTTGTCAAATAAATAAATATTTCCAAATATCACTTTTTACAAGAATGTCTGGGTTGTCCATACTTTCAGCATATGGCCACTTGTGAGGCAGCATTGCTCTGGCTATTAAGCAAAGACTAGTAACATAATACATTAAAATATGCTATAGTTTTTTTTTTAAATACATTTTCTTATTATCACAATGTTTCTTTAAACCTGCAAAAACTAAATTATAATGATTCCGTTGTGATGGATTTAACTCTTGAATTAGTGGTTTTTCTTTTTTATTTATAGACTAGAGTAACATAAGCTCATACAATTGTTATTTGAAGTAATAGTTTTTTAGTATTCTAATATTATGTAAGACCTTCATAAACACAACCAAATTATTATTCTTCCGATAGCATATATGAAATGTGTTTATTAGACTGTTAGAATGCTGATGCATCATTGGCTGGAAGGAGGGTCCATCAAGGCCAGGTGTTCTCTAGCTGATACTAATTCTGGTGTTAACTCTACCTACTCATGTGACCTGGCATTGCCACTAGACAAATGGTTAGCGTCACCGCCTTCAGCACATGACATGTACAGACATGTCCGCATGAGGATCGAATCCCAGCCCACCGCTATTCTGATACACTCGAGTTTAGATTTTTAGTCCGAGCTCTCTTTCTGTTTCTTTCACCCTCTGTCTCACTCGCTCTCTCTGTCTGTCACTCTGTCTGTCTTTTTCTCTCTGTGTCTCCCTCCCTCCCTCTGAACATGACCCTCTCTCATTCTATGCGTTTCAGGACCTGGTGTCTCTCTTTAACTTCCACAACTACGACAACCTGAGGCACTTTGCCAAGAAGCACGATCCTCGCAGGGAGGGAGGCGACCAGAGGGTGAGTACACATAGAAACAACCATCCCCTCCACACACACGCCTTTCCACACGCACACAGACGCACCCCTCTTCCATTGTTACCACACCTTCCCAGAATGACAGAATGTGCCTGATTTTAATGGTGCTAAATTGGCTGTAGCCGAATACCTTAAGGGCCGCTAATGAGAGTTCCTAAAGAAAATTTGTTGCCCTAGTTATTTAGATAGCTACAGTACACTCTAATTTATTGACATTTGGATTATGTTTGTGGATGTTTGATAATTTTAGATATATTTTGGGGAATTCACTTGTTTATCTGGTTTGCCCTTTTGGAGGGGATTGTCATTTTAATTTTGTTTAATCTCAAGGTCAGTAAGCTTTGGCATGCTTGGTTAAAAAATATTAATGAAAGGTTAGGATTGATTTTGAATTATCCTTTCCTTTTTCCTTTTGGTCTAATAGTGTTTTAATCAGTATGTTGAGAGGCAAGTGGCATCTCTGTCAGAGCAAACCAGACATACACACACGCCAAGCAGTCATAGACACAATAAAGAAAGGCCGACACATTCTCCATTACATAGTTACAGAACTTAACACATTACCAACCACGCATAGATAGTCACACACACACACACACACATCCCTAGAGCAGCCGCACTCGTGGCATGTGCAGGCAGACCCGACTAATCTGTTATCCCATGTTGCTTGAAACAGCAGTTTACCTTCGGACCAATGGATTACGAGAGCCTTCAGCAAGAGCTAGCTCTCAAAGACTCTCTGTGGAAAAAGGTGGTGCCCACTGATTGCCACGAGGACAGCTCCACCACTGTAGTCTATAGGATGGAGAGTGTCGGGGAGCGCAACTAGGACCCCCCCCCCCTCACCTCCCACCTTCTCCTGTCCCCTTTCTACACCCATATATGACTTCATATATTTATATAAATTATCAAGAGGATTATTTATTTCTATAAGTTTTTTTTTTTTTTTTACATAATGTAATGTCACATTATGTACTGGTGATGAATGATAATTGATCCTACCTGGGTTACTGTAATTTTATTTTATTTGTGTGTCAGTGGCTGCAATCCAAACACTTAACAGACACGCCCTCAAATGAAGTGGACACTTCTGATGATGTATCATGACGTCTGACAAGTATACACTTGCAGGGCGAGTTTGAAGGAAGGCATGATTTTTAAATGGACCTCACTTGCCCGGAAATTCGTTCACTCGTTCATCCCGCAACGATTGGGTTTTCATTCACCCACATCAGCTTGTGGGTGCTTTATATGCGCGACAGCCAATTATGAGTGCATGTCTACTTATATTAACTACATAATTATTAAAATATGCCTACTGTATCATAGCTAACAAATGAATTAGCTAAATAACGTTAGCATGTCTAGCTGGAACTTCAGAAGAAGGAAAATGTTTTATTTCTACAATTTCCAAAAGATAACCAAACAAAAACATCATTACTTTTACGAGACATGTTTGTGTAGTACAATTTGTAACTTTACATTCGTTTTTACTTACACTTGTATGTTGACTCCATATTGACGTTGAGGTTTTAAGTTTTGGCGGACTTTTCTTAGCGGATGTACAATCATCGCGAATTTAATTATGGGGTGTCTCAGACCCCGACGCGAACATAATTGTACACTCGCAAACTCTATTAAAAACGAGGGCTGAGGGGCTTACGTTGAATACTTCCTTTGCTTGGCTAATCATTTGGACCGACGACAAATATGGCTGTGGGGATTCCCCCTAGGGAATAAGGCGAGGGTAAGTGGACGAGGGTGTGTCTTTTATGAGTTTGAAATGCATCCCTTGTGTTCTTGGTGTCCCTGCAGAGCTGAGGGAAGCCCTTCAGGCTGCCTGTCTAGAATGTCAGACTTTAGGGGCCTGCCTGAAGGGATTGCCTGGCTCAGATTGAGGCTTTGCATGTAGACTTGATTCATCATTTCATGTGTGCTTCAATATCTACTGACAGGTTTGAAGTCCTGTATCTGTCAAACATGCCAGTGTGGGTATTAGGCCCATTGTAATGTTTTTGTTTTGTTTGTTAACCAAAGCGAGGGAGGTTTTCTCAAACCAAAAGCCAAGGGAAGATGTGGAGTGTTGTGCTTTGACACATAGAAATATAATGTCATTATATTTGTATGCGTTGACAGGCTCGTTGACAAGCGTAACTCTGTTGATCTATGTGTGGGTGAAGTGGGATTTTTGGAGTAGAGGACACCTTTTGGTAACAGGATATCCTTTCCGGTCCCTCCCTTTTCTTTTTTTTCTTTTGGTCTTTTCATTTTTTTGAAAACAAGGAACAGTAGCCTTCCCTTGCTTATAGTAGCTAGCTGGCTTTAACCTGGCTAAAACATAGCAAGCTAGCTAGTCTTTTTAGCTTCCCACATCTCCATGTGAAATAATCAGATTTATCATTTAGAAATATGCCCTGGCAAATATTCTTCTACTTGCTGGTTATCCCAGTTTGATATACTGCTTGTGTATTCATTCCCATATCAGTTAAAAATAGAACAGCATGTTTTGGTCATGGAGTAAAAAAGCACATGGCTAGCAAGTTGGCTACAGCAGGTTCTACCATTTCACAGTAGCCTGTAATCACTAGTTATTATTTCTAAACAAATACCGTTTTGGGTGGATTCTTTTTTTGGTTTACTTTTTGAACAGTTGCTGAGGTTATATTTGGTTATCAATGCAAAATAGTCTACTTTGATGAATCGCCTATATATATATCAGATCAAGGAACCAAGCAATAATACTGCCCCCACGGCTGCAGAAGTAATGATACTGCATGTCTCAATTTTCAGGTAGTAAAACAGTACAAGGAGCCGCCCCTTTTGTGATGAAAATGACATTGCGACACTTCGATATTCGCGTCTGCATAGAGCTTGTAGTATGCTTTTAGAAGAGCAAACTGAGACTATAACGATAAGGCACTTATCAGGCGTGACACGGAGACAATGTCAGTCGGACCATTCTAACTTCCATACCAGTGCTTTACCTTTCACATACCAGCAACGCATCTCACATGAGCCGATTTCTCAACTGCTGTTGAGTGGACCGAAGCTTTTCATCAAGGACGTGAAAGGTGATTCATTCCACCCCCTTTTGTGTGTGTGTGCGCCTTTTTGTATTTGAGGTGTGTGTGTGTGTGTGTGTGTAACGTGTTGATCTAAGCTGTGACGCATGCTGAGGGGACATTAACCCTGGCCCAGACAGACAAGACACCGCACAACCCTTTAGTTTTCATGACATAGCCTAGTAGAATCCTGCTGGATCAATTCCATAGACAGTTGCAGTATGTATATGTCGGATGGCATATCATGGTTATATAGGTCATACGTATATGTACGTATATGTATTGTACAAGTCAGTATACCATTGAGAGAAAGTGTGATCACACATTGTTACCAATTATATTTAATCCGTATTATTACTGTGAATGACGCTTAGCTACCCTTAAAGAGGAAGGGGAAACCAGTCCTCTTATCTATACTGTAGCTTAAGAATGCATCATGTTTATTTCCATGTGCACTGTACAGTATCTACAGTTTTCCCAAAGACTGTATTTGCCTGACGTGCGTGTGTTTTGGGGGGATTGTTATCTTGCAGTAAGCTTGATGAAACTCAACAGCAGCGCAGAACGGCAAGGGAATCAACTTATTTCACAACAAACGTTGGCCACATTTGCACATGCACGTCAGTCAAGGCCTTGGGTGTCCTGCTGCTGGGGCTGCTGTTTTTCTTTCAATGTTTTTATCCAATCATGCTTGAAACGGAACTGTTGAATTGGTATACACTGTAGTAGCTCTATGTTACCCATGACTTCGTCATGAATGTGCTCTTCTCGTGGGTCCATGTAAGTCTATGGGTCCCATACCGGCCAAGGTTGAGGTCAATTTGAATTGAAGTCAATTCAGGAAGTGATTTAAATGTGAAATTCATAAATGGAAAGAATTTGAAAGATACATGGCTTCTCCCTTTCAGTTTGTTGACAAGTTATTGAACATAGATGCCCTGTTTTTCAATTATTGAATTGGAATTTATTAATTGAATTGGAATTCCTGAATTGACTGACTTGACCCCACCCTATCCCATATACTTTTAGTTTGTTTTTAGCTTTTTTTAGTATCAGACTTTTACTTAAAATATATTTTTGTTGTTTTGTCATGTCTATATGCTTCGACTTCATTTAAAATTGTGATTTGGAACTAGGACTACTATTTCACTAAGGATGTTTTTTTTTAAGTGTAGGCCTTTGAGATGTCAGTCAGTGTGTGGTGCAAAGCATTCACAAGCCTCTGTCACTGTGGAGTGAAGCTAGCTGTAGCTAGCCTAGCAGCTAATGTTAACTTGCTTGCTAATGCTAATTTACCAAATAATAAGTTCTGTTAAATCAATCCTATTTATTTGTACTGAAAATGTATCTTTTTTTTTCCTGCTACTTGTGTTTTCTGAAACACATTTGAGTGGGTTTTCTAATGTCTTGCCCATGTTGACATAATATGGAGAATGCAGGGGCTGAAAGCTTGCAAGACTTAGGAGTTAGGTTGACATTAGAGGCTACAGGAGGAAGTTATGTGGCTTACTGAACCTTTCTACTCTACTGCAAAATGTGACTAATAACCCCAGTCAAATTTTACACAAGGTCTTTTTGTATGCCGTACCAGTATTGTCATTACAATTTTTGATTTCACAGCAACATGTTTGTTTCCCACAATGTCATTATTTTACTATTTCTTTCAAATGGCATATTTTTGTATGATTTAATAAATGTGTTTGAATCCCCCCTTGATATTTTAAAGTTCATTTTAGTCCTCCTTGCATGTTTATTTTCTGTTTCATTCCATATCTGTGCCTTGGGGAAAACAGCTATAGCCCTCCAAGTCTTATACACTAAACACACCAGCAGCCTACACTGTTAACTTATTGAGAATGTGTATCAGTGCATTTAACGTGAACTTCTCGTGAGCTCCTCAGATCTTAACCGGATCTACCTGGAATGTTGATTTATTACTCTAGCTCAAACTGGTTTTGGTGTCTTGGGCATAAAAGGGTGTTGCTTTCTCCTCATAGTAAAGACACTGACTCTTGGTTTGGATGAGAACACTAGGTATTTGTCTTGTAGAACTTTGTAGTTCTACAAGAGGCCAGTATTGCAAATACAAGCAAAGAGCTTCAGTAGTTGTAATGCTAGAAGTGTGTTGCAATGACAGGTGAAGTACTTGTTGAAACCATGTTGCCTTGCTGCCCCATGTTATAACCCAATAAAGTACTATAACCAACAAATACCTGTTTGTTAAATTACCACAATTGAAACTAAGTGGTTTAGCCCTGTTGTTTTATTAGTTAACAGATTTTGTGATAGCACTTTGTTATATTGTTTCCACTGGTATTCAACTGGTATTCGCTTACTAGGAAATTGTGGTATCAATGGGTAGTTTTTGATACTTACTTTCAACACAATTGGTCATTTTGTATCTGGTTTGTACTAAACGGTGCCTAGAGGTTTTAATGAATCTTAAACAATCTGTAACAATCAGTAATTTAATGTTAACTAGTTGGTTATTCTTATGTAATTACCATTTTACCATATAATTCCCAAGTAAATACTGTACCTGATCATGTCTGTGTGATAAATACTTTGAAAGTGCAGTTTCTGTGGCTAGCTTTGACTCTTCTGGTCACAGTTCAACCTGAGCAGGTAAAAGAAAGGTGAGGGGGGTGGGTGATTTGGGGAGGGGTCTTGTGTGGTATGCAGTGCAGTGCATCCTTTCAGAGTTGATGGAACCAATCAGAAGAGACCCCAGAATGCATTGTGCTTGATCTGTGTGAGCTTGGTCTGTATGCTCGCACTCCGGTCATTGTTCTGAACCAGTTTTTACTTGGTGAGTTAAGTCAAGTGTGCTCTCTTTGCTGGCAACTGTGTTCCTTGCTGTACTATGTCTGTCTGTATAGTATGGTTAGTGAATTGTATTTCTGTTGTAGCCATTCTTTTTCAGTCTGTCAAGGAACATCCATCACACTTATAACAAACGTGACTGAAAAGTCACTGTTTCGGCTTCAGGGTGATAAGGGGGGTAATAACTATCAAAGTAGTTAAGTTATTTAGTAATCAAAATTGGCCTCTTTTGAGCCAGTTCTGTTTTAATAGGTTGAATTGTATACACTTTTGTATACAGTCTAGACATTTTTTATGGGAATGTGCTGGACTACCCTTGACATGCTGTGCTCGCTTGTTGTGTGTTGCAGTGTGTTCTAACCTACAGTGACCTGTGTCTGTGTAGGGCTGGGCTGATATAGGCCAGATTGGATTCAAACACATATTATAATACCTGTGTGGGGGAGATGTAGTCACTGCCATAGAATTACACGATTTACTTATATTTCTATGGCAGTGGCAATTTTGGTCAAATGCCAATGGTGTTACATTTCCCCCATTGGCACAATGCTCAGACTGGGCGTGTCTAAGTGACATGTCCGTGTCTAGCCTCTTAATAGTCAAAAGAATCTCGGTCCAAAACGCCTCCCTGGCCCCATATGAACAGCGTGGTTCAGAGATTCTCTGCCACACATTGGGTGTGTACTTTTGTGTTTATATCAAAACTAGCCTACATAGCCCATGTTTGTTGATGATTGTGGGTTGGAAAAGGATGCTATCTTTTTGTGGTAAATAATGCAAGTGACTTCAATGGCTAATTTCTTTGAACGTGGAGGGGGGGGGATATTTAGATTCACAGGAATACATCACATAAGATGAAGAAGCAATACTTCAAGCCGCAGCTCCATACTTACTTGTCAGACAGAACGGATACTGTATACTGGTTGTTGGGGTGGGATTGGTGTGGGGGGTCCGTGGGTGGCTTTTAACCATTGTATTAGTTTCCTCATGTCTTACTCAATAGTAAGAAGAAGAAGAAGTTGAGTCTAAATTGGATGTTGGTTACTATATTTATTGAATATTATATGAATCCTATAAATTTGAAAGGGCCAAATTGGTTGCAATCAATTAGCTTAATTTCTCAGATCAAATTCCATTTTAAGAAAATAATGTTGCAGAAATGCACATTTTATCTGCTTCTAACTACAAAAAAACGATTTCAGAACATTCTGAGATGATGGGTGTCAGGGCTTGCTGAAATGATATGGAACGACTGCTTTGCGCTCAGCTGTCTAACTAGTTATTTTCTGCTACTGAGTTGTGACACTGGTCTGCTAAATGCCTTTGCTCTACTCTATTCTACTTGGTTCAGTTCTGCCAGCTATGCTACTTACAGCTATGCTTTATTCTGTTCTGATTGGTGTTTTACTGTGATGTGGAGCTCCGATATGTTCTGTTTTGGGCAGTTGTCTCTGAATTCTGCAGCATCATCAAAATGATTCTGAGATGTTACAGAAATACTGTACAACTGTTCCTCCCCAAGCAAAAAAAAACATCTAAATTGGTAATAACTCCATATTGTCATTAACTGATTAATGCATTAATTGATTGGTTTACTGGTTTGTTGTGAATGTGAATCAAGGGTTTTATGCTTTTGATACCCAGCACTGTTGACTGTTTTATTTTTTTATTTTTTTTAATTCACTCTTTTAATTCACTCCAGTACAGTTGAGTATCTAAAGCATCTAACTCCGATCCAAACAGTAGTTCACATGATTAGACTGTGACGCTTTGAAGCTCTACCCACAATACCACAGCCACCCAAATGGGAAAAACATGAGACCATTTACTGAAGGCAATGTCACTATGCCTTCAGTAATGTTTCAGCACCCTCTAGTGGTTGATGATTAGATTAGAGAAAGCTACCACAGACCCATAGCCTGCAATGCAGCAGAAAAGCCACACAGTCTGCTAAAGCTTCAAGTTAGTAAATGGACAATACGCTCAAATTGTATTCCATAATTCTATTTCTATGCTAGTGCCATAGTGTTACTCCCAATATGTGGATCTCTACCTTTTTTATTTCTCCAGTCAACTCTTTAGAAAACACTGCCAGAATCCAACCATAGTATCTGGTCTGTAGTCAATACTGGTAGCTCCTCAAACATGACTCAAGGCTCCTTAAGAAGTATCTTATTGACTGGGTGGCAGAATAGAGAACCTTGGCTAATAAATCTGTCAATATTCCCTGTAGCCTACAGCTTGAGCCAGGACTCACGGTTTGCCTGGGGCTAGAGAACTCACTCTTAACTCCTAAATCACTCCTAATACACTCACTACTCACAAACATACCTATTGGTCTTACTAACTGCACACAGTGTTCTCACTGCACACAAATAGTTAGTAGAATTAAAAAAATATATATATATATATTGGGACAATATTAAATATTGACAGCTTTATTAGCCAAGGTTCTCTATTCTGCCACCCAGTTAATAAGATGCTTCTTAAGGAGCCTTGAGTCATGTTTTGACAACACCAAAGTTAACAGGTCATATATGATCGTTTTCAATGTCTCAAGGCTTATGATATAGGATGTAGCCTATTTTCACGCTGCCATTTCTCAAAAGAATGAATCGATGCTATTCAGTCAGTCACTATGAGAGATGCTTAGACATAAGGGGGTAAAAAGGCCTCCTGGCAAGTCTTACATTGCATTACATTCTACATAATTAATAATACTGCCATTGCCATGGGGGTTTTGTAAGGAGTTGATTGGGATCCAGAAGTCCTGATTGATGTTTGGCAGATTCCGCTTCTCTCTTAGCTGGTTAAGGACTGTGGTAGGGCACATATCCCCCACCCCATGCGTGTGTGTTTGCCTGTTTCCACAAACTGCTTTCCTCCTTCTCTCCAGGTCAAGTCTGTCATCAATCTCCTGTTTGCCGCCTACACCGGAGACGTCTCGGCACTAAGGAGGTACAGTACGCAGCTCTCTTACACACAGATGACACACACACTGACAAACACGCATTGAAAATGACTTTTTTTTAAAAATCATGTTAAATTCATAAAACTTGAGTAATTATACCTTTGTTCATAATGATCCGTCTTCTTTTGTATCTCTGAATTACTTCTGTCTTCTTTCTCTGCCCGTTATCTTCCATCTCTGTGACACTGCTGACCTTTTCTGTCGGTGTGTCTGCAGGTTTGCCCTCTCCTCCATGGACATGGAGCAGAGGGACTATGACTCCAGGACAGCTCTACATGTTGCAGCAGCAGAAGGTGCGTCTCACAGCCTCCCTTTCCTGTCACACACGGGGACAAATTGTGTGTATGTCAGGGTCCTCTGGGAGGGACTGGCAGACTCAGCCCCCTCTGTTTCGTAGGGGTTAATTTGCTGTCCCTTGGCAGCTGCATTGCGAAGTGTGTGACGTCTTTGCTGCAGTGTGTGTGTGTGTGTGTGTGTGTGTGTGTGTGTGTGTGTGTGTGTGTGTGTGTGTGTGTGTGTGTGTGTGTGTGTGTGTGTTTTTTGTTTCTTACGTAACTCCGCCATCTGCTCTACTTTCAGGACATGCAGAGGTGGTGCGCTTCCTCTTAGAGGCGTGCAAGGTGAACCCTGTTCCCAGGGATAGGTAAGCCAACAGAAACTTGTCTGTCTGCCTTGTGTTTTTTTAGGTGTTTCTTTTTGTGTGGGTAGACAAGTATATGATACCGTCTCTCGAGTGATAGTAAGCGTCTACAATACAAGTGTACTCCCACTCCAAAATAACACTTTTGTTTGTACCCTGTCATTTTCACAACAACTAGTGTTAGCTCCCAGAACTATGCCGTTGTAGGCCAGTCTAACCCCCAGTCAGTCACGCTCGTTATCTTTCCCTATAGGTGGGACAACACTCCAATGGAGGAGGCCTTGCACTTTGGCCATCACGACGTGGTCACCATCCTCCAGGACTATCAAAACAAGTACAACCCACAAGAGATCCCCAAGAAGGTCAAGGAGACGACGGAGAACAACCTGGACGGCCTGCTGTAGTGTAGCCTCGCGAGCCAGCAGGTGGCGCCACACTGTTTTTATATCATCTATACTAGACTGCTGTTTTTGTGGTGGGATGCGCTTTTTGGAGTGACTTTTGTCGACTTTGTATGATGTCGTATTTCTGAACTGTGTGTTTGATTGAACATGTGTTTTTTTTTTTTTATATATATTTTTTTATACTCCCTTGTTTTACCGTAAGCTTTTTTGCTTTACCTTCGTCGTACGCTTTGCTCCTTTTGCGACCGTGTTGCTTACTTTTACTGTATCTTTCGTCTCTCTCTTCCATCACCAAGTGTGTGTTAGGGTCCCAAATCGAAGTGCACAATCTGAGTTAATCTTTGTGACAATGGTGTACAATATAAAGTGATATTATTATACATATTCTCCTACATGTAAATTGTATATTTATGTACTGTTGAAAGTTAATTAATTTCATGATATCAAGGACCAATACTTACTGTAATTTAATGTAATAGATCATCTAGCAGTTTGGTCTTGTTCCTGGAGGGCCACAATGTCCAGTAATCCTTGGCCAAATCAGGCACTCTCTATGGAGTGCTATGATGTTGAATCTGAAATGACATTTTATGTTGGCACTAATGTCACTCCGTACCATTCTAGCTACAGTGCTTCTTTTGATGGCTGGTTGTACAGTTCAAATAAACGGTAGGACATGATGGGCCACCACTAGGGTAGAGGCACTATATATGGTCCTGTAGCCTTCTTAGTCACATGTAAAGGATGCCAGATGTTACCAGACATCCTATGCTTCCACTACTTCGGGTCAAACTTGTCTTGATTTTTATCAACCCTACTGCATAGGAACTATATGCCCTTCAGCTTTCATTTCAATATCATTTTTCTGTACTTGACTTTGTTTGGGATGAGACCCTCATTTGTATATATATTTCTTTTGTCCTTTTTCTGTATTTTCTCATTTATAACAGTGGAGTTGTACTTCCCTATAGCTAAATACTGTATGTAATGCGCACAACACAGGCGGTTGTGGTTGTCTGTTTGTAGAGAGGAGGTAGCTAAATCAGGAACCGCCGACAGAACAGGGGGAGTACCTGTGTCCCCATGATAAAACACTAGTGTGCCATCACTTGTCTGATGTCATACAGAATACTTTCTATCAAACCAATACAACAGGACTAAAGCCTACAAGTAAACCGCCTACCCACTCCTCATTGGAAGCACTTTTCTGAAAGGAGGAAACCAATTGGACATGTTTGTGTGAAAGAGTGGGCTAACGCGTTAAATACATAAACATAGGGCAGTTGACACGAATATTGTCCAAAAACATCCTCTTAGGTGTCATCTTTTATGAATAAGCGTGTGTCTGTGGCCAGGAATCAATTTTCCCACAGTAGTAAAGATCAGCTGGTGTGTAAAGGACCATATCACACAATATAAACAAGGCTTAATTCAGGATTAGAATTATAGCATAGTCGAATTCCATTTAATTTCCAAAGAGTAAGAGATGAATGGAAAGTCCTGAATGACTTATTGTATTTGTATGTTATGCTTTGCTACTTGAATATGCACAGTAGCATTCTATCCTGTATTATTGACGGGTGCAAAAACAGTTGGGTGATTTAGTATGTCAGTTTTGTGCATAGCCACTCACGAGGTCCAATATGAATGTCATCCATCCAGTTGAGGAATGACGCCCAGTATGACATGAGCGATACCAAAAACATAACCACTTGCAGTCAATTTACAACCTGTTTTTATTTTTTGAAATTGATGCGAATGTTAAGATCGCACGAAGCAATACTGTACAATAGATCAAATTATAAATAAACAACAGTGGTAGTATTTTTCCCCATAAGACCTATGTCGCATAAAGAACAGCTTCATTGACACAATGGAGTGTAACCACAATAACCTTTACGTAATGTTCTAATCCAGATAGATCATGAATACACAGATGGAATATCAAGTGGATTGGAAAACCCTGTCCTCTATGTACATAACATCTCTACCACTACTTGTTGGTCTCTGTAAGGCAACATTACCGGGTTTTCAGCAACTCCCCAGATCTGTTCGTCTGAGACGGTAACGTGTATGGAAAAATGTTCAAGTGAAAACCAAAGAATGAGAACGATAACAGAACATGTTGCCACAGAAATTCAACCTCATTCACCACTCCCCGTAGTCCGGGAAACACAAGACTTGAACCCTCCAACCAATCACCTCCATAACACTGTCGTATCCATGAGGTACAGGAAAAGGTCTCAAAATCTGACATTGGTTTTGCTATTGTTATACTATGCCTGTTGTAATGGATTGGTGATTCAGTGAAAGGTAACCTTGCCTGTGACCTGATAACTTGTCTGCTGCCTAGGCTTTAGCTCAGAGGGCTAACACAATATTGTGGCTTGCAGGAGACCTGAGTTTGAACCCCTGTAGATCATATGGACAGATGGTTCAAGTCAGGTGTCACCAGTAGTTGCAGACCAGTCTAAAGTTCCAACTAAAGACAGTTCTGAATGTATTGCTAAACACGGATATCCTTTTCTGTTCATATTTTAGGGCATACTTGATGTGCAAATGTGCGATTGCTCCTGGCAGTGGAATATATACACACATATATATATGATATATTTATTTTAATAAACAAGGTTAAATAAAGCAAAGCTATTCAGGCATGTCTGAGCCCTCTTTGTCCTTAAATTAAACAGTGATGTCTAAACATGTACCATTCATTTCTATTGGGAACAAAGTAATCAAACAAACAGCAAATGCATACAAGTGTGAAGAGTCACACGCTTGGAGTCATTGCGTGCTAGGATTATGGGACCAAATTCTAAACTTCACTACTTAAATTCACGTAAGGGAATTTGTCACATTAACTTTTGGTCCCCCAAAATGGAGGGACTATGTGCAAAAAGAGTTGTAATTTCTAAACGGTTCCCTCGATATTTATGACAATACCCTCAAATTAAAGCTGACAGACTGCACTTTAATCTCATTGTATCTTTTCAAACCCATGGTGCTGGAGTACAGAGTTAAAACAACAACAAAAATGTGTCAAATGTCCCAATACTTTTGAAGCTCACTGTATAACAGCTTAACCATTTCACCTGAAGTTATTACACACTAGATATGCATTCACAAAATATTATCCTGTCCCACAAGTCACACAGAATGACATTCCTTAATACAAACAGCTGGACTTGAAGCCCCAAAATCTCATGCATGTACATTAAAACGACAGACTGTTTTAACAAAGGAAACCCAACAAATCTCTTCAACTTAATCAACATCCTTTTTCTGGGATGTCTTCAGATCAGTTCGGTGCGGGGGGGTAACACGTCTTTCAAGGGGCGCTGCCTGAAGAGGGCAGGTTAGTTTGGGAAAGCTTTGCACATCTGTAGGGAGAGGGACATGAGAAATACCCGAATCAGGGACAATAATGGGCTGCATCTCAATAGTGGAATGCAACACTTTTGTGATTGCATTGAGTGTGTACTGTCACATTGTAAAAATGCATGAATTATCCCTACCCTTGCATGAAATGTTTGGAAATGCATGCTCCAGCTATGATGCTAGTCCAGCTGTGTTCTGATGATTAGACATGTGTTCTGTCTGGCTCTAACCTACCAGTGTGCGGCTCTGCTGTCTGGTTGAAACCTACCATAGGTCGGCTGCTGTTTCCCTTATTGTAACCTACCACAACAATTGCACCCTCTTTCTCCTTGTCTCCTCAAAACCCATTGGAGGAGAAGGTCAGGGAGTTGGGACACTGGCTTTCTCATCCAATGGGTTTTGAGAAGGATTTGAGGAGAGAGTATGCAATTGAGATCTTCCCAACGTCTCTATGTGTGCGGCTGGTGCCGTCTGTCTGGCTGGCTGAAACCTACCACAGTATCAATCTCAGCAGGGTTAATAATCCTGGTCAGCTCTCCGTACACTTCAGGACTCATGGGCATCATGGTGTCCTGTAGTCTGGAGTGGCCGAGGAGAAGCCCAACCAGCAGAAAATATCAACTTTAGACGTGAATAACTCAAATCAATAAAACTCAAATCTAGAGGTAATTTGGCATTTACTGTACCTTTGTGTTATCATTATTTATTTACACCTTCATTTGACCTTTCATTGTACTTTGGGCTGTGTGTGTGTGTGATTTAAAACCAATGAAAGCCTATATGAAAACACTAGAAGGTGTTTCAAAACAAGAATCCCACTTACAATTCAGACACAGAGATAAGCTCCCTCTTAACGTAAACAGCATCAGACTCACTCTCCAACTCCATTGGCTCAGCAGCTGGGAAGGTCAAAGGTTATACACGTTTAGGGATCATAAATCAGAACCAAGATATTACCGGTGGCCAGTATTTCAAATGGGAAAAATTGTGGCACAACAAAACATGAAAAAAGTATGCAGTGAATATTGTGTATGAATAGCTTTGACTGGAATTGGAAGTCCACAACACCATTTTGACCTTTTCAACTACTCAATCTTTCCTCAAAATACATACGTTTGGGCTGCGGTCGAGTGTTAGTTACCTTCTGTGGGGTGGCTGTAGTAGCGTGCTAAGGCGCTGTCTTTGGGGATCCTGGGGTAGAGGTAGACCAGAGGGTTCTCAGGGATGTTCTCGGCAGCCATCACCTTGTAGTTGTGGAGGATGTCAGCGAAGGAGACGGCGGCCAGCTCCTTCTTAGTGTAGGGCTCCACCGTGTGGAAATGGACGCCTGCATGTTCATAGTTATACATAAATGAACACACAGAATGTGATAAGCGAATGTGTTCGCAGTCAGATTACCTGGTAAAATAATACAAACGGAAACCCATCTACGAGGAGAGACAGACGGACACACATTCATAATGTGTAAAAGAAACAACAAAAACATGTGCATGGGTATGTATGTATGTATGTATGTATGTATGTATGTATGTATGTATGTATGTATGTATGTATAGGCCATCATTGTAAATAAGATTTTGTTCTTAACTGACTTGCCTACTTAAATATAGGTTAAATAAATGTTACAGAATAGCTACAAACACACACACACCGTCATTGCGGTGCTCCACCCAGGTAAAGGTGACGGCACCCTCCTGGCTGCTCTCGCTGAAACGCAGTAGGAAAGTCCCAGGCTCCTTGTCCTTCAGCAGGGCCTTCTCTCTCTCCTTACTGACAAAGCCCATGATACACCTACATCCCAGAGATTCAATGGATTATAGCACAATAAAGTCACTTTTCACCAAACGCAATGTAGTCCTAGGCTTCAGAAAGGCATACTGAAGACATGCGAGTTTGAGCGGTGTGTTGGTGAGGTACTCTAGACGTATTCAGACAATGTGAAAATCAAAGCTCTTACCCGTCATTCCACAAACACAGGAGGTGTCTCTTGATCAGGTCCAGGATTCCATCGATCCACAGCCAGAAGGGAAAGCTCTTCTCATTCACATTCTGCTCAGGCAAAGACGCACTTACTACACAGCTCATAGTAAAACACACAGGGGTTGGCCAAAACGCCAAACTTAAGGTGTGATGCTCACCTTGCAGAATCTTGTCCAGGGGATGAGCCCATTAGGATTTCCTACAGCCTCTCGACCTGTCACAGGAGCGTCCTAGTATTATTGGTTCACTTTAATGGAATGACCTTAGCTTACACTTATGAGCATTACATGGACACGTCATAAGCTGTTTACATTTGCATAACACTTGACATTTTTTGTCACTTAGCAGCCACTCTTAGCCAGAGCGACTTACAGTTAAGCGCATTCATCTTAAGTTAGCTCGGTGGGTCACGGGGGCCGGAGCTTGGAATGGGCTGAGCGGGAGGGCCAAAGACCAGAGGTGGCAAAACGGAGTGCTCTTGTTGGGGTGTAGGGTTTGAGAATAGCCTGAAAGTAAGGAGGGCAGTTCCGTTTGCTGCTCCGTAGGCAAGCACCATGGTTTTGTAGTGGATATGAGTTTCGACTGGAAGGCATCGGGAGTGTGCGAAGGAGCAGGGTGACATTGGAGAACTTGGGAAGGTTGAAAACCAGGCGGGCTGCAGCGTTCTGGATAAGTTGCAGGGGTTTGATGGCAGGAGATGACAATTGCCTGGATTAGGTTGCAATTGAGGTGGTGGGCCAACAGCCAAGCTGAGATATCTGCCAGGCACGCAGAGATACGTGTCGCCACCTGGGTGTCAGAAGAGGGGGGGGGGGGGGGAGTAGTGGAGTGTCATCCGCATAGCAATGATATGACGGAGCCGAGTGACTTGGTGTATAGAAGAAGAGGAGAGGGCCTAGAACCGAGCCCTGGGGGACACCAGTAGTGAAAGTATGTGGTGCAGAGACAGATCCTCTCCATGTCACCTGGTAGGAGCTGCCTGACAGGTAGGATGCAATCCAATAGTGTGCAGAGACTGAGATGCCCAGCCCTGAAAGGGTGGAGAGGAGGATTGGATGGTTCACGGTGTCAAAGACAGCGGATAGATCTTGGAGGATGAGAACAGAGGAGACAGAGTCAGCTTTGCCAGTGTGGAGAGCCTCCGTGACAAAGAGAAGAGCAGTCTTGGTTGAGTGACCCGTCTTGAAGCCTGACTGGTTAGGGTAAAGAAGATTGTTCTGAGAGAGATAGTGAGAGAGTTGATCAGAGACAGCACGCTCAAGTGTTTTGGAAAGAAAAGAAAGAAGGATACAGGTTTATAGTTTTTTTACGTCAGAGGGGGTCGAGTGTTGGTTTCTTGAGGAGGGGAACGACTCGGGCCATTTTGAAGTCAGAGGGGACGCAACCAGTGGTCAGAGATGAGTTGAGGGAAGTGAGGAATGTTGATGTTCCTTTTTTTATATGGTGAATAGATCTTAAGCAACAATTGCATTGTTAGCTATTATCTAAGATTAGTTAGCTAAATCAATTGGCCACCTAAACTCACTTGCCAGACATAAGTGTAAAAAAAAACTATTGGCTATCTCACCTAGAGTTGAAGTCGGAAGTTTACATACACCTTAGCCAAATATATTTTAAAAACTCAGTTTCACAATTCCTGACATTCAATCATAGTAAAAATTCACTGTCTTAGGATCACCACTTTATTTTAAGAATGTGAAATGTCAGAATAATAGTAGAGAGAACGATTTATTTCTGCTTTTATTTCTTTCATCACATTCCCAGTGGGTCAGAAGTTTACATACACTCAATTAGTATTTGGTAGCATTGCCTTTAAATTGTTTAACTTGGGTCAAACGTTCAGGTAGCCTTCCACAACCTTCCCAAAATAAGTTGGGTGAATTTTAGCCCATTCCTCCTGACAGAGCTGGTGTAACTGAGTCAGGTTTGTAGGCCTACTTGCTCGCACACGCATTTTCAGTTCTGCCCACAAATTATCTATGGGATTGAGGTCAGGGCTTTGTGATGGCCACTCCAATACCTTGACTTTGTTGTCCTTAAGCCATTTTGCCACAACTTTGGAAGTATGCTTGGGGTCATTGTCCATTTGGAAGACCCATTTGCGACCAAGCTTTAACTTCCTGACTGATGTCTTGAGATGTTGCTTCAATATATCCACATAATTTTCCTTCCTCATGATGCCATCTATTTTGTGAAGTGCAGCAGTCCCTCCGGTAGCAAAGCACCCCCACAACATGATGCTGCCACCCCCGTCCCCCTTTTTCCTCCTAACATAACGATGGTCATTATGGCCAAACAGTTCTATTTTTGTTTCATCAGACCAGAGGAAATTACTCCAAAAAGTACAATCTTTGTCCCCAATGTGCAGTTGCAAACCGTAGTCTGGCTTTTTAATGGCGGTTTTGGAGCAGTGGCTTCTTCCTTGCGGAGCGGCCTTTCAGGTTAGGATATAGGATTCGTTTTACTGTGGATATAGATACTTTTGCACCGGTTTCCTCCAGCATCTTCACAAGGTCCTTTGCTGTTGTTCTGGGATTGATTTGCACTTTTCGCACCAAAGTACGTTCATCTCTAGGAGACAGAACGCGTCTCCTTCCTGAGCGGTATGACGGCTGCGTGGTCCCATGGTGTTTATACTTGCATACTATTGTATGTACAGATGAACGTGGTACCTTCACACATTTCGAAATTGCTCCCAAGGATGAACCAGACTTGTGGAGGTCTACAATTTTTTTTCTGAGGTCTTGGCTGATTTCTATTTGATTTCCCCATGATGTCAAGCAAAGAGGCACTGAGTTTGAAGGTAGGCCTTGAAATCATCCACAGGTACACCTCCAATTGACTCAAATGATGTCAATTAGCCTATCAGAAGCTTCTAAAGCCCTGATATCATTTTCTGGAATTTTCCAAGCTGTTTAAAGGCACAGTCAACTTAGTGTATGTAAACTTCTGACCCACTGGAATTGTGATACAGTGAAATTTAAGTGAAATAATCTGTCTGTAAACAATTGTTGGAAAAATTACTTGTGTCATGCACACAGTAGATAACCTAACCGACTTGCCAAAACTATAGTTTTGTTAACAAAAAATTTGTGGAGTGGTTGAAAAACAACTTTTAACGACTCCAACCTAAGTGTATGTAAACTTCCGACTTCAACTGTATGTATGTCTAACCAACAAGCGCGCCTTTATACCACAGACGGCTTACCGGTGGCTGTGTCGTGGCACAAAACCACTCCTAGTCACAATACGAACTCCCCTCGCCCAGACTCACCCAGGAGCTTGTCTCCCAGCATGCTCAGCTGCTCGTCGTTGAGGCCTCGCTTGGTTACGGAAGAGAACTGCCAGCTCAGCACCTTCGACAACAGGCTCCAGGTGGCCTGGGGAGGGCTCAGGAAGAACGACAGATTCTGAAGGAGGAAAGAGAGGGACAGAGATGATCAGCTGCACTGGGGTGGAACAAAACGCCTGCACATCCAGTAGCTCTTCAGAAATTGGCAGCCCGTGGATCACATGACGGAAGAAAGCAGGAAAGGAAATATTTTGTGAGGTGAGAGGGGTTGGGTACCTTGGACTCACTGGTCAGCATGTTGTACCACATGACAGAGGCCCAGGCTCTGGGCAGCTGGCTAATGTTGGAGATGACCACAATGGGCAGGGACGTCGTCTGGACACACATACGCATTCACGCGCACACACAGTCAGAAGGGAAAAGGGACATCGGTAGACAGTAAGGCACCTTGGTATGTACTATTTCTAAACACTGCTACCATGACTGTATACCATGTTTAGTAAAAGCTCCACAAACTAGACTGTTGTTCTCACCTCCAGGTTGACCTGGAGTCCTGGGTGAGTGAGTTGTGTCTCAAAGCTGATGGAGTGGAGCTCCTCTGTCACTATGAGAGGACCCTGAGTGGACACACATGCAGGTTCCTTTGACAACGATGATAAGCTATTCAAGACTGTAGCTTAGCTTAGATACAGCATTACCACACGTATAATTATTCAAATGAAAAGAATTGTTACATTTCCTTACGTCGTTTGTTCTGTTGCCTGTAACCTTTTGCTCCTTTAGTTGCTGGGGAAGAAAATAATTGGGAGTTGAGATGCCACCTGCAGCACACAAATATCGGTATGACATTTACAGTGTAGACACTGAGTGTAGAAAACATTGTGAACACCTTCTCTTTCCATGACGTCGACTGACCTGGTGAATACGGGTGAAAACGATGATCCCTTATTGATGTCACTTGTTAAATCCACTTCAATCAGTGTAGATGAAGGGGAGGAGACAGGTTAAAGAAGGATTTTTAAGCCTTGAGACAATTGAGCCATGGATTGTGTGTATGTGCCATTCAGAGGGTAAATGGAGGGTGAATGGGCAAGACAAAAGTGTTAAGTGCCTTTGAACGGGATATGGTAGTAGGTGCCAGGCGCACCGGTTTGTGTCAAGAACTGCAACGCTGCTGGATTTTTCACGCTGAACATTTTCTCGTGTGTATCCAGAATGGTCCACCGCCCAAAGGACATCCAGCCAACTTGACACAACTGTGGGAAGCATTGGAGTCAACATGGGCCAGCATCCATGTGGAATGCTTTCGACACCCTGTATAGTCCATACCCAGACAAATTGAATCTGTTCTGAGGGCAAAAGGGCGGGCAACTCAATATTGAAAAGGTGTTCTTAATGTTTTGTACACTCAGTGTATATTGCTGTGACCAGTGGTAGGTACAGTATTAGGGGACTCCAAACCGAGTCACCTGACCCCAAGACAAGAACGCTTACCACAACCCACTCTCTTAAGAGAGTTCGTAACAGACTAACGACCACTACAATTTGGCCAGACAATTTTTTTCCAGTCAGAGCGTCTGGATTATGGAGCACCCTGCCAACCAGTGTGACCGAGTGCAGTACCTTTGAAAGCTTCAAGGCAAACCTGAAAAAGTGGCTAAAGGCAAACCAGTCATGTGAACATTAAGACATTCTGACTCTTAAGATGCCAGCTACTGTAGGACCAAGGGACATTTAAACTGTTATGTAATATTATAATTATATTGTTTATTGTTGCATATTTAGATTGTTATATATACACTGTATATATTAATAGTGTGTTATATTGCGGCATTGTAATGACATATTGATGTTGATTGTTTTCTGCCCAGGGACTACAGATGAAAACGAGCTATCTAGCTAAATCTGGTGCAATGGCATGTTGTACATGGTCCCTGACAAATAATACAATTATTAAATACAGGATATGACACAACGACGTATCAATTCATACCAGGTGTCGGAATTCTGCTGCCAAGCTCCCATTGGACTCCTCCATGTTCATAACCTTAGAATTAGTTCCAAAGATGTTGAATTTCCGGAACCTGGACAATGACATCAATTTAGAGGAAATGTAATCACGTCGAGGCTTTTTCAGGTATAGGTTGTAAAATGAAGAGCAAATGAAGTCCTACCCTCTCACTGTATTCCTCTCAGTCACGTCCCTAAAGAAAGACAACCCACATCAATGACTCAACCTCTGACCCTTGTCGTTGATGAAATAGAATTCATTACTTCTGAACGTGCGGCGTCATCTTAATACAGGGCCTTCGAGGTAAAAGGTTACAGAATCAAGTATACTCTCACTTCTATAACACACACTCATTCACTTACTTGTCAAACAGAGCTTTGACTTTGAACTGGTAGTTGAACTCCTGAAGCTTCACCAGCAGTCTGGGGATAACATTGACACAAGATTGTTAAAATAAGGTTGTTCAGGTTTGCAGGCTTTTGCTCCAGCCCTGCTATTGAATTGGATTGAATTTACTTTGACATATACAACAAAATGCACAATGTGGACCCAGAGGATATCACTTGAAAGTATTAATTGAAAACGCTTGTTTCCAAAGTGGCCCTCGATGATAAAAACAATAACACATATAATGATTAAAAGACAAGACAAAATAACAAATAACCATAAATACATTCATTTATATTGACATCCTAAAAATTGCCACTATTCACTGCACTTCTGAAAATTTTAAAAATTAAATAATAATAAATCAACCATATTCATTTCACATTAAAACAATCTATTAATTGCACATCATATTGATCCTTCAAATAAATACACCTGACCAGGAGTAGGGGGCACAAGGGGCAGTGGAGTGGTTTCCCTTACGTAGACAACCTTGTCCTAAAGAAAAAAAAACGTTGCCTGCTTTTTAAAAGCTATTTTTACTTTTTATTTGCTTGATCTCCAAGGGAAGGCTATTCCATAGACAAATGCCTGCATGGAAAAACGTGCCCCGCGCAGTACTGTTTACTATTGGATTTTACAAGACGTAACACTAGCTCTGGTATTGTGACTGTGTTGGTTATATACCATATCGATGTGGTTTTTCCATGTAACCTGGGGCATGATCATTTCAGATGTCAAACACATGATTAAAGTTTAAGTTGGTCCACTCTGGAGTCCAAAGGCAACAAGCCCACCTCCCAGAACTCCTGTACCCCTATGTGGGTCCTAGAGGGGACATTCAGCATACCTGAAAACCTATAACCCAGCTGATTCTACAAACTATCAATACAGTATTGCACATTGAGTTTGAAGTGTGTGTGTGTGTGTGTCACTGGTGCCCCCACCTGATTTTGACAGTGAACTGCACCCCAGTCTTCAGCACCAGAGGTCTTTGGGGGTGAGTGGGCATACAGGGCTGTCTCTCCACCACGATAGAACTGAAAGACAGACACCACAGAAACATACTCTCAATCATCTGATAGTCACACTCCTATGGCACTCCTCTAAAGCCTAGTCTAGACATTAACTCTGGGAGCTAACTCAAGTCTTCTGGGATGTATTAGGAACCAAACGGAAGCAAACGGAACCAAACAGGGAGGAACCTACCTGAATTTGTCCAGCAGAAACTCTAGTTTTTACAGCAAAACGTTTTCCGTTTGTAACGGTTTGGACTAATGATCACACCCCAAATCTCAGGCAAGGTTACCTTTAATGTGAGCATAGTTCACTGAACCAACTCTGCTACATAATAATGATAGATAATGCCACTTAGCAGACGCTTTTGTCCAAAGAAACTTACTAAACATGTGTATTAGGGTTTAATATTTTCCCGAAAATCTACACATTTATATTTCTGAGAAAATTGCAACTATCCCGGTAATATTCCCGTTCAAACCGGAAAAGCTATTTAAAATCATATAATACCAGTGATTTTTTTGAAATGTATAAATATGGACAGGAATTTCATGGTTTCTTGTTTTGTATTAGTCACAATTGAATCAACTCAAAGTTCAGTCAAAAAGTCACCACACAACACAATTTGTTAATTTAACCTAGTTTAAATCTAGGCCTAAAATGTTGGTGTATTGGGGTTGTGCCGCAGAGCATTATGGGGATTGTATGTGTTGATGTCATGACTTCCACCGAAGGTGGCTCCTCTCCCTGTTCGGGCGGTGCTCGGCGGTCGTCGTCGCCGGCCTACTAGCTGCCACCGATCCATTTTTCCTTTTCGTTTGTGTATGTCTGTTTTGTTCCAACCTGTGTCCTATTAGTTGATTTCGGTGTTTTTTTTTTACCTCCGCTGCCTGCTAGTCTTTGTGCGGGATTGTTTGCTGTGGTTACTCTGTTAGGGGTGCTTGTCTGCACCACGGGGTTTTCTTTTCTCACGGTAGTTGTACCGTTTTGGTATGCGTTTAGGAGTAGAGGTTTCTCCTCCGTGTGTTGCGTTTACTTTCCTGTGTGTGGCGACTTCGTTTGGGCGTGTTTCCCCCCATGTTGTTGTTGAGTTGGGACTCCTTTAATAAACGATTGTGCCACTGGGACTTCCTTGCTCTCCTGCTCCTGATTCCTCCACCTCCCTCCTCTTAGGAGGCACGTAACAGTTGAGACCGGGCATGTTCTAGATAAATGGTTGAATTGACTCCGGTCTCCCGTCTTAAAATGACTGAATTGTTATAAAGACGTGGTTATGAAACCCACAAGACATAAAAGATAGGCGACGTGTAAGTCTGAACCTACGGGAACTATTCTGTCTGGACAAAGTCATTTTTTTTAACATATTTAAACATTTTATTTCCCATGCCGCACGGTGTATTGCTAACAGAGGCAAGTGCATAGTCGAGATAGCATTGTCATGGGATGACAGAAAAGGATTTGAGACTGACGTTGGAGTGGGAAAACAACATGATAAAAGGGAGGAATATACAGTGAGTAAAGGAAAGGACATTTATTAAACTGTGAAGACAAACTTTAGAATAAATGAGCATGATAGCAGATAACGCAATGACTGGAAGTCTATGGTTAACGCTAACTAGCACTAGCTCCCGAAACTACCTCCAACTTACTTCATACAGGACACAGAGACATACAAATGGTGTCCACAAGTTAATCTGACTCTGTGGAAGTAGATAAAGGGCCTCATTGCCACAATCCTGAGGTATCCCTTTAAAAAGAATGGTGGAATCAGGATATATGGGAGACTTCAAAGTCACAGTTAACCCTGGGTTGTCTGCTGAGCAGTATCCGCTACCACACATTGACAACCTTTTTGCGGGTTTAGCTGGAAGTCAAAAGTTCAGCACAAATAGACTTCGCAGAAGTCGACTTTAAGATGCACATGGATGAAAAGTCAAAAGGAACTGCTGATCGTCATGACACATAAGGGGGTCTTCAGGTACTGTCATCTACCGTTTGGAATCTCAAGTGTGCCAGCACTGTTCCAGAGGGAGATGGACCAGATCTTGAGTGGATTTCCAGGAATACAATACTGCCTGGATGATATCCTCGTTACTGGGAAAGACGAAGAGGACTACCTCCAGAACTTGGATGCGACCTTGCATAGATTGAAGGACTGCAGCCTGTGAGTTCGTACGGTTAAATGTGCATTCTTGCAATCATCAGTTGAATATGCTGGACAGGTCATCGACGCCACAGGCCTTCACAAGGATCCATCCAAGGTCAAGGATATTTTGGACACCCCAGTTCCTAAGAACGTGAGCCAACTACGTTTTTTCCTGGGGTCACTGAATTTCTACGGACGCTTTATCCCAATCTTAGCAACAAAGCTGAAACTGCTGCATCAGTTGTTTTGTCAGGACAAAACATTGAAATGGACAGAACAATGCGAGGAAGCATTCATGAAAACCAAGGAAACACTATTGAAATCTGAAGCACTGACAAACTTCGACCCGTCATTGCCCATCCAACTAGCTTGTGATGCTAAACCCATATGGTGAGGGAGCAGTCGTGTCCCATATCATGCCTTCAGGTGAAGAGAAGCCGATCGATTTCGTATTGAGAGCATTGAACAATGCAAAAATATCTACGTACAGATAGAACGAGAAACCCTAGGCATCGTTTTTGGAGTGCGTCAGTTTCACCAGTATCTGTACAGGAGGAAGTTCACCCTTCTTACAGATCATTGTTTGCTGACGAGCATCATTGGACCGCATTCTGGTATTCTTTAAGCAGAATGCAAAACGTGGGCTTTGTTAATGTCAGCACACACCTACGATATCAGGTACCGCAAGTCAAAACTGCATTGCAACTCAGATGGACTTTCCAGGTTGCCACTACCTGTGGTCAAGCCGGAGTCACCCAAGTGGACATCTACTTCAGATAAGTGGAAAATGCACCAGTCACTTCAACACAAGTGCGAAGAAACACTAGAAATGACTCAGTGTTATTTGAAGTAATCGACATTGTCATCAAAAGTAAAGCTGCAGGAGATGCTCCAGAACTTGAACCGTACCTTTCCAGGGGAACTGAGCCGTCAGTACATCTGGTTGTCTGCTGTGGGGGAGGAGAGATATCATTCCGCCTTCGCTGAGGATACCAGTGTTGCAACAGCTACACTCGGGTCATTGTGGAATGGCTCGCATGAAGGAAATTGCACAAAGCTACTTCTGGTGGCCTGGATTGGATGGAAGCATTAAGGAGAAAGCAAAAACATGCTCCTCGTGTCAGAAGGTTCGCAACGTACCTCAACTTCATCCGTGGGATTTTCCGAAGGAGGCGTGGCGACGCGTACACGTCGACTTCGCAGGTCCATTCGAAGACAAAATGTTTCTTGTGGTCTTTGATGCTCACAGCAAGTGGCCAGAGGTTGCCATCGTGAGGCCTACTACTGCTGAGAAGTGTTTAGTCAGTTCGGATCGCCACTCCAACTCATTAGCGACACCGGACCGCAGCTAGTGTCCTAAGAAATGACTACGTTCCTACATGTGAATGGCGTACAGCAGGTCCGCCCCACGTACCATCCATCTACCAATGGGCTGGCAGAGAGGTTCGTACAGGCAGGGACACTGCAACAATGTTTGAACAGCTTAATGCTAACGCCTCACGCAACCACCAAGGCTTCGCCTGCATCGCTACTCAAGAAGAGAGAGTTACGCACAAGCTTCGACCTACTCAAACCTCCGAACTCAAAGGAGGCAGTGCAACGTCAACAGGACAGTCATCTCAAACGTTATGAACTGAGAGCAAAGGGCAGAGCTTTTAATCCTGGAGACTGTCTTAGCTAAGAACTACCTCAACGGACAAAAGTGGGTTCCTGCTACAGTCATTGCTCCGACTGGTCCTGTGTCCTACACTGTCCAGACTGCAGAGGACGTCATCTGGAAAAGGCACACATATCAGTTTATGTTGAGTAAAGCCACACCGACAGAACCACCAGTCGTGAGTGGTCCAGAACTGTTACTGGGTGACACCCTGACCCAGCAGTCGTCACCTAGGGGCTCAGGACTGTTGTTCATAATGGGGACAATTTAAGTAGGAAAGGAGGAGATGTGGTGTATTGGGGTTGTGCCACAGAGCATCATGGGGATGCATATGTTGAGACCGAACACGTTCTAGATACATTTTTGAACACATTCCTGTCTCCAGTCTCACCATTATTGAATTGTTATAAAGACGTGGTTATGAATCCCAGGAGACATAGCAAAAATATGATGAGGTTATTAGCCTACAGCCTAGTGAAAATGTCATTGGTTTTACATGTCAGCCAGCTGGTTGGCCCTTTCCCATCCCCTTGCACCTGGCTATCGGGGGGATTTCGTAAGGTTGTGGTGTTATGGTGACTTTATCACAGGGAACAACATATCCGATTCTCCGCTAAACAGACATGCAAATAGGCCTAGTAGTGGCGATCCAGCAACAAGGATAGCACACGTGCACCGTTTTTGTTATTGTAACATTATGGATCAATGTCTATTTCCTCGAGCACATTTGTGGGCACAACGTACCAGACATTTTGATAACAGTGAATAGCTGTAGTTTATATTTTGAGACTCTGCCAGTGCCACATAGATAGCTTGGAGATTTGTGAATGTGAGATGGAGATAGCCTTCAGTAACTGCGTCGAGAGGTTGCGTGTAGCCTACTATTGATAGTCAGCAATGCAATTTATAGAAGGGATGTTTTCTATTGGGGACTTTACATTGAGTAGGCAAAATATGGTAGGCTGCTAGCGATGTGAGGACTGGTCTAATGTAGGCTATGAGTGAAGCCAGATGTTGATATGTCCGGTTCATTCATGCAGCAATTCGCAAAGCATATTTTGCATTAGTGCTGCATAAAATGTGTATAGCATCGGTTCACGGAACCCGTCAATATTTTTCTTGGGAATCGGGAAGGAGCTTGGTCGGTAAGTCCCGGTATACTGGTTAAACCCTAATGTGTATGTGATCGCTACAAGAACATAGATATAGGTGACATAGAGCGGGGTCTCACTTGACAATGAGGTTCTTGAACAGGACGAGAGCGCGTTCCTCCAGAGTGCTTTTGCCCTGAGTGATGGGGTCGTTCTCGTACGTGTACTTCTGTTCCAGCTCCTGAAGCTTCTTCAGCTGCTGTCGTACCTGCTGTAAGCCCTCTGCCACCGCAGTGAACCTGCACACACCCCCACACACACACAGGGTTATGGTTGAAAGTGTGCTGTTGAAAATATCTGAACAGGGTCTAAGGTTATGTGTAGTGGCAGGGGCTGGAGCTAAGGTGGACAGGAGGCAGGGCTGACCAGGTTTGTAGCTGGTCTAGGCAGGCATTAGGTGGACCACCGATACACGCAATCTGCTGTCTGTGCTTCCACTCGGGTATCTCCTCCATCACCAGGGTGCACTGGATCTGCTCGGCCAAGTTCAGGATGTCAGTTATCTGATGCACCACCACCTACAGGTCGGGAGAAAACAAACACCACAAGGTAATCATACACCACAAGCTAACCATACAGCGTACACACACACACGGACGCACACACACGCACCTTTCTGGTTATGTTGAGTTTGATGAACATCTCTCTGATGACCATCTCCTCTTCACGGATCTCTTTCTGTACCACCGGTGTCATCCCATTCACCTCTTGTTCCACTGACAAGCACATACAGTCACAACTGATATAGCGTTAAGCATTCCCAATATGATATTAATAGAAAGATCTGGAATTTTACAGCACAGATATTTCAGTCTGGAAAGTAGTTTTTAGTACAGTAGGAGTAAGTTGTCATTTCAGTAGCTTCACATTGGCTAAAGCATAGACCAGGGATCATCAACAAGATGATGACCGCAAGAGGCCCAAACAGATATAATATTAGACAAACAATCATTTCAAACCTTGCTTACATTTGTATACGATCACGTGTTTCTCTATTATGTATAGGAATACTTAGGAAAAGATTTCCAAAATCACTTGGAGCGGATATCCTGGTGTTTTTACAGTCTTTCAAGTCCAATATTTTTTGTATGAATTAATAAAAAATATATATATTTAGATATTAGTGCCTTCGGAAAGTATTCAGACACCTTGACATGTTCCTATTTTGTTTTCTTTTACAACCTTATTCTAAAATGAATTAAATAAATAAATTCCTCAGATATCTACACACAATAGCCCATAATGACAAAGCAAAAAGTTTAGAGATTTTAGCAAAAGTATTACAAATAATAAACAGAAGTATCTTATTTACACAAGTATTCAGACCCAATGAGACTTCGAAAATTGAGCTCAGGTGCATCCTGTTTCCATTGATCATCCTTGAGATGTTTCTACAACTTGATTGAAGTCCACCTGTGGTAAACTGTACATGTCTATATAAGGTCCCACAGTTGACAGTGCATGACAGAGCAAAATCCAAGCCATGAGGTCGTAGGAATTGTCCATAGAGCTCCGAGACAGGATTGTGTCGAGGCACCGATCTGGGGAAGGATACCAGAAAATGTCTGCATTTGAAGGTCCCCAAGAACACTATTGGCCTCCATTATTCTTAAATGGAAGAAGTTTAGAACCACAAAGTTCTAAAGTTCTATAGTTGGCTGCCCGGCCAAACTGAGCAATCGGGAGAGAAGGACCTTGGTTAGGGAGGTGACCAAGAACCCGATGGTCACTCTGACAGAGCGCCAGAGTTCCTCTGTGGAGATGGGGGAAACTTCCAGAAGGACAACCATCTCTACAGCACTCCACCAATCAGGTCTTTATGGTAGAGTGGCCAGACGGCAGCCACTTCACAGTAAAAGGCACATGACAGCCCGCTTGGAGTTTGCCAAAAGGCACTTAAAGACAGACCACGAGAAACAAGTTTCTCTGGTCTGATGAAACCAAGATTGAACTCTTTGGCCTGAATGCCAAGCGTCACATCTGGAGGAAACCTGGCACCATCCCTACGGTGAAGCATGGTGGTGGCAGCATCGTGCTGTGGGGATGATGCTGACAATGATCCTAAGCACACTGCCAAGACAACACAGGAGTGGCTTCAGGGCAAGTCTCTGAATGTCCTTGAGTGGCCCAGCCAGAAACCAATCGAACATCTCTGGAGAGACCTGAAAATAGCTGTGCAGCGACACTCCCCATTAAACCTGACAGAGCTTGAGAGGATCTGCAGAAAATAATGTACCCAAGAAGACTTGAGGCTGTAATCGCTGCTAAAGGTGCTTCAACAAAGTACTGAGTCTGAATACTTACGTAAATGTAATATTTCCGTTTTTTATTTGTAATAAATTTGCTAAAATTTCTAAAAACCTCTTTTTGCTTTGTCATTATGGGGTATTGTGTATAGATTGCTGAGGGGAAAAAAACAATTTAATCAATTTGAGAATAAGGCTGTAACGTAACAAAACATTCCGAAAGCACTCTATACATTTTTGGGGGGCTCAATATAACTTGGGGGACCAAATAAAACCACTCGTGGGCCTCCAGTTGGGGAACCCTGACATATAGCATTAACAGATCTAGGACCAGTCTAGTCTCGTGTCCCAGACCCAGGCTGTTGAACTAGACTAGGACCAGGCTCAGAGGCTATAACTCATACTGTACCTCGGCTCTGCAGGGCCTTCTTCTTAAAGTCATGATCATCCTGTAGGTCCTCCAGTGACTTCATTTTCTGCTCTGCATCCTGAAGAGGACAGAAGTCACACTATTGGTTTTTCATGGACATCGATGGTGTTTGTGAAAAACATTTTCTGTCCTACTCTTCCAGACTGTTCAACTGGCTATTTTCATATAGACAATGCCGTAGTAGTCTGCATGACAACAAAAAAACACAACCAATATCACATGGTACTGGCCAAATGAGCGCACCTGTACTTGATTCCTCAGGTCTTTGACTTTGTTGTCCAACTCTTTCTGTTTCTCCAACACCACGTTGATTTGTGTTGACCAAACGTTTTCCTGGCAAAAACAGTTAGACAATATGGTCTTCTTTCACACTCTGAAATGCTACTTCTGTTGCAGCAATGATTGAACATAAAATACATCCTATCAGAGGCTGTTTAACACATAAATAAATATTCTGCTAATAACTTTGCTGAAAAATCAGTTCATGGCTAAATTGTCCATGCAATAACAACTTTTCTCGGAAACACAAAAGAATGCGTCATAATCACAATTCAGTACACATACTGCAACAGACTATGCTTCCACATTTCCATAAGGCAGTATGAAAAAGGCAAGATCGGTGTCTCACCTCTTTTTTTAAGGCGGCCAGGATTTTCTTCTCCTCTTTCAGACATTTACATATAGTCATGGCCATGTGCAAAGGGTCCTCCTGAAAGTGGTCCTAGGAAGACAGTTAATCAACTTTAAAAGTCAAATGGGTGTTCCTCAAGGTTCTGTTCCAGGACCACTGTTCTTTTTCATATACTTGCTAGTTGCTCTTGGAAACGTAATTTATAAAAAGGAAATGTCACTGCTATGCTGATTATAAACAACCAAACCAGATAAAACATTATAGGTACAATATGCAGAAATTGTGCCACTGTTTCCTGGTTGCTATAACTCTAATTTCAAAACAAGTAAGTATAGATAATCATTGTACCATCTAAATCGCTGTGAAATATCTTTTCAATAACCAAAAATATTGTATTTTCAGCTGTTTGAAGCTGGGATACAAATCCGAAATAAAAAGAAGGCAAAACTAAACTTGTAAATGAGAAGCATAGAAAGAGCGCACATAGAACAGTTCCACCACTTCTTAAGACTTGCTTTCAATGAGAATGACAGATCTATACCTCACATTTCTATGTGAATTTGGTTGGGTCGCCCAAAAACGTACATATAGCTGCTTTAAGCTTGCTAAATCAAAGGCTTATGTAACAAAGGACTGGATAGCCAGTATCCTGTTTGAAAACTCAAGCAATACAATGGTTAATGATTAGCTTAAAGAACTTCAATATACTTTTGTGTATGTGGACACCCCTTCAAATTAGTGGATTCGGCTATTTCAGCCACACCCGTTGCTGACAGGTGTATAAAATCGAGCACACAGTCATGCAATCTCCATAAGAAACATTGGCAGTAGAATGGCTTTGCTAAAGAGCTCAGTGACTTTCAACGTGGCACCGTCATAGGATGCCACCTTTCTAACAAGTCAGTTTGTCAAATGTCTGCCCTGGTCAACTGTAAGTGCTGTTATTGTGAAGTGGAAACGTCTCGGAACAAAAACGGCTCAGCCACAAAGTAGTAGGCCACACAAGCTCACAGAACGGGACTGCAGAGTGTTGAAGTGAGTAGCGCGTAAAATGATATGAGTTCGGTTGCAACACTTACTACCAAATTTCAAACTGCCTCTGGAAGCACAAGAACTGTTCGTCGGGAGCTTCATGAAATGGGTTTCCATGGCCGAGCAGCCGCACACTAGCCTAAGATCACCAAGCGCAATGCTAAGCGTCGGTTGGAGTGGTGTAAAACTCACCGCCATTGGACTCTGGAGCAGTGGAAACGCGTTCTCTGGAGTGATGAATCACGTTTCACCACCTGGCAGTCCGACGGACAAATCTGGGTTTGGTGGATGCCAGGAGAACGCTACCTGCCCTAATGCATAGTGCCAACTGTAAAGTTTGGTGGAGGAATTATGGTGTGGGGCTATTTATTATAGTTCGGGCTAGGCCCTTTAGTTCCAGTGAAGGGAAATCTTAACACTACAGCATACAATGACATTCTAGATCATTTTGTGCTTCCAACATTGTGGCAACAGTTTGGGGAAGGCCCTTTCCTATTTCAGCAAGACAATGCCCCCGTGCACAAAGCGAGGTCCATACAGAAATGGTTTGTCGAGATCGGTGTGGAAGAACTTGACAGGCCTGCACAGAGCCCTGACCTCAACTACATTGAAAACCTTTGAGATGAATTGGAACGCCGACTGCGAGCCAGGCCTAATTGCCCAACATCAATGCCCGACCTCACTAATGCTTGTGGCTGAATGGAAGCAAGTCCCCGCAGCAATGTTCCAACATCTAGTGGAAAGCCTTCCCAGAAGAGTGGAGTAGGTTATTACAGCAAAGGGGTTGACCAACTCCATATTAATGCCCATGATTTTTGAATGAGATGTTCGACGAGCAGGTGTCCACAAACGTTTGGTCATGTAGCGTCATTTGTGTCATTACATCAGCTTGAAACATTGTTGATACCCTCGATCCTGACTGGCCCTGATCTGACAATAAAATAACATCTCCAGAGCAGCATTCTTAGAATCGAAGCACCAGTTTTATGGATTAATACTCAATAGCCAATGCCTGAATGTTTGTACCTTGTAAATGAATGTCAAACCTTACAAATTAATACCACATTCCACCCTGGCCTTACCTGCAGTTTGCGTTTAATCTTGCGTACATTGTGTTGCAACAGGAAGTTGTTCTCCAGGGAGAAGCGGCTGTACTGGTCGTCCAACTGGCCCAAGAGGTCATGGAAACGGACCGTCGCCAGGGAAACGCTGGCTGCCACCGTGTCCCTGCAGGGCGTCAACCAAAAGGGGCGGGATTTTGAAATCTATCGTTATCATTTAAAATGATAGCAACCAGACCACGGAAACACAGTATCTTAGAAGGTGAAGAGTTTGACAACAGTACATCAACAACAACGAAAGTGTCAACCTTGATACATCTCTTACTTTTACTTTCAGTTTCCTTCTTAGAGTAGTTGGCGCAGGCTTTCATCTACCCATTAATTTCCTGCAATTCTATGTCACGTATACTCCCTCTCTGACCGCTAGGCCATCAGGCTGCTGATTATCCCGCACACCTATTACCATTGTCAAGCGCACCAGCGCCTCATGACACTAACCTGGACTCCATCGCCTCCTTGATTATCTTCTCTATATCTGTCACTCCCCTTGGTTCTTTCCTCAGGTGTTATTGACTCTGTTTCATGTCGGTGTGTTGTTTGTGGTTTGTGGGTTTTTTGTTTTACTTATTAAAACACTCACTCCCTGTACTTGCTTCCTGTCTCTCAGCGCACTCGTTACATTCTACATATTTTGCCATAGGCTGGAGAAAAGTTATTGCAGTTTTTAATATGATATTTGAGTGAGAGTGACAAGTTTAGATAGTCTAGCGGCCAGCTAACTTACCAGCTAATTGACCAATCCACAAAAACTGTTGCTGACATGGACTAATTGAATGACTGTCAGTGACAGAAATAAACACATTTTTAAATTGCACCTTGTGCATTTTATACTTTTCTAACTCTCAACAGTAAGTTTCCATCTTTTTTGGGGGGGGATTGATCCACGGGCCGCCAGTTGCCCACCCCTTACCTAGATTAACAAACAGCAGCACATTAAATCATGAGAACAGTACACAGCATTTGAAAACATCTACACATACTGACTGTGTAAATGACAGACCTAGTCAGCCACTGCTGCTCACTCACCAGTCATGGCTCTCTATCCAGGTACTGAGGTACTGGCGGATCTCCATAGGGAAAGTATCATCATACAGCTGGTCCACCTGCTCCAGGTACTTGGAGTCTAATTTCTGCAGCTGGAACCACTGGGCCATCTAGGAACCAGGTACAGAGACATGGCAATCATTGTTTCCCCCTGTACCATTCCATAGGCACATACAGTCAACTATAAGCTTCTTCAGTTTTTAAGGGTTGAGGGAGAGTCAGCTGCTCTATAGTGCTGCTGGGTAACACCAATGTTGCCTAATGTGATAATGGCTGAACTGTTTTCCATTATCTTTTTACTGCATTCTGTGTAACTCGGTAAAGGGATATAGTTTAAACAAGCTTTAAAAGTAGCTAGACTGGAATTCAATTGAAGTGCATTTCACTCTCCTACAGTGTCACAACTTAAGCCGTGGTGTAAAAGTAAAAAATACTTTAAAGTACTAATTAAGTAGTTTTTGGGGGTATCTGTACTTTACCTTACTATTTATATTTTTGACAACTATTACTTTTTACTCCAAATAAACAAAAAATAAATAAAAATGTGGGCCGTCTGGTTTGCTTAACATAAGGCAGGTATTCTCAAACTGGGGTACACAATGCCGTTGGGGGTACACCAAATAAACATGTGATTCACATTTAAAAAAGAATAATATATATATATATTTTTTTATTCTTCACATTTTCAAACAGTACATTTATATTTTCCAACGGGGCTATACATTTGGGTGAGGTTTTTTCTCTCGCCTAAATAGCCTCGTTTCACTGCCAAAAATAAAATTCAACCATCTACTGTTCAGCGAAATAACAACACAATGTCAAATACAGGTAGCCTAGTCAAATAATTAACATCCAATCACATTAACCGTTATTCTCTCGCTGGAAACCTTCACTCTTGCGCAGACATTTGGAAACGAACATGACAATTTCAAAAATAAGCCACGAGAATAAAGATGACATTCGAGTAGTAAGACATATATAAAAGCAACAGATACCATTAATAAGAAGGGGCTAGAAGGGGCGTCTTATATGGTGAGCTACCGAGTGGATAGCACAGGCAAGCCCCATACTATTGTGGAGGACTTAATTCTTCTTGCTGCCGCGGACATGGCTGGGACAATGCTGGGGGAAAAGGCCCAAAAAACTATACAGACAATGCCTTCATCAAACAACACTGTTTCACGACGCATTAGTGACATGGCAGGAGATGTTTTGAAACAATTACTGCTTCGCGTACAAGCCAGTGAATTCTATGCGTTACAGCTGGATGAGTCAACAGATGTGGCGGGCCTGGCACAGCTCCTGATATATGTCTGTTACGTTTATGGGGGATCAATTAAGGAAGACATCCTCTTTTGCAAACCACTGGAAAACAGGACAACATGAGAGGATATTTTTAAAGTACTGGACAGCTTTGTGACATCAAATGGACTTTGGTGGTCAAGATGTGTTGGTATCTGTACTGATGGCGCAAAAGCCATGACAGGGAGACATGGTGGAGTGGTAACGCGCGTGCAAGCAGTTGCTCCTGACGCCACTTGGCGCAGCATCCACCGAGGGGCTCTTGCTGCCAAGGGAGTGCCTGACAGCTTGAAAGACATTTTGGACACTATAGTGAAAATGATTAACTTTGTTAAAGCAAGGCCCCTGAACTCTAGTGTATTTTCTGCATTATGCAGTGATATGGGCAGCAACCATGTAACATTTTTTTTTTTACATTTTAGTCATTTAGCAGATGCTCTTATCCAGAGCGACTTACAGTAGTGAATGCATACATTTCATTAAAAAAAATTCCATACTGGTCCCCCGTGGGAATCGAACCCACAACCCTGGCGTTGCAAACACCATGCTCTACCAACTGAGCCACACGGTAACGCTTTTACAACATACAGAAGTGCGCTGGTTATCAAGGGGCAAAGTATTGACACGTTTTTTTGGAATTGAGAGACAAGATTTAAGTTTTCTTTACTGACCATAATTTTCACTTGTCTGACCGCTTGCATGATGATGAGTTTCTCACACGACTGGCCTGTCTGGGTGATGTTTTTTCTCGCCTGAATGATCTGAATCTAGGATTACAGGGACTCTCCGCAACTATATTCAATGTGCGGGACAAAATTGAGGCTATGATTAAGAAGTTGGAGCTCTTTTCTGTCTGCATTAACAAGGACAACACACAGGTCTTGTCACATCCTGACCTTAGAAAGCTGTTATTTTCTATGGTAGAGTAGGTCAGGGCATGACAGGGGGGTGTTCTAGTTTAGTTTTCTATGTTGTCAGGTTCTAGTTTTGTATTTCTATGTTGGGTTTTGTTTGGGATGATCTCCAATTAGAGGCAGCTGGTCCTCGTTGTCTCTAATTGGAGATCATACTTAAGTAGGTTCTTTTTTTCCCACCTGGGTTTGTGGGAGATTGTTTCTGAGTTAGTGTATGTTTCTACTTTGCGTCACGGTTTGTTCGTTCAGTTTATTTATATGTATTGCATAGTTTCACAGTGTAAATAAAATGTGGAACGACACACGCTGCACTTTGGTCCGTTCCTCCTTTCCACAACCGTGACAGGTCTTTCCATCATTGTATGATTTTTTGTGTGCAAATGAACTCAAGCTTACGGGCAATGTCAAATGTGATATAGTGAAGCACCTGAGTGAACTGTGTGCGCAATTACGAAGGTACTTTCCCAAAATGGACGACACACAACAACTGGATTCCTTATTCCTTTCATGCCCTGCCTCCAGTCCACTCAACAATATCTGAAGAAGAGAGACTCATCAAAATTGCAACAAGCGGTTCTGTGAAATTGTAATTTAATCAGAGGCCACTGACAGATTTCTGGATAGGGCTGCGCTCAGAGTTTCTTGCCTTGGCAAATCACGCTGTTAAGACACTGATGCCCTTTGCAACCGCGTACCTACAGTTGAAGTCGTAAGTTTACATACAACTCAGCCAAATACATTTAAACTCAGTTTTCACAATTCCTGAAATTTAATCCTAGTACAAATTCCCTGTTTTAGGTCAGTTAGGATCACCACTTTATTTTAAGAATGTGAAATGTCAGAATAATAGTAGAGAGAATGATTTATTTCAGCTTTTATTTATTTCATCACATTCCCAGTGGGGCAGAAGTTTACATACAGTCAATTAGTATTTGGTAGCATTGCCTTTAAATTGTTTAACTTGGGTCAAACGTTTCCGGTAGCCTTCCACAAGCTTCCCACAATAAGTTGGGTGAATTTTGGCCCATTCCTCCTGACAGAGCTGGTGTAACTGAGTCAGGTTTGTAGGCCTACTTGCTCGCACATGCTTTTTCAGTTCTGCCCACAAATTTTCAATGGGATTGAGGTCAGGGCTTTGTGATGGCCACCGCAATACCTAGACTTTGTTGTCATTAAGCCATTTTGCCACAACTTTGGAAGTATGCTTGGGGTCATTGTCAATTTGGAAGACCCATTTGTGACCAAGCTTTAACTTCCTGACTAATGTCTTGAGATGTTGCTTCAATATATCCACATAATTTTCCTTCCTCATGAAGCCATCTATTTTGTGAAGTGCACCAGTCCCTCCTGCAGCAAAGCACCCTCACAACATGATGCTGCCACCCCCGTGCTTCACGGTTGGGATGGTGTTCTTCGGTTTGCAAGCCTCCCCCTTTTTAATCCAAACATAATGATGGTCATTATGGCCAAACAGTTCTATTTTTTTTTCATCAGACCAGAGGACATTGCTCCAAAAAGTACAATCTTTGTTCCCATGTGCAGTTGCAAACCGCAGTCTGGCTTTTTAATGGCGGTTTTGGAGCAGTGGCTTCTTCCTTGCTGAGCGGCCTTTCAGGTTATGTCAATATAGGACTCGTTTTACTGTGTATATAGATACTTTTGTACTTGTTTCCTCCAGCATCTTCACAAGATCCTTTGCTGTTGTTCTGGGATTGATTTGCACTTTTCGCACCAAAGTATGTTCATCTCTAGGAGACAGAATATGTCTCCTTCCTGAGCGGTATGATGGCTGCGTGGTCCCATGGTGTTTATACTTGCGTACTATTGTTTGTACAGATGAACGTGGTGGTACCTTCAGGCGTTTGGAAATTGCTCCCAAGGATGAACTAGACTTGTGGAGGTCTACAATTTGGCTGATTTCTATTTGATTTTCCCATGATGTCACACAAAGAGGCACTGAGTTTGAAGTTAGGCCTTGAAATACATCCACAGGTAAACCTACAATTGACTCAAATTATGTAATTTAGCCTATCAGATGCTTCTAAAGCCATGACATCATTTTCTGGAATTTTCCAAGCTGTTTAAAGGCACAGTCAACTTAGTGTATGTAAACTGCTGACCCACTGGAATTGTGATACAGTGAATTATAAGTGAAGAAATCTGTCTGTAAACAATTGACGGAAAAATTCCTTGTGTCATGCACAAAGTAGATGTCCTAACCAACTTGCCAAAACTATAGTTTGTTAACAAGAAATTTGTGGAGTGGTTGAAAAACGAGTTTTAATGACTCCAACCTAAGTGTATGTAAACTTCCGACTTCAACTGTATGTGAGAGTGGATTCTCGGCCCTCACTAGCATGAAAACTAAATACAGGCACAGACTGTGTTTGGAAAATGATTTAAGACTGAGACTCTCCAGTACAACCCAACATTATAGAGTTATGTGCATCCTTTCAAGCAGACACTTCTCATTAACCTGTGGTGAGTTATTCACAATTTTCGATGAACAAATAAGGTTTTATATGTAAGATGGTTATATAAAGAGCAAAATGATTGATTATTATTATTTGTGCCCTGGTCCTATAAGAGCTCTTTGTCACTTCCCACAAGCCGGGTTGTGACAAAAACTCACACTCATTATTATGTTTAATAAATGTACCGTATAGTGTGTGCGTGACAGGCTTACAATGATGGCAAAAAACAACATTTCAGAGTGCGCTGACCCTGGTGCTAGAGGGGGTACGCAGATGGAGGTTGAATGTTTGAAGGGGTACGGACTATAAAAAGTTTGGTAACCACTGATATAAGGAATGTGAAATGATTTCTACTTTTACTTTTGATACTTAAATATATCTAAAACCAAATACTTTTAGACTTTTTCTCAAGTAGCATTTTACTGTGTGACTTTCACTTTTACTTGAGTCATTTTCTATTAAGGTATCTTTACTTTTACTCAAGTATGACAATTGGATACTTTTTCCATCACTGGTTACAAGCGATGTCCAGGGACAATACTGCAGCCTTTCCTGCACTGATGAACAGTTGTTGTTTGTTCATCTATAGATTAGATTAGGCATTGAACCATTGAGTCTCCTCTGTCTCTTATCAAGATATATTTCTAATTCGAGTTTCCTGTTCCAAATGAAGAATATACAACCATTATCACATGCTGATTGACTGAAGCAAATTATATTCAGTCAACAGCTATGGTTGTGGTGGTGTGATTTTTCTAAACCTGCATCTTTGAAGCATTGCAAGATCAACTGAAGTGTCTATACGATTATGATGACGGTTCAAGCAAATACATTCTGAAAACAGCATTGCTAGACAAAAATAAAATAAAAACATGATACAAATATGGTAATCTACTGTACCACACTTGTAGTTATTGCACATGCATTGACTCAGTATGCAATTATTAGGTGGCCTAATCACTTTTGCCAAATTAATCCGCACAAGTGATGCTATGCAAAAATGTATGTGCCAGTAGCTGCCAGGGAAACCTAATACAATTTTCAAATTAAATTATTCAAAAAAATCTTTAGAAGAAAATGGCAGAAATTATATTTTTCCTTACAGAACCAAATTCTGTGAACAGACAATCTATTTTGTGACAATAATTTGAAATACGTACAATATTTTACCGTTTCAATAATATATGACACAAAATTCCCTGCATGCACAATTGCTTTTTTGGGCGTATTTTAACTGTTATTTATTGATTACAGTAACTACCAGGTACAGTAAGCTGTACCTACCTTGATTAATGTTGAAAACGGTACAAAAAGGTGAAGTCAAGATAGATGGTAAAAGGTTCCTCCACTAACATCCCCAGCCCTGCGCTTCAGAAAACATGTGAACGTTTAGGTATGCTTTTTAATTATGTATAGTCTATCGCAGCTAAGCTTTTGCATAGGTTCAGTACAGAACCAATCAAAGTTCAGTGCGCGTTTTGGCGCTGTTCTTTCTATCGGGCAACCTCCCCCATCAGTATGAAATCAGAAACTTAAATTTAAAACGCAACTCATTCAGACCGTAAATAGAAACCTAACATATTATTGAAAAAAAAGCATTGTCACATATTGTCACATATTTTTGGGGTTGTTCATCTTGTACTGCAATGGAATGTTCAAAATTTTAAAAAGCTAATTCATAACTCAAAAAGCTGTCTTGCTGACTATACTGCATGTATTACAATTGCTTGGCAAAGTTCAACAGTCGTGGTCGTATCTTCGTTTATCTTTGCAATTGCTCTGCAAGTTCTGTCGGCGGGAGTGGCAGAAAATGATGGAACGGCTGTGTAGAAACCATGTGGTTTCCGAGAAAGCGAAAGTAGACGGTGCAGTTCCACTGATAGGAAACAGCCTGAAACTTAACCTGCTCAAATTCCAAGTCAGTATTTTTTTCAGGAACGTACAGTGCATTCGGAAAGTATTCAGACCACTTTAAATTTTCCTCATTTTGTAACAGCCTTATTCTAAAATTGATTAAATTGTTTTTTTCCCCCCTCATCAATCTATACACAATACCCCATAATGACAAAGCAAAAACAGGTTTGTAAAAATGTTAGCAAATGTATTAAAAACAAAAAACGGAAATATCACATTTACATAAGTATTCAGACACTTTACTCAGTACTATGAAGCACCTTTGGCAGCAATTACAGCCTCAAGTATTCTTGGGTATGATGCAACAAGCTTGGCACACCTGTATTTGGGGAGTTTCTCCCACTCTTCTCTGCAGATCCTCTCAAGCTCTGTCAGGTTGGATGGGGAGCATCACTGCACAGCTATTTTCAGGTCTTTCCAGGGATGTTTGATCGGGTTCATGTCCGGGCTCTGCATACATTTCATTTATTTTTTGTATTTTTTTTTGTACTGGCCCCCGTGGGAATCGAACCCACAACCCTGGCGTTGCACACACCGTGCTGGCGTTGCAAACACCATGCTCTACCAACTGAGCCACAGGGAAGACACATTCCAGTTGAAGGCATTCAGTTGACTGACTAGGTATCCCCCTTTCTTTCCCTTCTCCCCGATTGCTCAGTTTTGCTGGGTGGCCAGCTCTAAGGAGAGTCTTGGTGGTTCCAAACTTCTTCCATTTAAGAATGATGGAGGCGACTGTGTTATTGGGGACCTTCAATGCTGCAGACATTTTTTGGTAACCTTCCCCAGATCTGTGCCTCGACACAATCCTGCCTCTGAGCTCTACAGACAATTCCTTCGACCTAATGGCTTGGTTTATGCTCTAACATGCACTGTCAACTGTGGGACCTTATATAGACATGTCCAGTCAATTGAATTTACCACGTGAATTCCAATCAAGTTGTAGAAACATCTCAAGGATGATCAATAGAAACAGGATGCACTTGAGTTCATGTTCAAGTCTCATAGCAAAGGGTCTGAATACTTATGTAAATAAGATATTTCTGTTTTCTATTTTTAATACATTTCCAAAAATGTTTAAAAAAAAATAACAAAGTTTTCACATTGTCATTATGGGGTACTGTGTGTAGATTGATGAGGATTTTTTTTAAATGTATTTAATACATTTTAGAATAAGACTAACATAAAATGTGGAAAAAGTCAAGGGGTCTGAATACTTTGAATGCACTTTGTCTCTAAATAGGCCAACCACATAAATCATAATTTAGTCTGCCTATTTTATATATTGAGTTGTTTCTTATATTGATCACTTTCTGAAATATATACAATAAAACTTTATCCCTCAAGTCAAGGGGAAAAAGCCTGGCCCCTTGCCCCTGCACACATACACAGAAGCTCGATCACGTATGCAAAACCATCAAAATCAAGTCAACGTTTATTGGTCACATACACATACAGTGAGGGAAAAAAGTATTTGATCCCCTGCTGATTTTGTACGTTTGCCCACCGATAAAGAAAGGATCAGTCTATAATTTTAATGGTAGGTTTATTTGAACAGTGAGAGACAGAATAACAGAAATATCCAGAAAAACGCATGTCAAAAATTGTATAAATCGATTTGCATTTTAATGAGGGAAATAAGTATTTGACCCCCTCTCAATCAGAAAGATTTCTGACTCTCAGGTGTCTTTTATACAGGTAACGAGCTGAGATTAGGAGCCCATGATCATTGCAACCCCACGAGGTGAGATCTTGCATGGAGCTCCAAGGGAGTGCTCCTAACCGCAGGTTGTTACCTGTAAAAAAGACACCTGTCCACAGAAGCAATCAATCAATAAGATTCCAAACTCTCCACCATGGCCAAGACCAAAGAGCTCTCCAAGGATGTCAGGGACAAGATTGTAGACCTACACAAGGCGGGAATGGGCTACAAGACCATCGCCAAGCAGGTTGGTGAGAAGGTGACAACAGTTGGTGCGATTATTCGCAAATGGAAGAAACACAAAAGAACTGTCAATCTCCCTCGGGCTGGGGCTCCATGCAAGATCTCACCTCGTGGGGTTGCAATGATCATGAGAACGGTGAGGAATCAGCCCAGAACTACACGGGAGGATCTTGTCAATGATCTCAAGGCAGCTGGGACCATAGTCACCAAGAAAACAATTGGTAACACACTACGCCGTGAAGGACTGAAATCCTGCAGCACCCGCAAGGTCCCCCTGCTCAAGAACACATATACATGCCCGTCTGAAGTTTGCCAATGAACATCTGAATGATTCAGAGGACAACTGGTGAAAGCGTTGTGGTCAGATGAGACCAAAATGGAGCTCTTTGGCATCAACTCAACTCGCCGTGTTTGGAGGAGGAGGAGGAATGCTGCCTATGACCCCAAGAACACCATCTCAACCGTCAAACATGGAGGTGGAAACATTATGCTTTGGGGGTGTTTTTCTGCTAAGGGGACAGGACAACTTCACCGCATCAAAGGGACGATGGACGGGGCCATGTACCGTGAAATCTTGGGTGAGAACATCCTTCCCTCAGCCAGGGCATTGAAAATGGGTCGTGGATGGGTATTCCAGCATGACAATGACCCAAAACACACTGCCAAGGCTACAAAGGAGTGACTCAAGAAGAAGCACATTAAGGTCCTGGAGTGGCCTAGCCAGTCTCCAGACCTTAATCGCATAGAAAATCTGTGGAGGGAGCTGAAGGTTCGAGTTGCCAAACGTCAGCCTCGAAACCTTAATGACTTGGAGAAGATCTGCAAAGAGGAGTGGGACAAAATCCCTCCTGAGATGTGTGCAAACCTGGTGGCCAACTACAAGAAACGTCTGACCTTTGTGATTGCCAACAAGGGTTTTGCCACCAAGTACTAAGTCATGTTTTGCAGAGGGGTCAAATACTTACTTCCCTTATTAAAATGCAAATCATTTGATAAAAATGTACATGCGTTTTTCAGGATTTTTTTGTTGTTATTCTGTCTCTCACTGTTCATATAAACCTACCATTAAAATTATAGACTGATCATTTCTTTGTAAGTGGGCAAACATACAAAATCAGCAGGGGATCAAATACTTTTTTCCCCCAACTGTATTTAGCAGATGTTACTGGGGTGTAGCGAAATGCTTGTGTTCCTAGCTCCAACAGTGTAGTAATATCAAACAATTCACAACAATACACACAAATCGAAAAGTAAAAGAATGGAGTTAAGAAATATTTAAATATTAGGACGAGGCCTCCAAGATTGAATGAGGCCTACAAGAGAGATAATGATTAAAAACATTAATGCCAAGATTATGGTACAATGTAGACAGTCAATCAATCAATTACAATATCAGAATGTCCTTTGTCCCATTATAGGCTACAGTCATTATAAAACTGTACATTTGAATCTTGGATGCTGATTGGTTGATAGCTGCGAGTTATTCACAATAAATAAAAATTCCTTGTCCCCAGACAATTCCATTTGAATGAACAATGCACTATGGCATCTGTGACAGCACATACAGTGTCATTGAGGCTATCTCCATTTTGAAGTATTATATTTTCTTATTTTGTGTTTGAAGAAAGCATAAAGCTAATATTGGTGATTTACTGCCACTTGCAGTGCTGGAGTCCTGAACCAAATCGTGTCATTGACTTATTGTGGCCACTAGAATGTGGTGATATACAGTACTTTAAAGTAATTTAAAACCAGTTAACCCAATTTGAAGACAATACTCTGATCATTGGCTGATCGCTCCCAACCCATAAGAATATCCACTCAGTTGACTACTTTAAAATGGTGGAAGCCCTCAATGGTAATGTCCATGCTAAATTGGGTCATATCCACGATGAGTCCTCCAACTCTGAACCTTGCTGCCTGCCTCTCCGACCTATGCAGAAATGAGTTCTGTTATTTCACAACAGTAGTGGGTTGTGAAATAGATCATTGTTGGAATGTGGTTTTAACCAAACAGCATCCAGGAATAGACTCACCCGTTGTATGAATGTGTCCAGACAAGACGGATAGCTTTTCTGAGCCAGGCGAATTCATCATTGTTATGGAGATATATCCAAAGAAATGGAAATAGAAAAAAAAAAAGGTAAAACAAATTAAAATGCACACCTAATTTCAGCTGCTTGATGTGATTGTGTGTTAGCTTTAGTTGGCCAGCCTGCATATAAACCTTTTTTGTTGTTGCTTAATAAAATGGACCACCAGTCCGCTTGGCTAGCAACTTCAGAACCTCTGAACTACTGGCTTTTGCCCAAACTATTCACTTTAGCACGCTAGCTGCTCCTGTAGACTTTGTCATTGGGCTAACGCTAGTTAGCATTAGCAATGGTTTCATAAACGACCTTCAACATCTTTGAAATTGCATGCAGACATATAAAAAGGTACCCATGAATTCATCTGACTCTGGCTAAGTAGAAAAAAAGTGTTTTGATTGTCAATGTCAAACAATTTTTTTTTTTTGTACTGTATGTTGACAACCGTTTAAACAGGCACTCGAACCTAGGCACTCCAAGTGCCGCATCCAGGTGTTTGAGAACAGCATTCGTCGTGTGTATTTCATGATAATCCTCCGGGTTCTCATACTTTACTGTTTAAATGACAGATGAAGTGGTTCGATTTTTTTGCGGTGAATAACCACCTGTGCCATAAACCATTGGAAGAAGCCGTAAACCCAAAGTAGGCTCACAACACATCATGCTACACTGTCTTGCGAAGTAAAGCTTGTAAATTAGTGTTTACACAAGTCTTGACAGAAACTACTGTAGATCCGCTGATCAGTGAAATAAGGAAGCAACCTCTTACTTCCAGGGAAAACAGTAACTTAGACAGCCCAACGTACTTTCCCATTTTACTACAATAGAAGGGAGGTACAGTAGCCACATGACGCCAACAATGTAGCAGTTCAAATAACAAGAGAAAATGAGAATCAGGTATTGCCATATGAATCGGCACATCTGCATTTGAGTCATTCAGGAAACATTTCAACATATGAACAAACGTTGCACTTCTGAATAGCATGTCAAAAAACAAAATACTTGGGAATTTGGCTACCTGTTAAATTAGTAATCTAACCCTGGGTTACAATCTGATAAGCAGTCATTAGTCAATAAAAAACAAATTACTATTCCACATAGGTCAGAACTCTTTATTCAAGGAGAGAAAATCTGATGAAAAATATTGCTTTGTCCAGTACAATATTTTATCCATCCTCTGTTGATCATGGCCATACTATTACTCAGTAGTAAAGACAACAGGGGAAATCATGTAGTTAAACCCTTTTTCTACTCGAGAGGCCTTGGGCTCTTAGTGCAAAAATATCAAATCGGTAGCTAAACTAATGAAAAATAATATTCTTTGTACAAACCTTGGTTCTTGATAGAGACGTTTTAGACTAACAGAGCCAAACAGAAAGCAACAGCATAATACAAGACATTTCGTAAAACACACAATTAAATATATCTATTTATGAGAAGTGATATACCACTGGACATACCACTGCATGTAATATCTACTTTACACTTACATTTGTATTCATGACAATGGGCTCAAAGACAATACTAGCAGTTGGATAGAAGAGCAATCAATATATTGTGATCAGATGTAAGAGAAAATGCCAGATCCAGTGGCCCTCAGTGGAACACAAGTCGTAGAGGAGTGAGTTACTTGGCATACTCTGCAGGTCATCTTGTGTTACTCGGAGTATGGAGAACTCATCTGTATATCAATAGGGAAGTAAAAGTCAGACAAATGCTTAACTGATGACAATGCAACTAAAAGAAAGATTATTTTGACTTTCAGCAGGTTCAGTCCATTGTTATTTGGAGACTGGCTTAGAGGCGCAACTGCGTCTCTGCAATGATGGATGAGTTGGCTACTACTGTAGCCTACAGTATAGGCCTACAGTATGGGACTAGGCTAGAGAGCTGCAGTGTGTCTTTAGGTGGGGGGGAGGCAATGGCGGCAGCAGCAGTGGAGCACAATAGGCCAAGGGAATGATTTAGACTAGAGAAAAAAGGATATTTAAAATAATATATCTAACAGTGGCGGTCAGCACCATTTAAGATGAGGGAGGACGATTATTTGTTTTATGAGCATGGCCTTATTTCTATTACAGCATATTAGATATATTTTTATTTAACTAGGCAAGTCAGTTAAGAACAAATTCTTATTTACAATGATGGCCTACACCGGCCAAACCCGAACGACGTTGGGCCAATTGTGCACCGCCCTATGGGACTCCCAATCACGGCCGGTTGTGATACAGCCTGGATTTGAACCAGGGTGTCTGTAGTGACGCAACTAGCAATGAGAGGCAGTGCCTTGCGCCACTCGGGATGACGGTCAGTCATCCAGCTCAATGTAACATCGATAGGTTTAAGCTACTACATGATAATCAATTTCCCTATATCCATCATGGAGGTTGCTACAACCGAGCCTATGAATAAAAAAAGTTGACAACATAGGTGCACAGGTTGAGAGAAATTGTTGAGTAATCTAGGTGACACTGGCACATTCGATACTGCCTTGCACACTTACCGGTATCTAGCTGATCTAGGGTATTAGTCATTAGTCCAACAGTTGCAACTAATCATTTATATTGGACAAATTCAGGTACATTTATCGCAGTTTCATTACATTTGCTTCCATTTAACAGAATCGGCAGAATGAATACACCCCTGATCACATGCGGACAGTTCACTTTCATAGCAGCCACATACAGCCAGCAGGATCACTTTGCCCATTGTATAATTCCTTCTTGCATCTATGTGCTCTCCTCCTCTCATATTTTCCCTTTGCTTGTGGACTTCAGTGCACAACATAAGCTGTCTGACCAGGCGTAAAAAAAAAAGTTACAAAAATTCATATCATAACTGCTAACCTCTACACACAGCCTACTGTACATGGCTGTCACCATATTAGCAAACGTCATAGGAAACATCTACTATAACTAACACGTTAGTAAATCCACTAAAATCATGCAGTAGAGTCAGTATGCAGTTACACTGGCGGCCCCAATGGCAATAAATTAATAAAATCCAAAAGCCTAGACTTAGAAGAGTTTCAGTGTTGGATAGCCATAGCTAGCTAACATAAACACCCGTTTGAAACAGAGGGATGCTGAGTAGGCTAAACTAGCTAGCTGCATCCGCTAACTAACTGAAAAAAATACTAAAGAAATAAAGCTAGCTCTCTAGCCCTCACTTTATTTAAGAAATTAATTTCAAAACTGTTCAACTAGTCTGAGTCAACTACTCACCACATTTTATGCAATGTAGTGCTAACTAGCTGTAGCTCATGCTTTCAGTACTAGATTTATTCGCTGATCCTTTGATTGGGTGGACAACATGTCAGTTCATGCTACAAGAGCTCTGATAGGTTGGAGGACATCCTCCGGAAGTTGACAATTGCTGTGTAAGTCTATGGAAGCGGATGAGAACCATGAGCCTCCTAGGTTTTGTATTGAAGTCAATTTACCGAGACAAGGACGGAAACAAGCTGTCCTCCGGCTACACCATGGTGCCACCCTACAGTGTGCTGTTGAGGCTACTGTAGATCTTCATTGCAAAACGTTGTTTCAATAAATTATTTGGTGACGTGAATATATTTAGTATAGTTTTGTCTAAAAAGGATAACTCATGTTTCACTATTCACATTTCTCAGAAATTCAGAGGATGGTCCTCCCCTGACTAACATACACTACATTACCAAAAGTATGTAGACACCTGCTCGTCAAACATTTCATTCCAAAATAATGGGCATTAATATGGAGTTGGTCCCGCCTTTGCTGCTATAACAGCATCAACTCTTCTGGCAAGGCTTCACACTAGATGTTGGAACATTGCTGCTTCCATTTAGCCACAAGAGCATTGGTGAAGTAGGGCACTGATGTTGGGCAATTAGGCCTGGCTCGTAGTCGGCATTCCAATTAATCCCAAAGATGTTCGATGTGGTTGAGGTCAGGGCTCTGTGCAGGCCAGTCAAGTTCTTCCACACCGATCTCGACAAACCATTTCTGTATGGACCCCACTTTGTGCATGGGGGCATTGTCATACTGAAATAGTTGCTACAAAAGGTGAAACACAGAATCGTCTAGAATGTCATTGTATGCTGTAGCGTTAAGATTTCCCTTCACTGGAACTAAGAGGCCTAGCCCGAACCATGAAACAGCCCCGAACCATTATTCCACCACAAAACTTCAGTTTGCACTATGCATTGGGGCAGGCAGCATTCTCCTGGCATCCGCCAAACTCAGATTCGACCGTCGGACTGCCAGCTGGTGAAGCGTAATTCATCACTTCAGAGAACGCATTTCCACTGCTCCAGATTCCAATGGCGGCAAGCTTTACACCACTCCAGCCAACGATTGGCATTGTGATCTTAGGCTTGTGTGCGGCTGCTCGGCCATGGAAACCCATTTCATGAAACTCCCGGTGAACAGTTCCTGTGCTGACGTTGCTTCCAGAGGCCGTTTGAAACTCGGTAGTGAGTGTTGCAACCGAGTCAGTCGATTTTTACACGCTATGCGTTTCAGCACTCGGCGGTCCCGTTCTGTGAGCTTGTGTGGCCTACCACTTCGCGGTTGTTGCTCCTAGACGTTTCCACTTCACAATAACAGCACTTACAGTGGCAGCTCTAGCAAGGCAGAAATTTCACAAACTGACTTGTTGGAAAGGTGGCATCCTATGACGATGCCACATTAAATCACTGAGCTCTTCGGTTAGGCCATTCTACTGCCAATGTTTGGCTATGGAGATTGCATGGCTGTGTGCTCAATTTTAAAACACCTGTCAGCAACGGGTGTGGCTAAAATAGCCAAATTCCCTAATTTGAAGGGGTGTTCCACACACTATATATACACACACAAAAGTATCTTTATATATCTAATATAGCCTACAGTTGGTACATTTCAAATACACATCTTTGGCACAGGTCTGCATGCAATGTCTGGTCTGCACAAATTAGAAGATCATAACAAACTGTTGTGTACGCACTGCAAAGTGGAGATGGGGATCCATGTAGATGATATATATGGAAAGACTGCAAGAAGATAAAAAGAGAATAGGCATTTTAGTAAAACAACCATTGATAATTGCATGTTGTGTACCAACCAGCCCCCTTGTCCCCTCTACCAGTAACTAGGTACCACACGTAAACATCCCCACAAAACAATGAGAAAATGTTGCACCCCCATAAAATACTTACTCTCATTCACAGAGAAGTTGCTGGAACATATAGGAATTCTGACCACCTATCTAAAGTACAAGTCAAACCCCTCTATCATAAACGTGTCTTGGTAACCATCTTGCCTTTGCTCTGCTGACTGTTGTAATGTCGTCTGAAGGACTGGTCTTTGGGGATGTCGGGGTAGAGGAACTTGAGCGGGTTCTCAGGGACCTCTCCGTCTGCGACGACCTTGTAGTCCCGGATGATGTTGGCGAACGGGAGAGCGCTGAGGCGTGATTTGGTGTATGGCTCCACCGAGATTAACTTAGCCTCTCCTGTTGACACAGACACAACCAAAGAGCCAATCAGAGTTGGATGTTTACAGAATACATTTTAAGACACTGGAAGTTTAGGTGCTAATTGTTTATGTCAAATTTGGGATTTCAATGTTGACCGCACGGTTCAGATAAGATAAATGGATTCATATTTTATGAAACAACACAAATCATTTGTTTTAGGAAATGGTGTGGGGAGGTGTGACCCTTTATGTCTAATGAGGTCCTTTCTGGACAATATTTATCTCCATGAAGGGGACCCCTTTTTGGCTCAAGAGCAGATGCAAAAGTTCCATATAGCCTCTAAGGTCAATTTCTCACGTCGCCACAGTAATTGACAACAGAGCCGGCCTCACCACTGTCGGACTGCTTCACCCAGGTGAAAGTGATCCCACCCAGGTGGCTCTCACTGAAGCGCAGCAGGAATGTCCCAGGCTCCTTGTCCTTCAAACAGGCCCTCTCTGTCTCCTTACTGACAAAGCCCATGATGCAGCTGAAGGAAGCACAAGCAAACCACACCATCAGTTACATTATGCAGTAACACCCACTAATGTAATGAAGTACACTGTTCCAAAGACCTGAGTAAATAGATGAAATCCATTCAAATGGAACTGAACCTAATGATTCATTTCCTGATTCCCGCAAAACTGGAATAGTGTAGGTCTGCTATACAGTTCTATGACGACTACCGTTTGTAAAACAGGTAGTTGCATTGGCTTGATTGATTCCTGACAAAAGCTTAAAGACTAGGCTATAATCATTTTGCCTATTTAAGATCTGAATATCAGCTACCCAAGTTACATCAGGAGTTATCTGGAGTCAATTTGCAATGATAATTGATATATTTACACACTGGGAAATGCAGTGTTCGCTATGAAATCAGCTCATCAAAAAAGACTTAATACCAATGTGAAATCATTGATTATCATGACAATTTAGCAGTCGTGAGTAGTCTAGTTTAATATTGTCCATTTTATTTGGACCCGTCCTGTTTTTAGGATATGGTGTTTGTTAAAATGTTAAGTCATATTTTCATCAAAGCACTTTTTTATTTGATATGGGGTGCCATTTAGGCTATTTAATGATGTAAAAAGTGTCTGTCACATGACATTGTCATGAATTTTTTCTCCAGTCTAGGCTACAGAAAAAAACAAAAGCTACTTCAGAGTGTTCGTTGGTAGAGCACCACATCTCTCCAACAGCGCCCTGGTTAGGCGAGCTGGGCATTGACAAGCTACATATTTTTGAGTCCCTGCCTTTGGCAAAGTAAGCACTGCTTATCATTGGGTGGAATCAGCACTCACCTAAATAGCCCATATGACAATGGGTGAGAAAAGTTCATTGTTTTGGGGCAGAATTATGTGAGGGGTTATGCGTTGTTGGAAGTGCGTCTTCTTGGCGAGTTTAGCTAGCAAAATGCCCCCCTCGTCAATCTGCTGCCCTAGGCGGCCACCTAATCTGACTTAATGGGCGCGCCAACCCTGGCCTAAGGGGAAGGGGATAGGGGTTGTTTCAGGACAGGCCACAAGTCTCACTTGTCGTTCCAGATGGGAAGCAGGTGCTTCTTGATGAGCTCCAGGATGAAATCCAGCCACATCCAAAAACTGAAAGGCTTCCCAGGAATATTCTCCTGGAAAAGCAGACGGAATTTGAAAGAGATGAGAATTACCCTTAACTTCTTACTGAAAGATGCCATAAACTTTTATCAATTTAATTTGACCACTGGAAGTAGGCTAAGAGGAAGTGAAGCGATTATTTTGTTGGAGAAGGACTCCACTAGGAGCTGAAATGAAAAAGTCAAGTCCGTCAAGATGGAGAATGTCAGTACAGTATGTATATGAAAGCTTCTACATAAAGGGAGTATTTGTTATTAAGACATGACATCATCCACCTTGTGTGTTTAAGACTTGCAGTAGTAGGACTATAGGAATTAGTAGGACTGCTTGACCTACCTTGCAGAATTTGGACCAGGATACCTGACATTCATTGTGGGAGGCTTGCTGACCTACAGTGAATATTAGTTGATAATCAGAATTATTTGACTAACCAGTACACATTCATACACTATGAATATTCAGCTATTATTGTAAAAAATCCTTAGATAATATAGAACGATTTCATACTTTGAAGTCAGATTCTAAACAGATCTCTGATAATTCACATTGCTGTTCTGTCAAACTTAAAAATACTTGCGCCGTTCCTCATGAACTGGGTAAATGAATGGTGTATGTATGCCAATAGTTTTATGCTCTAATGAAATGTGTACAACTAGGCTGCTGTACCCATGAGTTTCTCTCCCAGCATGCACAGCTGCTCTCTGTTGAGGCCCCGCCCAGTGAAAGTCGAGAACTGCCAACTCAGCACTTCAGAGAGCTTGCCCCAACTGGCCCGCGGAGGACTGGCAAAGAAGTCCAGGTTCTAGAGAGAGAGAGAGAGAGAGAATTCGAAAACAACCCCCATATCCACTTGGTGAAATACAACAGTATGCCATCATAGCAGCAAGGTTTGTGACCTGTTGCCACAAGAAAAGGGCAACCAGTGAAGAACAAACACCGTTGTAAATACAACCTATATTTCTGTTTATTTATTTTCCCCTTTAACCATTTGCACATAGTTACAACACTGTATTTGCACATAGTTACAACACACATACATACACACACAGAGGGAAATGCAGTGTTCGCTATGAATCAGCTCATCAAAAAAAGACAATACCAAACTTGAAATCATTGATTATCATGACAATTTAGCAGTTGTGAGTAGTCTAGTTTAATATTGTCCATTTTATTTGGACCAGTCCTGTTTTTAGGATATGGTGTTTGTTAAAATGTTCAGTCATATTTTCATCATATATATATAAAATCAAATATTTTCTACATACATGACATTTGAACTGTCTATTATTTGGGAACTTATGAGTGTAATGTTTACTGTTCATTTATAGTTTATTTCACTTTGTATATTATCTACTTCACTTGCTTTGGCAATGTTAACATGTTTCCCATGCCAACAAAGCCCCTTGAATTACATTTTGAGAGTGAGAGAGGCAGAGGGGGAGGGTTAGTGAGCGGCATAAAAAAATAACACCTAAAACAATGGTAGTGTGTGTCCTCAGCTCACCCTGGGTTCGTCAGTCAGCATGTTGTACCACATGATGGAGGCCCAGCCTCCAGGCAGCTGGCTAACATTGGAGATGACGACCAGAGGAAAAGAACAGGTCTGCAAAGAGACACACACACACACACACACACACACGATCTCTCCCAATCTCATAAAACAGTTTTTAAAAATGCTGCGTTATCCTTGCAAGGGTAAAGTGCTAGAGTACTGAAAACAGGGGTGCCAATAATTAGTAAACTCAGCAACAACAAAAAAACGTCCCTTTTTCAGGACCCTGTCTTTCAAAGATAATTAACAACAATCCAAATAACTTCACAGATCTTCATTGTAAAGGGTTTAAACACTGTTTTCCATGCTTGTTCAATGAACCTTTAACAATTAATAAACATGCACCTGTGGAACGGTCGTTAAGACACTAACAGCTTACAGACAGTAGGCAATTAAGGTCACAGTCTGCGTGAACTTGCCTTAGGCATGAGGACTGCAGATGTGGCCAGGGCAATAAATTGCAATGTCTGTACTGTGAAACGCCTAAGACAGCGCTACAGGGAAACAGGACAGACAGCTGATCGTCCTCGCAGTGGCAGACCACGTGTAACACCTGCACAGGATCGGTACATCCTAACATCACACCTGCGGGACAGGTACAGGATGGCAACAACAACTGCCTGAGTTACACCAGGAACGCACAATCCCTCCATCAGTGCTCGGACTGTCCGCAATAGGCTGAGAGAGGCTGGACTGAGGGCTTGTAGGCCTGTTGTAAGGCAGGTCCTCACCAGATGATATCACCGGCAACAACGGGCACAAACCCACCGTCGCTGGACCAGACAGGACTGGCAAAAAGTGCGCTTCACTGACGAGTCGCATTTTTGTCTCACCAGGGGTGATGGTCGGATTCGCGTTTATCGTCGAAGGAATGAGCGTTACACCTAGGCCTGTACTCTGGAGCGGGATCGATTTGGAGGTGGAGGGTCCATCATGGTCTGGGGCGGTGTCACAGCATCATCGGACTGAGCTTGTCATCATTGCAGGCAATCTCAACGCTGTGCGTTACAGGGAAGACATCCTCCTCCCTCATGTGGTACCATTCCTGCAGGCTCATCCTGACATAACCCTCCAGCATGACAATGCCACCAGCCATACTGCTTGTTCTGTGCGTGATTTCCTGCAAGACAGGAATGTCAGTGTTCTGCCATGGCCAGCGAAGAGCCCGGATCTCAATCCCATTGAGCAAGTCTGGGACCTGTTGGATCGGAGGGTGAGGGCTAGGGCCATTCCCCCCAGAAATGTCCGGGAACTTGCAGGTGCCTTGATGGAAGAGTGGGGTAACATCTCACAGCAAGAACTGGCAAATCTGGTGCACTCCATGAGGAGCTGCACTGCAGTACTTAATGCAGCTGGTGGCCACAAGATACAGACTGTTACTTTTGACCCCCCCCCCCCCCCCCTTTGTTAAGGGACACATTCCATTTCTGTTAGTCACGTCTGTGAAACTTGTTCAGTTCGTCTCAGTTGTTGAATCTTATGTTCATACAAATATTTACACATGTTAAGTTCACTAAAAATAAATGCAGTTGACAGTAACAGGACATTTCTTTTTTTGCAGAGTTTATTACTTGTTAAACAACATCTTTCTCTGAGCAATTGTATTAGTATAAAATATAAATGTTTCCATTTTCTTGAGCATGCAAGGAGGCCAATAATTATGGACCTGACTGCACACAGAAAGTATATGCTTGCTGTTACGCAACTGAATAGACATCCTACTGTCACACTGTGTCTAGGGGCCCTAGGCTTGCCTAATTGTTCTGTAACCTGACTGTGTGTGCATTAATATGAGAAGTAAGCATACGCGACCAGGTATTGAATCCATGTACCCAGGAGACAGCAAAAGTACAGAGTTCAGGGCCAGCTCCGTCTTGACCTCTTGGTCGGCCAGCCCAAGCAGATTATCATTTGTTCAGATGGTGACGAAAAACAAACATACAAAAGGGAAAACTAGAGAGAGACAGGCATGCCCAAACAGATTCAAAACCAAACGAAAGGCCTCATGTCCGCCAAAGAAACAAGCAGCCTCACGGCTGACTGATAAACACCTTGATTGCCTGCACTTGTGGGATTATAAAGGCTTGGCTCAGCATTTAGACCCGGTTGGTGCTGCGGAAGCATCTAGTCATGCTCCTAAGACCTTAACTACATAACATATTCCTTAACAAGGACTAATAATAACTGACAATGTATGCCAGGAAGACTATGTGGGGGTTATGAGGGGTGTGTGAGGGACTATATGTGGAGTATCGTAAGAATGAAGAATGTGTGTGGGAGTGTGTGTGTCATATACAGGATGTGTGAAGGAGTGTGTAGACTGACTGACCTCCAGGTCGATGTTAATGCCCTGTATGTTGAACTGGGCCTCGAAGCTGAGGGAGTGGAGCTCCTCCGTCACAGAGAGAGGACCCTGGAACCAGCAGAATACACACACACACACTTTCCTAAACCTTTTCCTCAGAACACATTAAATACAATAGCCAAGGACTACAACACTTTTTTTGTTCAGTGATTGACCCACTAAAAAGTTTCATACATTTCAATGTGAAACTATCAACAGGATAAGGAATTTGTCCTATTAAACAAAGAACAGGCTGGGAAAACGATCTCCAATGAAGTAATAATATTTTCTCTTCAGTATATGAGTAATAGGGCTAAGTTTGATAGCGGTATTCATTAAGTCAATTTCTGGATAAAATAAGGATCCTGTATCCTAAGGTTTAGAGCATGTGAGGGAAGGGTTGACCTGAGTTTTGTTGAGTCATGTGAATAAAAAAAAAAGTCAAATAAACTCATTTTTGTATATTTAATCTATGATTTAAAAAAACTCAGAAAGAGTTAACAAGGTTTTTCATCGGCGATAAAATTATGGTGCCATCTTGAAACGTACACAAACGCACCATTGTCCTGAAAAGGAGTACACATTTTTTTTACTTCAAATTGAGGGGAAAACTTTAAATCCATGGTAATGTTGCCCTCTACCGTTTTAAGAAAGCAACTACCTTTTCTTAATGGAAGTGTTTGAGTTGTGTTTTTTTAATTTAATTAAGATATCACCTCAGGCAAAGTAATTGACCTCTAAATAAAATCGGAATTATTAAACTCCTAATTCACCTCAGTGTCCAATGACTTTAATTAAATGACCTCTGGTTGACCAGAATTTATATTTTTTGTAGTTGTCATTTAAAGACTTAGCCTTTTTAGAACTGCTTTGGGGAGAAACTAACATGGAAAACAAAAAAGGTTTGCTCTAGTGACCACAGCCACAAAGTCAAATTTGGTTATATTGCAAAAATTCATAAAAACAAATATTTGCTTAATTTAAGGCATAAGGTTAGCAGTGTGGTTAATGGTAGGGTTAGGTTTCAAATCAGATTTTAAGAAGAAATAGACAGCATTTATGAGTTTGTGGCAACTAGTGTCAACCGCAAACAAATCTGAAGGTCAAGTTTCAAAGGTCAAGCTTTCCTAAAGTTCACTGTGCAAGAGTGTAACCTTTTGATAGGCTTGAATCACTGACACAACCATCATTTAGGGAGAAACAAAAAGTATTGTTCAACTGTCATATTTCCCCTCACCTCGTTCACCTTGGTACCGTTAACATATTTCTTCTCTTTCAGCTGCTGAAGATACATATACAGAAATTAATAATGAATCTGTATGAATAGTTCATTTTATGAACAGCTAGGCCAGGTCGATCATAATAAATCATTTTTGCAATATAACGGTCATTGCAAACGTACAGTATGGCTGCTGCAGCCAGCCCCATTGGACCAAATTAGTTTGAGTCCACTAAAATGTTCCACTAAACCTGTGGATTAACAGATTGAGTTTTACATTATTATGAATATGTTAGTGGGGACAGTGAAGGTGAGAGGTTACCAAGTGTCTGAACTCTACAGATAGACAGCCATTAGATGATTCCTCCACGTCCATTACTTTGGTGGTGGAAGTCAGGATGAAGAACTGACGATGTCTGAATGGAGAGGGATGCGGTAAAAGCCATAGTTAATAGTCTGAACTAAGCGCACACACACACAAAATGAGCTAAGATGCATGCAGAGGTTAAAAACAACTCAAATTTAAGTTGAATTCCAGGCAACTGATAATTCTGCTCACTTAAAACCGGGTCATCTGATTTGTAATCAAAAATGGCTTCTCGTATCTATCTTTTTGGTCACTGTTCTACCTCATCCTTACACACGTCACTTGATATTGGCCTAAATAACAGTAGAAGGAAATTCCCACTGAACAGCCCACACAAGTATACTCACACTCTGCCAGGGGGGAGGGCCCTACACACAGGGGAAAATATAGAACATAGCAAAATTACTCAGTATTAGTGCCAGCTTGCTAATGAATGTCTATGAAACATTGTTTATAGAACACAGTATATCCGTGACATGTTAACACACAGTATGTGTAACAGAACTTGCAAAGAGCAACCACTGGTTCGCTCACCCTTCAAAGTGAATGTGCCACATATTTCTGGGTTACATTGTCACCAGTGTACAAACATTGGCTAACAGATGGAGATTAAAATGCTTCTGCGGATGTCTTACTCACTTGTCAAATATCGTCTTCACTTTGAGTTGATAATCCACCTCTGGGAGTTTGACCAGCAATCTGGATATACAATGTGATCAAAACAGAAATACTAACTAAAAACACATTTAATATGCACCCACACAACGAATTGATAAATACAATTAAGTTGTGTTGGATCTTGATACACATACTGTACCTGACTTTGGTGGTGAACTGTACCCCGGTCTTGATGATGAGAGGTTTCTGGGGGTGGGTTGGCATCAATGGCTGCTTCTCCACCACAAATGAGCTGTGGACATTGCACAAAGGATGACACAAAGATGGCACACAAGAGAACGACAATAGCATGATAGCAGTTGTGTACACCACCTAGATTTGGGTGGAGGCAATATAAGTCAAGTCCATTTCCCTGTCAACAAGACCATTAATGCTTCCCTATGCGTCCAGTTTTTTGGATAATTATTTTGTGATGGATATTTTATTAATTATTTGTATTTACAAGTGTAGTTGCATCTTAAAGTTCGCAGGCCTTCCATTTACATTAAGCTTTTCTAAATTCACTTTAAGGCACAAGTGTAGTCATTTAACCAAAGGGAGACCGGCAGACAGTTTATGCTTTGTTTTAACTGGTGCCGCTGACTCTAAAGTAGTCAGACATATGCATTTAGTTAGATTAGGTAGGTATTTGACCAGAGGTGTGTGGTTTTGTTGAGGTTGGTACCTTTTGATGAGGTGGCCGATGAGGTATTTGACCTGCTCCTCCAGCTGCGGTCTCTGCAAGGAGATGGGGTCGCTCGTATAGGTCACCTTCAGGATAAGTTCTCCCAGTTTGTCCAGCTGACGTTTCATCTGGAACAGACTCTGGGCTGTCAGAGTAAACCTGTGAGAGAGAGAGGTCCCAAGTTACTGTATTTTAGGATTGAGTTAGGAGATAGAGTTATGAGTTAAGGACAGTGTCTCGGGGGCCTGATTGGCGTCACGCTTTTTCTCCATCCCTAGCAAAACACAGCTGATTAATCAAATTGCATTCAAAACTGAAGATTAGGTGATTATTGGAGTCAGGTGTGTTAGCTGGGGCTGGGGAAAAACTGACATTAATCAGGCCCTCGAGGACTGGAATTGCCCAACCCTTAAGTGATAACAAAGCTGATCTGAAAATGACTGATTCTGGGGATTCAAACTAGGGCGTGTGTGTGTTCAGTGTCTTTATTAGGGCTTTTACTAGTGTGTACTGTATATGTGTGTGTGCATTCCTGCACATGTGTGTTTTACCAGTTCTGGAGCTGGTCCAGTCCAGTGAGCAGTGGGCCACCTATACAGTTGATCTGCTGCCTGCGTTTCCACTCCATCAGCTCTGGGTTCAGCTGGGAGGCTATCAGATCGTCAATCTCTTTTATCACGTCACTCATTTTAGACAGGTTCTCCTGTGGCGGAACAATAAAATCTCAATGCTAGTCCGGTCTCCTGTGCGGCTCAGTTGGCAAGCGCATGGTGCGAGCAACGCCAGGGTTGTGGGTTTGATTCCCACTGGGGCCAATCCATATGATTATGTATGCACTAATTGATGTAAGTGGTATAAGCCCGAAGCAAATGCAATTAATATTATTTGATATCGTAACTCACTGAACTGTTTTGCAGTGTTAAATCAAACTTGCAGTATTGTGCTTGATGCCCCAGTGCTCTCCACATGTCGCAGGCCCCAAAAAAGGAAAGTCTAACAATCGTATCTAAATACTGTAGATAAATATTCATAGAGTTGTATAGACTTAAACTGTATCAGACAGCAATTGCATAAGTACCTAACACAGTTACAAATGACAAATGGTGGCACCAATTCAAATAAACGCATATTCACTCCCAGATAAGGGCTTTGACTGTTTACACGCTTCACAGGAAGCTTATAGTAACAACCATAGAGAGTAAAAAGGTGTAGCTGACAAACATAGCTGATTGCTGGTTTATCTAAATGTATGCATGCATGTTAGTGTCCCCACACCTTCCTCTTAAAGTCCAGGTTGTTGAGAATCTCCTGCAGTCGGGTCACTTCCGGTTTCATCAGCTCTGTGTTCCTGTCCGCCGGATCTGAGGGACAAACACATCTAATATGACAGCGGGGGGAAAACAATCTGTGGTAACACTTTAAAGGGGCAATCTGGGATTTGTATGTACATTTTTAGAGACTTTCAAATTAATGCAGTATAGCCATTGATTATTGAAGAATATAACAAAAAGGTGGGGTGATCGCCATGTTTTTCAAATCCCAAATTGCCTATTTTAAGGCTATATGCTCACGATAAGTCTTACAATGCATTATAACCACATCACAATGCAATATACCTGCAGGGCTTAAGTAAAGTCTTACCCTTAGTTATTCAATAATTCCACCACATCAGGCCACCAGAGGGCAAGGCACAGCTATTGCCATATTACTTACAGCTATCCGATATTATATGAAAGCTATCAAATCATCTCAGATCTTAGAGGATTCCATAGGGGATAGGAGCTGGAAGTTGATTTCAGATTGGCCATATAGCTGACCTCGAGACTGGATCGTTTTGAAGCGGAAGTCAAAGTCATCTTGCATGTCCTCTAGACATTTCACTGCCTGGTCCAGCAGCTGCACATTACTCCTGATCACTGCCACCCTGTTGTCCATGTTCTTCTGTCTCTCGAAGGTCACGGAATTCTGCAGACACTTCTCCAACGGGCCCTGTCAAGAAGATAGAGGTTAACCACACACACACACACACACACACACACGATCTTAAATTTGAGCCAGTTTCCTATAGCAGGAAAATAATCCTGCAGCAACAGGATGTGGATTATAATTAATGGGGGTCGATACATTTTTCGTAAAGAATAATGACAAACTTTTGAAGCCTTTTAAACCTCAAATACACTACAAGTTTAACATTTCCTGCATTGCAGGAAAGTTCTCCAGCAACAGGGTGATCAAATTAAGATGCTACATCTGTATGCACACAGGCCTTTCTGTTGCACTTTAGTCTTAACTCTTCCTGTTACTGCCTCTGTTTTCCCAGGTATTTTGAGGAAAGAGATGAGGGAAAATCATGGAGGTTTCCTGGTGACATAATAACGGAGTGACACACCTGATTCTGTATGCTGGCTGTGGCGATGATACGACGCTCCTCTCTGAGGCTAGTTGAGATGACCGCGGCCATGAGCAGAGGGTAGGCTTTGTATTTTATCTGAAACACACGATATTTGAATCTCTTAGCGAAACTGCTGTGTTGGGTTGACAGTTGCTGGACCTGGGTTTGAGTTCTGGTGCGGGCTAACCCCCTGAATTCACTGCAATATTATGCTACTGCAGTCTACACCGCTTGACAGATGCAGGTCCCTGCCTGCATGCGATCTAAACCCGGTCCCACCGCACTTCTACTGGGCACAAACTTGTTGAATCAACACGGTTTCAATGTAATTTGTCAACATATTTAACTTACACTGTTGTTTTGAGGGTAACATTTCAACCACAGGATTATCTCATGGTAACCAATTTTTATAAAATATGTTGAATTTGTACCTTTAAAAACAACGCACTCGCACTCGCACTCGCACTCGCACTCGCACTCGCACTCGCACTCGCACTCGCACTCGCACTCGCACTCGCACTCGCACTCGCACTCGCACTCGCACTCGCACTCGCACTCGCACTCGCACTCGCACTCGCACTCGCACTCGCACTCGCACTCGCACTCTCACTCTCACTCTCATATATATAGCTGGGCAGCACCTCCTACTGGAGAAATTTTCTACAGCTACCCTTTAGTCTCCCATCCAGGATTTTAATCAAACCCAGCCTTGCTTAGCTATTTTTGTCACTGACTAATACCAATGCACTATAGTGAAAATGCTCCACAATCATTCTCCACATAAAAACAAAATATATTTACTGTTGCTATCGAAGTCATGCCAAAGGGTAGGTTTAACAGAGCAAATTAAAATGTAACCATACTTTATCACTCAAATATCAATGATTCTATTTAGGACTAAAAGTAATCAACAGCTATTGTTTAATTTTTTTTTTTTTTTACCACACATAGGCCTAGTGTTTCAAGCTCTGATTTAAAATTGTAGGATATGGAATTTTATAACATGACTTTTATAGTTTTAGTAACCTCAATAGGGCCATGGATGTGTTACTCATTTTAAGGTTGAACGTTAGATTACTGAATATTATTGAATTGTATTTGGTTGACAACGCAACCAAATATCAACATTTGAATCAGATATCTTCTGCTTGCCTAGTGCCATCTGTACCGTTGACTAGCTATAATTTCAGTTTGTTTTCAAATTAATAATTTAATGTTTGATTCACGTCACCATCTCAACCAAAAATCGAACTTAAAAGAATAGGACTAAGCCAGTTGCTCAGATTGACAGCAGTAGATACATCTTAAAACTGTGATTTTTTTTTTTGCGTTGTCAACCAAACACAATTCAATAATATTAAGTCATCTAACGGTCAACCTTAAAATGAGTAACACATCCATGGCCATATTGAGGTTACTGAAACTATAAAAGTCATGTTATATAATCATAAAAAAACTTGCATGTTCACGATAGCATGCATAGAGTGTCGCAGGTCTGTGGAGATCTTCACAACTGCTGTAAAATGCGTAGAATCTGGAACGGCATTGATCACTTGCACCATGTATTTAATGTAATCTCAACTGCAATCCAGGTCATTTGGTTTTGCTATTAGATTAAGCACAGTGGACAACACAATCTGTTGTATAAACAAACAAAATAAGACATCGTATTCCCATTTGAACTTTGATGTGCTTTTAAAATAAAATGGGTGAAAGCCCAATGTTAGGCATTTGGGTGACAACTAAGCCAAAAATCTGACATTGTTTTTCCATTGGAATTTGGTTGTCCTTTTTAAGATGGTTGAAAGCATGGTGATAGCACATTGGAAATTCAACAAACTTTTGGCTGTCTTTTTGAGTGGGTGAATATAGGTTGTAATCTCATTGATCAACGACTCAACCAAATATTGTTCATGTTGAAATGACGTGGTGTGCCCAGTGGGTATCTGTCTCCCTCTCATTTAAATGTCCATCCCTGTCAAAAAAAATACTTTTAAACAAACATTTACATTTTTCAAAACGGATAAAAGGTGAAAACTAAATAAAAAGTGATTTTCTCCAAGAGCTTTTTGAAAGCGTGTCCTCTCAAGATATGGTGGTTTCTCAGAAACACAAAGAGCATGGGGAGAACATGGAGGCTAATAGTGGATTTATGCTCGATCCGCCCACACGTTCCGGATGCTCTGTACAGAGGGTGTGACGCAATTGTGGAGCATCCGGAGGCCAAAATCGAGCTTTGTACGGCGATGGCGTGCCTCCCAAATGTTGTAACAATGCGGAGGGCTCCGTATAGCTCCGCATTGACATGATTGGTTGATGGTAGGTGGGGGCGAGAATTCCCGCATAAACACAAACTCAGTTCCTTGACAACAGCTCTGCTGTACGGCCAAACGCAGATCCGGATTGACCATGCAGAGCCTTTTAGGTTTGCCCTACTTTCTCCTTAGAATGTATACACTGCGTGCACAATTATTAGGCAAATTGTATTCCTCGGGATTCATTTTATTGTTGAACAAACAATGCTCTCAGTCAATCCAAAATGTTATTGAACCTCAAACCTGAATGTTTAACAAAGGAAAAGTGAGTTGTGTCTTTCTCAGGAAAATATATAGAAGTGTGCAGAATTATTAGGCAACTAAATTACAAAAATAATTTCTCTCAACTCACTTGTTTATTCTCAATTTTTAGAGTAAGTGTAACAGATAAGTAACACAAAATGACAATTATAACATTTTTGGCCTTTCAAAAATATTCAGTGACCAATATAGCCACCCTAATTTTCAATAACTGCCATGAGCCTTCCATCCATGGAGTCTGTCAGTTTCTTGATCTGTTCACAATAAATTTGCACTGAAGCAGCAACCACAGCCTCCCAACTGCTGTTCAAACAGGTGTATTGTCTTCCATCACTGTAAATCTCACATTTGAGAAGGGCCCACAAGTTCTCAATAGGATTTAAGTCAGGTGAGGAAGGGGGCGAGGTCATTATTCAGGCATCTTTGAGGCCCTTGCTGACTAGCCAAGCAGTGGAGTACTTGGATGCATGTGATGGAGCATTGTCCTGCATAAAGATCATGGCCTTCTAGAATGCTGAGGACTTCTTCCTGTACCACTTTGACGAAAGAATCTTCCAGAAACTGGCAATAGGTTTGGGAGTTGAGTTTCAGTCCATCTTCAACCCGAAAAGTTCCAACTACCTCATCCTCAATGATAGCAGCCCATACCAGTACCCCTCCTTCACCTTGCTGGCACCTGACTCAAAGTGGTGCCCTGTGTCCATTACTGATCCAGCCACGGGCCCATCCATTTGGTCCATCAAGAGTCACTTTCATTTCATCTGTCCATAAAACCTTTGAAAAATCTGTCTTCAGGTATTTCTTTGCCCAATCTTGACGCTTCAACTTGTGGTGGTCTTGTTTCAGTCTTCTTGACCTTGGCCATGTCTCTGAGCACTTGACACCTTGTACTTCTGAACACTCCAGGTAGGTTGCAGTTCTGGAATATGGTGGCACTGGAGGATAATGGGTTCCTGGTAGTTTGACGTTTAATTCTTCTCAAGTCTTTTGCAGTTAATTTGTGCCTTTTCTTCCCCATCCGTTTTTTTGCGCCCCAGTTGACTATTCGCAACAAAACGTTTGAATGTCCGGTGGTCACACCTCAATAGTTTAGCTATTTAAAGAGTGTCGCATCCGTCTGAAAGGCATTTTACATTTTTGGCTTTTCAGTGTCAGTTAAATTTCTTTTTTGGCCCATTTTACCTGAGGTAATGAAGCTGCCTAATAATTATGCACACCTTGATATAAGGTGTTATTCACTTTCGCCACACCCTCCCTCATTACACAAATACATATCACCTGAAAATGATTAAATCCAATAAGCATTCAAGTTTATATGGTTTGGAGTTCGAAAATGTGAATAGAAACAATGATAAGATCAGAATACTCACTTGCCTAATAAATGTGCACGCAGTGTAGTAACCAATAAGGAAGTATTTAATTTGAAAGGGGGTTTTCCAAGATACTGTACATCCTTGAGTAACCTGAACCCACTGTACTCTCATTGCTCTCCCCCGTGTCGTAGAATTACAACATCATGTTAATCACATTACTCTTATATTAGAATGTAATCTCGTACTAGTACTCTTTGTTTATTATTTTTGGGGGCAACAGAATAAAGTTCTTAGAACTCTCATGTATCTGTGTGAAGAGAGAGAAGCCTCAGATTTAACGTTGACAGTAGATCTACGACGGCTTGGTGATAAAGACAACATTCCATGATTAGTGTGTGTGCCTGTCTGTCAGTGCCAGGGAGACCCAACATCCAGTTTATTTAAAGGAAAGGACCTAGTAGTGTCTTTTGCATTAGTATTCCTGTATAAGCAAGCAGTAAATGAACTAGAGACAGATATTTGGTGCCATGTAAAGCTCGATGTCTGTTGCATGAGAGCACAATGTACCTTTGTGTGTATATATATATATATATATATATATATTCTCTTATCTGTGAAATCATGAACATTCAAGAGGATGGACTTTGCTATAAAATGCTGTGGCTTGGTCCTGCTGGTTGGGCTCGTTGACAAGCTCCTTTACTGCAGTAATTAATTAATAAAGTTTAATTGTTTTGAGGAAGTCTAAAATGGTCTTTGATTAGAATAATTCCACCACAACTGACACACCACACAGAGAAAGTCTGCCATCAGGTAGGTGTGTGTGTGTGTGTGTGTGAAGTATCAGGTCTGCCATCAGCAAAAACCTATATCTACTATGACAGTTTGAACAAGGAAACATTTACTGTAAAAAGAGCAGGCCTGCATGGGCCGTGTTCATTAGGCACAGAATGTAAGAAAGAGAGAAACAGGGAGGTATTAGCTGAACTTAAATCATTAAGAAATGCTTGTTTTGCTATCAGTGTATCCTAACGAACAAAACCATGAATGGACTTGCCCTCTGTACCCCTTAATTTGTTCCTTTCGTTAGCTTTAGCGGTCTCTGTGATCCGAACCCAGTTCTGTGCAAAACGTGTCTCAAACACCACACGCATCTTTCCATATTTTATCTGGTTTTGCAAAATGCCGCAGATTCTCTCAAGGCCTCTGTGACAAAACGGAAAGTTTTGATGTGAAAATGTGAAACCTGATTTCTCTTTCAGGAGGGTGATTCAGTCTTGAAAAACCCACACGATACCCTTTAAATAATCACAATGACAACTACAGCACAAACAAACAACGTCAGAGCAGCAGTGTAATTCAGCCTACTGTATTCAGAGAAAGACAGTAAAACCCCCATCTATCATCCCTCTGACTTTGTTAGCTGATCAAGAGAAATCCCCTTAGAAAAATAGTGCCGAGTGTTCGGCTCTAAGAGTGTATGAAAGGCCATCTACAACCTAAAAAGGGTTATTTGGCTGTCCCCGTAGGAGAACCCTTTGAAGAATCCTTTTGGTTTTCAGAGAGGGTTCTAACTAGAAGGAAAAAAGGGTTTTACCTGGAACTTGGCTGGTGCGGCAGGTAGCCTAGTGGTTAAGAACATTGGGCCAGTAGCCAAGATTTTGCTAGTTTGAAACCCCGAGCGGTCTAGGTGAAATATCTGGCACTTAACCCTAATTGCTCCCGTAAGTCGCTCTGGATAAGAGTATCTGCTAAATGACTCTAATCTAAAAAAAAAAAAAAGAAATTAAAAAAATAATTTCCAATGGTTCTCTTATGCTGAAACATTTTGTAACCTTTTTTTAAGAGTGTAGCTTTAGATGAAACATAAGCACTGCAATCTTGATTTCCAGTACTAATAGATTTGCATAGTGGGTTGAATGCATTCTTCATTCAGTGAGTCAATGCCATCACAACAAAATGCAATTCAGGTATGAAACATTGGAGAAGGTTTTTTTCGATTCATAAAATGCATTTCCATAGAATTCCCTAAATTGACTGAGTTCAAAAGAACAGACCCCAAATAATGCTTATATACCTTTAAGGAACACTCAGCACAAATTGTCTGGAAAGAGATATTTTCCGCCTGTCCTCTGTGCGTCATAGACTACACCTAAACAACAACAAAACGCACATCGCCAAGCGCCACCCCCAAGTCAAACCTCTCAATGTTCGTGCTACTACTACCTCTGAGAAGCATAACACGATCGGCACACACATGAAATGGAAGTGTGGAAACCACAAGGTTCTGCTGAGGTATGTCTTTCCTACATCAGTTAGTGTAACACAGAAATATGGCCCCATGCCCATCAACCTCAAACAGCCATTTTCTATTCCTGTTAGTGTTTTAAAGGTACAATTCTTAGAGAATCTAAGAAATATACTACCACCAGTCAATGTCCTGAGACCTCAGTAAGACTCTGAACATGTTTCTTATTTTCGCCTCAATAGGGTAAGAGGTCAAATTATGACTGGGACAACACCTATCAGTGAAAGAATGCTCAGTATGAGGAAGACCAATACACGTGTAAGCCAATCCC